>NC_143551.1:153268250-153590000 GCF_054136105.1 Typopeltis vanoorti
AATTATAATAATGATACGTATAATGCATTTCCAGCTTTTGGTCAAAAAATAGCAGCTTGCAGCTCTTGTCATTTTTTTCAGAAAACAAGGCAATCTCTCTGCCATATGACCGTAGCAATAATAATAATAATAACGGCGCACTTCGTGCTCTGGATTTTTGTTTCCAAGGTAGAGCCGTGGCACTATTTCTTTTAGGACTACACTCCTACTAACCACATCTTTATTCAACTTGAAGGGTAGAACCTTTTGTTCTACTCCCCCTACCCCCAGCCAAGTGTTGAAACATTTCCAAAAAAACCTTTAACCACCTCACTGGTCGTTATGGATCAAATACAGATCCACGTATGCTTTGTATCCATCATACATTTCAATGTAATATAAATGGTATTATAATTTTAATATGCACTTCACATCCATGATAACTGACGTCTTGGCCGGTAGTGTGGTTAAGCAACTTAAAATATTTCTATCATATTCCCTCTTTTTCTCCTACCAACCAACTTCTGCAATCAATACACACCTGCAATCTAGCTTCATAGGGAACATTCCACAAGATTATTCACCATCTTTTTCACTATCCTCTGAATCTTCTTCACTGCTTCCTCATTCCCAAGAAACCCAGGAGACTAGACCTGAGCACAGTAAATGCAGGTATGCATATATCAAGGCCTTATAAAGAGGAATAGCAACTTTTTTTTTTAAAATCTCTACTTGTTAATGTGTTCTTCAATAGTGAAGTAATCTTATGGGCTACCTGTCATGACAACAGGTAGCCCATAAGATTATTAAAAACTAAACGCATTAAAACCCAACCTTACATAGAGAAACAAAACTTTCATTTAAAAACTAAATATTCTATACCACCTTTGCCATAACATTTTTTATTCCATGCTACGTAGTACTCGTAATTGCTGGCAATTAGCTTAGGTGAGGATAATCATGGGATGCATACATGTTATGCAGTTTATTAAACTTCTTCCTTGTTTTTGGCTATTGGCAATTACACATAGCATATAATATAACATCATCTGCATAAAGGAAAAAGTCGAGATATCTCCAATTTTGATATCAGGTTTAATACCACTTTCCTTCATGTGACCCGTATAGATAATGTACACCCTTTTCTAACACCAGATTTAACATTAAACCATCTTTCCGTACTTCTTTCAATTCTAACTGCTGACAAATAAAGACTAAGTATTGCTCAATATAATACTCCATTGACACCATACAACTGTAGCGTTTTGAATAGCTTCTATCTTGGCACCTTGTCATATGCCTTTTCCAGATCTACAATACTTAAATACAGATCTATGTTATATTCCCATGATTTCTTAACTATTTTTTGTAAAGTAAAAATCTGATTCTGACAGCCTCTATTTGGTCTGAATCCAGCTTGTTCTTCACCGAGCTTCCCTTCCATAACCTTTCTCAACATCTAGAAACTATTCCTTGTCAATCGTCTCTAAATCTTTTCCGAAAATTCATCATCCAATTTTGAAAACCAGGTGACCAAATCCTTGCAGAATAATCCATAAATAAGGATGTTATGATTCCATACAATGGAATCATAACATCCTTATTTCACACATCAGGGTCTTCCACATCATTCTCACAATCTGATCACCTCAAAATTTTAGCAAAATCTTCCCAAAATTTCAGTTGCCTATCCATCATCCTTCCAGATCCCCTATCTCCCCCAAGATATTCCCACCAATCCTATATCCCTATTTTGCTTCTTAAATTTTATAACTTTATGCTTGTCAGATTGAATTAACAGTACAATCATTTGCCCATTCACACAATCTATTCAAGTCCAGCACAGTTATATATCTATAATTCCAATCCATGTCCACATTTCCTATTCTATAGGTGAACATTTGCTGAACCAATTTCAGTTCTCTTTTGTACAATATTGGTACTATATGAGATGGATAACTTCCATAATTTCCATATCTTTTTTTCTTGTGGTCTCATTATGGATTTTTATATTTTTTTCATGTCTGTTAAAAATATCTGCTCTAACCAAATAATTAAAATCTTTTATAGAATAAGGCCAATCATTTCACACTCCACACAAAATCCCTGACATTATCCAAATCTTGATTTCCAATAAATGCAACAGTTCAAGATCTTTGGTGTCACATTTAATATTAGTAATATCTTATTACTAATAATATTACTAATATTAGTAATATATATTAGTAATATCTTGTACTTCACACTGGGAGTACAATACAGCTTGCAACATTCACAAAGAAATTATCAAATCAACTTTTAAACAGCCTAATGAAAAGAAGAATGTGTGCTATCCTCAGCTATGTTCAAAATTTACAGTCCAAAATATCTCACCCTATTGCTTATTTAAGCTATCATACTTGTCATCTATCTCCAACTTTAGGGATTGAGCTTAACAGATATCACCAGCCCAATCCCTAGTAGGAAGAGAGAGAGATAAGCAAGGCTATCGAATTATCATCCATCCTTCTGAAAAAATGGATCTCCTATTCAACCACACCTACAATTGGCATAAGCTATGACAAGATTCGAAAAAACTCATGCAGTCGCTCAGTATGTCCAGGGTTCATATTCATCAAGTCTGGCTTCCTTACTGAGCTACCCACCCTCTTTCCATTGCAACTGGATCACCAGTTTCCTATCTAGTTATTCACATGTCATATCATAGCAGATGAGTCCTTGCTGCCAATGCTAATGTAACACAGAGCTGTGTGTTTATACCCACATTCTTACTCATACACTGATAACCTTTTTTTACTGACCTCGAATCCAAGTTTTGCTAATAACAGCCAGGGCTGCTGAGAGGGGGGTGACATATGAGACTTTTGTCACGGGCCCGGAATCGAAAAAGGCCCGACCGCCAGGCCTCGACGTTCACATAACCGTGTGAATGTCTGGCCCGGTGTCACATAACTGTGTTTATAATGCATGGTTTTAGTTCTCGTAATAATACAACAACGATAAAGGATAATGGCATATCGAGAATGATACTGTGTTTTGTTTTAGACAGACGGCTATGCTCTTTAGCTTGCTGTGAGTGTCCGGAAGACACTGATTCTCTCGGCTCGCTGTAGTTATAATGGGTGATGACGTCAATAGGAGTTCGTGCAAGGTTGTTGCAGTCAGATGCGCTAGCTAGTAATTGCATTTACAGTAACGTTCCCTGCCAGAACGCTTGTTCTTGTTAGTATTTTGATAGACAAAGGAATTTATTGTACACTTTTTTTAAATAAATGTTTAATGTTTTATATGACTTTTTTTTTTTTATTAAACAAAAGTGATGCACTTTTGGAGACCCAGACCACAGACTTGTCACAGGGCCAAAAATTTCTCTCGGCATCCCTGATAACAGCACACATTCACTCTTCCTTCAACAAACTTTGCAGTGTGCAAATGATTCATGCTTCAAGATCTTTCATAACCAATGTTGTAAAACACAAATCTCCTTATTCTCCAGTGGGATGGAAACAATCCAATGAACTTTAATGCTACCAACACACGTCCTGTTGTTTTAGGAAGGAAATTACATTGTAATTAAATTGATTTTTTTATCATTATTTCTAGTATTTTGCCAAAGTCAAATTGGCATCATCAGAAAAAAATAAAACTGGGATATGTGCATGCAAGCACCACAGTGAGTGAAATAAAGGAAAACCTAAATTCTTGTTGCAGTTAGGATAATTTATTAAGACAGGGAAAGATTCCAGGAAACAGGCTTTCATATTTTAAATTTCTTTGGTGAAGAAAATGGCCTCCCCCCCATGGTGGCCACAGTGATGAAATTAATTGTCTTGGTGCTCCAAGATTCTGATGTTGGCTGTCCTGCCTTGGAGAAATCCTTGGGTAATTAACCTATCCTCAAGATTCACTATTTAATTCTTAACATTACACAAATTCATCACTTCTAAAGGTCATTCCACATATTTTTAAAAGTGTGCATGCACACCCCTCCCCTCTCTCTCTGCTTCTTCAGCATCCTTTTTGTTTGGTATTCAAACAAAAATGATGCTGAAGAAGAGAGAGAGAGAGAGAGAGAGAGAGAGAGGGTGTGTGTGCGCACTTTTGAAAATATGTGGAATGACCTTCAGAAGTGATGAATTTGTAATCTTAAGAATTAAATAGTGAATCTTGAGGATAAGTTAATTAAAAATATATGCATAATATTTGATTTGTCACAATTAAATAATGTCAATATTGCTGTGTTTATTTTTCTTTGTGTGAAGCTCACCATGAAATATCTTCACTTAGATATATAAACATGTATGTAGAAGATACATCAAAATAAAACAGGATGTTTAAGAATGAGGAAGAAAATAAGGAATGAGCAGGAATCATACCTTTATTTTAAGCAAATATGCTTGCCCACTCACCTGTGCTGAGTAGATTTCTATTTCACAAATGGTTCATTAGTTGTCCTTTTGCACTGGGGTTTTTTCCACTCACCAAAAATATCCATTTACAGTAAATAAATACAGTGGCTTGACATCTTTTTCAGCACTTTGTCACTTATTACTTTATTGCTTGCTGATCATGCTTCCTGAGTGTCTATCTGTATTTCAATCAGAGAGAGGCAGCTTGTTAGCTTTTGACCTGATACCAAGCCTATTCTTAATGCTAATAATATAAATTGACAGACTTAAATGAAGATGTAAGAAAAACATAGGAAAGAGGAAATGAAGGAGGAGCAAATGCGAAAATTCTAGAGGAAACATGTTAGTGCTGGTAAGGCTTTCCCCAATCTAGGGAAACAAATATCTGTCACGGGTTCAGTATGCCTTCCATACTAGATGCCAACAAGTTTTTTAATTTAATTTCTTTTTATTATTATTAGAACCCAATCATAGGGTTTGGCCACTCCTATGACAGTTCTTACAAGCAGTCAAATCTAGCACACAGAACTTGCATAAATGGTAGCTGCCAGGATACAGGGAAAATGTAATGGACAGAATTAGTACCCAAGAACACACAGACGATGGTATATAACAGGGGTTAGCTCATAAATGGCAAAAGTTGCAGCCAGAACACAGAACAGTTCATAGCAAGGAAAAAAGAAAGAAGAGAATATGAGGAGTACATGGAAAGCAGGGAGAATAAAACTATAAATTCATATATGCCACAGTAATTAACTTTTTTAATAATATAGAAGAAAGGGCGAATAAAAAGGTCAAGACAACGGAGAAGAAAGTGCTCTCTTCATACATGCATTCTGGATTTATTTCTCGGAATGTTTGGAAGAACCAACCTGTTCAACCCTCACTACAATGTAAGCAATGCTTTTATAACTGGAATTGTCCTCATGCAAGAAAACTTACCTCCCTCCTTAACAGTGGTTCAATGTATTTGCATGTGCATATATAAATAAATGAATAGACTGATATTATGCAGTAGACCTTTAGGTGTCTCTACCAACAACTGTTATAATTAGAGGTTTATTTTCAGATGAATTATCGCATTTGCGGTGTATAAGATGCACTTTTTTTCTTTGAAAATAGGTCTGAAAAACAGGGTGCGTCTTATACGCCGATACTCAGTTTTTTTATTATTTTCATTTCTGGAAATTTTCTCTGTTCCGAGTTATGCAATTTCTTTATTGCATCCTTGCAGTGTGTGTGAGAACATTCCAGTTAGATAGAGCAGTGTTTCTCAAACTTCAGACATCTGCGTTCATATGATTGGTGCGGTATTAACAAAAGATCGTACTACTAAATGACAAAGACAAGCCGACAGTTGAGTTGAAATGCTAATTTCCTTCAATCGAATTCCTTATATAATATCTGAAACACATTCACTATATATTTTTGTTTTAACACGTTCACTCAAACAAACCATATGTTGCACTGGCAACATATGGTTTTGCTCGAGTCATACAGCATTTTCTGTGAGAGGGGGGGGGGTGACGTGATTCATTAGTTAGTGCTGTTTTTATCCCAGTTGTCTCTAATTGCACTGTTTGTTGAGAAACATACTGCACAGCCTGCAGACGTCTCTGTACCTTATTCAGTGATACAATAGGAACGTTTTACGATCTAGAACTTCACGGATACATTGAATTTTATTCTATGCGTTAATGATGCATAGCCGAAAATTGCCACAGACCCCCTTAAGACCTTTCACGTACCCCCAGGGGTAATCGTATCACACTTGAGAAACACTGACGTAGAGTTCAGTGGATGCGCATGCGCTGTCATCGATGATCACAGCTGTGTACCGTTCGTTTAAACTTTCCAATTGTTGTCGCAGTTGTGAACTGTGATAAATTTCTCCCGTTAAATTTTCTCTAAATTTCTTGGCAAATTATGGCTGAAAAACATCGGCATTGTTACAATATTGCATACAAGCTATGTGCGATTGCGTATGCTAAAGAACATGGAAACAGGGCAGCAGAGAGCCATTTCAGACCACCCCAACTGAGAAAATGATAAGAACTTGGCAAAATCAGGAAGAGGATTTAAAAAAAAGCAACTCACAGTAAACATGACCTATGAAGTGGAACTGCAAAATGGCCAGAACTTGAGGAAGAACTGAATATTTGGATTTTAGACCACAGAAAAGCGGGACTTTCAGTGTCTACAAAAATGATTATTCATCAAGCGAAAGCGATAGCCACTAACAGAGGGATCGGCAACTATATTACTGGATCCACATCATGGTGTTCAAGATTCATGAAGAGAAACCAGCTACGTATGCAGACTAAAACAAAAATATCACAAAAGATGCCAGCTGAATATGAAGAAAAAAGACTGCATTTCATCGATTCATCATTAACGTAAGGAAACGAGAAAATTTTGAACTTGCGCAAATAGGAAACATGAACGAGGTTCTGTGACTTTTGATGTGCCCGCAAACAAAACTGTAGATTCCAAGGGCAGTAAAAGTGTTACTATTAAAACTTTGGGGCAAGAAAAAACTCACTACATGGTTGTTTTATCCTGCTGTGCAATGGGACAAAATTGCTGCCACTATTGATTTTTAAAAGGAAGACGCTACCCAAAGAAAAACTGCTTAAAGTAGTGTTTGTACATGTTGACACAAAAGGCTGGATGGATGGATGGAGGAATAAAGTTATGGATAGATAAAATTTGGTCTAGGCACCCTAGTAGACTGTTGAAAAAGCCTTTCCTAGTTAGATTAGGTATTTGTTGAAAGTAGACTTAGTTATTACTTTATATTTGAAATACTGTAAATTCATTATAATATTCAGAGATAAAGTTTTTTCCCTAAAAAATGTGTACAAAAAAGGGGGTGCGTCCTATATGCCGACAAATATGGCAGTAATTAGACTAAAAGTGAAGTGAAAAACTGGTATATGCATTAAGCATAAATATCAGTATGTTATGTTATTAGAAACCTGAAAACATTCCATGAATGTTAAATGTTAATCACCAAGTCTTTTCTGAATCTAACATATGCCTCATGCCAAATTTTAGAATAATGGAAGTAGACTTCTTTACAAATTAATCATGATATGAACTTTATGTTCCTACCACTTATCCCACGATTGGGGATGCACGATCCCTATAAGGACTGTAAACAATAGATACCATTAATTATTATTATTATGGCAAATATATCAGAAAAGTTTTATAAAGCGGGTTAGTGAGAATTTGTGTTACCTCTGTCCATTTTAGATCCAAAGGGAATGTGAAGAGTTAGAGGTTAAAGTTTAGCACGATTAGAAACACTGTGTCATATATTTGTACATTGCTGTGTTCATTTTTTTTAAATGGGCAAATGGTAAAAGTCTGCTGAAGGAGAAAAAAATAGTAAAAAGCATGCTTTTTACTATGTTAGTAAAGATATAAATAATAATAATAATAATTATTACACGAAACCCCAGGGAGTCCAATGACTCATCGAGGGAGGGTACCTGCTCTACAGCTCTGTCTCCGCCACTCATCCACAACTGACCGCAACTACACCAACGCCATCTACTGCCACTAGTATTTCCACAGACAATCACAAACATCCATGCCCACAGCGGGATTCGAACCCGCAGCCTTTTGGCTGCAGAGCGGATATGCTAACCACTCAGCCAGCCAGGCTGGCAATTAAATAAATAAATAATAATAAAAACAATGAATAAATAAAGAGAAGATAATAAATATAATTTATTTATTCGTATGGAGTTTCCTCCCTTTTTCTCCCCTGTCCCTATTGGGGCAAGTTGAGGCCCCTTATGGTGGTTAAGTATTTATGGCTGTAGATTTGTATGTGTTCACAGGGCCGGTTTGCCTGCTTGTGGGATGAAAAACTGGCAGAAAAAACCCTACTGGCCACGTCCAAGACCGGCTAACTTGGCTATGGCTGAGGAAGATCCTCAAATTCCTCACGTCCTCGATGGGAATTGAACCTGGGACACTCCTTCCCCAGTCATATGGTTGCGATGCGCACAGCCACTAGGCTAACCGCACGGACAATAAATATAATAAAACAGAATAAATAAAAGAAACTTCATGTAAAAAATAAATGTCTTAAAAGAAAGTTTGGACCAATTATGTGTGTGTACTATAGATAAATTTAGAAATGAAAGCTTCAAAAGCTGGTTGTTCCGAATTTGTCCAATGCAGGTTGTTAAAATTCTTGAGCTTCTTTGATGTTTCTATTTTTTTTTTTTAAAGGTTGCAATGTTCTGGATTTTTCAAACATAGTACTTAAATTCAGTTATTAGATACATTTATTTATATGCTTTTTAAGTATAACTTTTACAAACCCTCCCAGATACTAAGCAGAAAAAAATGCTCTTTTTTTCTTTAAGTGTGAGAATGTTTAAATTTGTTGCTGATTTCTGTCACAATATGGCTTGGCATTTTGCATTCTTAATAAGTGGTTGTGTTTTCTGAAGTAAGCTGAAGACAATGAAGATTTTCTGGTAGTTTTTCATATCTGTACTTTGGTTATCACTAGAAGGATACTATGAAGTCTGCTTGTTGAAAGTGTCTGGATAGATAGGTATGCTTGTAACAGTATTTTTCCATATTTTCCTGTCTCATGCAGTCATATTTGCCTGTTTGCATTTCAGTACCTATATTATTCTATTTTTTTTTTTTAATTCTTCCAGGTTCTCTTTGTTGTTCTTTTTTTAACTACCTTTTTTTCGATTGTCTGTTTACAGTTTAGCAGAATTCTGTTGTGACCTTTGCTTCCTTTTTCTGTATTTTTTAGCCAATGAAGATTGGCTCTTATCAAACTAAAAGAGAGAGAGACTACATTGGAAGGGTGTCTGTTTCAAGAGCTGTTATTTCTAGGCATTTTTTCCTGTGAAAGTGTTTATAAGTCATGGAATGTTCAGGTCAGGTCATATTCTTTTATCAGAGCTGGTTTGTTTTTATTTGTGCATGCTAGTTATTCCAGAAGAAATTATATATGATGATATCTTCCTTCCCCCTCTCTCCCTTTTGATCTTTGCTGCTGCTGATGGTGTGTGTGTGTGTGTGTGTAGGGGGGTGGGGGTATATAGTACAGTGAATCTCTCATTTATCCAATCTTCAAATAACCAAACCCTCAAACGGACTGGCATATCAACTGACTTCTAGCACACTATCATGCAACTTCTCCAATGCAAGTAGATAATTGAGAGATTACACTACTTGATTAGAAAAAACAGTTATTTGATTGTCTGTGATTTTCCAGTAGCAATTAAACATGCCATGTTGCTATGTTTTATGTGGATGATTTTTATAATCCACATAAAATCAAAATTTAAATTCTCATTTTCTAATAATCCCATGAGTGAAAGGATTCTTTGTAATATAACTAGAGGTGTTGGGAGTTCTGTGTCATCTATTATTTCATTTTGCTTCATTTATCCACTGATCATGTTATTTTGTTGTACTTGGGAGTTGCTTAGATGAGCACTGATTACTTGTAATAATGCAAGAGGCATTGCTGGCATGATCTAGACATTTCCTGATGTTTCTTTGAGGAAATAAGTCTTTGATAAATGGGTTCTCCCTGATAATTTTTACAATTATTCTATTTTGGTCACACAGAAGGTTTCAGTGGAAAGGCAACCCTCTCTGACACCATGTTATATGTATGTTGTCAGATAAGTTGTCATTTAAAAAAAATTTTTTTAATGTGACCCTTACCTACACCCATAAGGCTATTATAAAATAGCATGTTTGTACTAAGTATTTTCACATATTTATATATTTTTTTACCTTGTCTGGAAACTCCGCTTAAGATACCAAACATGGAACTTCATAAAGCCACAGGCCTCCAATAACAGGGCAGTGGTCTCATGCTGGGCAATGATATTCATCTCCCTCCTATGGACTATCATAAATATTCATGCCCACTGAAGAATTTGAATCTACAGCTTGTTGGTTGGAGAGAAGATATGCTAACAACTTAGACAGCCAAGCCAGTAATTTATGCAGATTTTGCTAGTTAATTTATAAAAGTTAGCCCTCATTTTCTACACACATAATGTAGAAAATGGAGAAAATTATTGATTATTATGATCTCTTTTAGGAAGTCATAGCAGACTGTGTCAAAAAGCTTTGCTGGCCAAGGGAGACAGAACAGTGTTGCTATCTTGTCATTACAATCTATATTACCATAATCTTAATTATAATGATAATCACCCTCATCCTATCTGCTTGGCTAATTTTCGTATACATTTCACTGTATCCAGCTGACTAACCATTGCCACTATTTCCCCCATTGCATGGGCACAACTATCATCAACAACATTCCACCTTCTTTTTCAGCTGTTTTTTATCTTAATGAAAAATATCATACCATTCCATCTCTATTCCTGTCAGGATGTTGTTCTCAATAATGAAGTACTGTGAGTTGACATATTGAAAAGAATTATAAAACCATAGCAAAATTCATGGAATGACAATTAAACATCAACAGACAATTCTAAAAAGCACCACCTACTAACTAACTAATGTAAGATGGCTATAAAAAGTCAATAATTTCCTAACTTATTAAAAAATAAATATATTTATATATATATATATAAAAATATATATATACGATACGCACACATGGATGGTCTGAAAGGTTCTCGGCCTCGACCATAGATGGCAACACTATCGGCACGATTTTATTTTTCTAAGTTGGCACATCTGTCATAAGCATCCATGTGAAATTGCATGTCATTCTATCAAGTAGTTTGTTTTATACAGCTGTCTGAAGCAAGTGTTGTTCTGTATCCTTAATATGGATAAAATTGAGTATCGTGCAGTTATAAAATTCTTTGTAAAAGAAGGTTTAATGCCAAAAGAAGTTCATAAAAGTTTATGGGGACTCTTCTCCTTCATTTTCGACAATTAAGAAATAGGCTGCCGAGTTTAAACGTGGTCGTATTAGCCTGAAGATGATCCACATGAAGCACATCCAAAAAGTGCAACACTACCAGAAATCATTGATTACAATATGATACTGGATAACCGAATCAAAGTGCATGAAATTGCTGAGACTATAGGCATTTCAAAAGAATGTGTACGATATATTTTGCAAAGAATTGCAAATGAAAACGCTTTGCGCAAGATGGGTGCTGTGCTTGCTCACAGCAGATCAAAAACGCACTCGCATGAAAATCTCGTAACAGTGCTTAGAGCGTTTTATCAAGAATAAAACTGGTTTTGTGCGTCGATTTATTACTACGGATGAGACTTGGATTCACCATTGCACACCAGAATCCAAACAATGGAGAGAAGCCGGTTGTTCAGCACCAAAAAAGACAAGGTCATGGCATCGGTGTTTTGGGATGCTAAAGGCATTTTGTTTATTAATTATCTTGAAAAGGGTAAAACAATAACTGGGGAATATTATTCCGATCTTTTAACCAGACTAGACGAAAAAATTCGTGAGAAAAGACCTGGTTTGCAGGACAATAAAATTTGGCAATGGGAAAATTAAGGGATCTGCACTATGAATTGTTGGAAAATCCACCCTATTCCCCAGATTTGGCTGTCTCTAACTTCTATCTTTTCCCAAAACAAAAAACTCTTTCTCGCTGGTCAGCGTTTTTCTTCGAATCAAGAGGTGATTGCAGCTGTAGAGGGGTATTTTGCAGATCTTACTGAGAACCACTATAGGGATGGGATAATGGTGCTGGAGCATCACTGAAATAAATGTATTAGTCTTAAGGGAGATTATGTTGAAAAATAAAAATAATTTTCAAATTATAAATTCGTTTTTTTTCTTGTTAGACCGAGAACTTTTCAGATCATCCTCACACACGTAAACTAATCAATATCTGAAGTGTCCAATGAAGATTGTAAAATTTATTTTTAAAATCCAAAGTATTGAAAATCCATAGCAAGTATATCAGATAAGAATTTAGAAATTTTGTAAGTGGGACATCCTTATACAGTCTACGACTAGTCTTTTTCATAAAGTTGGTTTATGAACTTTGGGAAGACATCTAGGTGGATGACCAATGAAGGTTTTAAGCTTTTTCATTTGATCTTCTTCTCATATAGAAATATTATCAATAAAATAATTAAGTCTGTTTAGTTGACTACAGGTAGAATCAGATGTGATGGGTCTGTAAGTTGAATAGTCTTGCAGCAATACAGACATTTTTTTTTTTCATATGCTTTTGCATCTTGAACAACAACAAATCTTCCATTTGTCAGCCTTAGTAATAATTAAATAAGCCGAAATGTACTTTGGTAAATTTGCTGGCTCTTCAGGTCATATGCAAAAATCAGACCATAAATGTAATTGAACTATCATTCCTCCCACCAGTAAATATGAATTTCAAAATGCATTATGAATTTTTTTTTTCTAAATTTGGCATCCAATCTTATTTAGATACATACTTGCAAATTGCTTCCATACTAGGGTGGAATGAAGTGAATAACAATGTTTCAATTTACTAATCCATAATAATCAGACACAATTTCAGGAACCAATACAAAAGCACTACATGTGATAGTGAAAGGATGATGAAACAAAGAATGAATGCAGTCTACAGGCATCCATTCTTTGCTTTATCATTCTTTCACTGCTCAGTTATTCTTGACTGGTGGCATAAAGGTTTTAAAATTAAAGTTGCTAAGGTTATTGGAGAGCTTAATCTTAAAAATCTTAATATTGAATCTTGGGTGTCAGCCAATACTGCTGCAAGAATGATCTGCAGGACCAGACTGATCATAGTGGTGGTATTACAGATATTGCTGAATATACCTGTATTATGTGCAAACCTGCACATACAAAGACCTTTTTAAGATATTTTTTTTTAAGATCAAGGAACAAGAAGCTGGTGAGTGGATAAGGAATACTAGAATTGGCATTGTAAGGATAGCTGAAAAAATGAAATCACTTAAAAAATGTAAGACTATAAATCTATTAATAATTAAACTGAGTCTATAACAAATTCAACACACTATCGAGATTTACACACCTTGCAATGACAAGAGCACCTGTCCATTACAAACATCAAAATCACCTGACAATGTGATTTTGGTGTTAGGTGCTAGAGAGAGCTTTGTTCACCAAGCATGCTGAAGTGCAAATTCAGGAAATAAGCAATTAGGTTGGAAGCAGGTGAGTTTTTGTGAAGGCACCCAGGAGGCATGTGAGAGTGAGAATGATCAAGTGTGGAATCTAGTTTCTCAAGCACAAATACTGAATAGGTAGTCAATTCAGGAAGTAAGGGTGATTGGGAGCATAAAGGGATGCTTCAGTTTCTAAATACTAATGCCAAAAGTATCAGAAACAAGAGGGTGGTGTTTCCGGCATGGTCAGTGCAATCTTACCAAAAGTCATAGGCATTAGTGAGAATTGGCTTACAGCAGATAGTGTAGTTACAGGGATAAAATGTGAAGGGTTTAGTATTTTTGGGGAAGATAGGATTGGGGGGGGGGGGTACTGCCAATGCAGCCAAAAAGAATAGGAAACAGGCAGGAGGGTGGCTGTTCATTTGAAGCAGTCTGGTGAGAGATCAAGACCAGTAAGAAAAAATATACAGTTGGTTGTTGCTATAGGCAAAGGGGATCCACAGTTGATCTGGAAGACATGCATTGGCAAATTAATACAATGAGTGTAGGTAGAGTGATTATTATGGGGACCTCAACTATGGAGATATAGGCTGGAAGGAAGAAAGATCACACGGCAGCAAGAAGGAAATGGAATTTATACACTTACTGAGAGAGAATGACTTGAGGCAACATGTGATGGAGGAGACTAGGGTGCGAGAGTATTGGAACCTGGTCACAGGATCAGAAGAGCTATCCATAACCAAGGTGGCCACACTGCCTCCATGTGACCATGTGGTCTTGACTTGGGACACTGTAAAACATGAGGAATATTCTGTCAAGAAAGGGATATATATATATATACACAGAACTACAGGGCAAGTGATATGAACAAGCTTAGGGTGTGAGTAGAGCATGGGAGTCAGCTAAGGGGCATCTAGAGGAAGCAATATTACATTGTATACCTAAGATAAGGAGAGTTAATCAGATACGAGTTAGACTTGAGGCAACATGTGATGCAGGAGACTAGGGTGTGAGAGTATTGGAACCTGGTCACAGGATCAGAAGAGCTATCCATAACCAAGGTGGCCACGCTGCCTCCCTGTGGTCTTGACTTGGGACTCTGTAAAACATGAGGAATATTCTGTCAAGAAAGGGATATATATATATATATATATATATATATATATATACATAGAACTACAGGGCAAGTGATTATGAACAAGCTTAGGTGGAAGCTTAAATCTGTTCCATGGCATAAAACATTGAAAGGGAAGGATGTTAGTAGAGCATGGGAGTCAGTTAAGGGCATCTAGAGGAAGCAATATTACATTGTATACCTAAGGTAAGGAGAGTTAATCAGATACGAGTTAGACTTGAGGCAACATGCGATGCAGGAGACTAGGGTGTGAGAGTATTGGAACCTGGTCACAGGATCAGAAGAGCTATCCATAACCAAGGTGGCCACACTGCCTCCCTGTGGTCTTGACTTGGGACTCTGTAAAACATGAGGAATATTCTGTCAAGAAAGGGATATATATATATATATATATATAGTTAATCAGATATGAGTTAGATGGATGAGTAATATCATTAATCATGAGCTGCAGAAGATGCTATGGAGAGTATATAAGGAGAAAGGTGATCACACAATAATAGTAATAAACATAGAGAGAGAGAGAGAGAGAGAGAGAGATAATAATAAATTTAGTTTATTCCTTTATACTCTATTATACTCTAACCAAGTGAAAAATAAACTTTCAACATAGAGAGAGAGATATATAACACTCACCTGTAAGAACAATAATCACAATGAAACTGCCATTTAACTTTAGTCCCAGTTAAGGTCACAAACTGATAATAGGTTGTTCATGCCCTTGGTTGATTGACAGTATATTTGGTCTCTTTGTGCAGTAGTAATTTCTGTTAACACAATTTCCTTCCATTATCTTATTGCCATTCACAAGAAACTTCAGTTTTTCAGCAGCTACACAAAATTAGCCAGCCTTTCTGATCAAAAATCTGATCGACGTAATAATTTTCTGCTTTACTAGTTGTCATGCATTACTCCACTGTATGGGAGACAGAGACAAATATTTTTAAGAATGATAGTCTTGCTATGTCTATTTTTTGAGTTATATAAATCTGATGCTTGCTTGTTTGCCAGTTTAGTGTTTAATGGTGCAAAGACAGCCATGGTTGGACTTAACCAGGACAGATCATATCGGTTTTCAAAACAAAAATGATTGGATAATGAAACAAAACTAGAAACTGGTATAGATAAGAATGTATAACGTACAAGTGTAAAAAAAGTTTGTAAAATACAAATAAAATAACCAGTATTAAAAGTCTGTATACAAAGAGATATCGTATGCATAAAAAATGATCTATGTACGGCAAAAAATATTGATTTTCTATAAAAATTTAAAAACAAAGGATATTTGGTGAGTAATAAAATCTGCCTTACTGTATAGGCCTCAAATAGATTATAAATATTATTATTACGGCCGGCGAAGGTTGGTTGCTTGGTAGAGCCTCTGCTACTAATAGCTTAAGCAAGTTTGAGTGCGGTTAGTAGTTGGATGGGAATCAATCGTTCGATGCTGTTGGCACACTCTCTCTCTCGATGAGTCTTTGGACTATATGGAGGTGTCACATAATAATAATAATTATTAAGAGAGACCTCCAGGGAGGCAGGAACTCATTGAAGGAGGCAAAAAACTTCACACACCAGCTGTCATACTTTTTCTTGAATTCATTCACACTGTTTGCATACAACATCCAATGACAATCCATTCCAATCAAGCAATACTCTATGAGAGAAAAATCTAGCCACCCCCCCCCCCCACACACACACCTGACAGCATTCATTCTCAACTTCCAAGGATGCCCTCGCATCCTTTCCCTACCCTCCATAAATTGAAAAATTCCATCAACTGAAATCATGTATGATCCTTTCAGAAGTTTGTCAGTCTCAATCATATCACTCCCTCTTTCTCCTGTTTGCTAGTGTCTGCAATTTACAAATTCTCAACCTGTCTTCATAATCAGTATTCCACAATCCTGATAACTCTCCTTTGCACTCTCCCCACTGTATCAGAAGCACAACAGAAACCACGAGATCAGACCTGCACACAAAAAAGTCCAAGTGAGGTCTTATCAAGGCCTTGTAAAGAGGCAAAATGACACTCTTATCTTTACATGTCAAAGTACATTTCAGCATTGGAATGATGTTTTGAGTTATATTTGCAATCTTTGCTACATGGCCCCTGAACTTCAACTTCCTATCTACTAACACTTCAAGATCCCTATGCCTGGTCAGTTTCTTCTAGCATAATCCCATCAATATAATATAACATTGGATATCTAATCATGCCAAAGTGCATGACTACATTTACTGATATTGAACTGACATCGATTTTTCCATGCCCACACTTTCCAGTCTATTCAAATCATTTTGCAAGTACTGCATATCAGCCGCAATCCTGATTACTCTACCTAACTTTGCATCATCAGCAAATAGTTGTTTGTTACCAGTCAAATCCTTCCCAATTTTATTAATGTACAGGTTGAATAACAGTGGACCAAGGACTGATTGTTGCAGTACACCACTGGTTACCTTAAATTTTGCAGACTCACAATCTCTTGTATACCACTTTTTGATATCTCTCAGTCAGTTATCCACGTTAATATTTTATAATCCAGACCAATATTCTATAATTTATGCAATAGTTTTCCATGCTGTATTCTGTCAAAAGCTTTAGCAAAATCCAGAAGTATTATGGTGTATCCATTTCCCTTGTCTAGTTTAATGGTAATATTATTATAGAATGTGAGCAAACTGCTAAAACATGACCTTCCCTTACCAATGATTTTTGTAATCTCTGTCCATTACAAAGCAGAGATTCTCTGTCAACCCATTTCTGATTTGGAAATGTCTTTGCACCACCCGTGTGCAATGGGATGACCATACATTCTTTCTGCTCCTGCAGAATCTTCCCTGTTCTGAGACTCAAATTATATAGTCTGGTTTAAGGAATAGCCAGTTCATGAACTGGCTTCGGGATTCCTACATTGAGAGATTTTGTTTTCTAATATTAGTCTTGGATTTTTGATTTTTTGAGAATTGTGAATGGAGAGTGTCCATCATTTCATCATCAGGAAAAATATCTAAGATGCCGTCACAATGGACTCCCTCTAGGACACCAGGTATATTTTAGTTGTTTCATCCTCCTGTGGGGGAGCTGAGGTATCCTTGCTATCTGTTAATAGGCCATCTATTAAAGGGTTTGGAGGCACGTGTTTGATTCCCTGTGGTGCATATTCCATTTTTTTGCTATTTTTTAATAAGAGAATTTTCATGTAGTGGGACTATTTTTGGCATGTCATCAGGTGTAATTCCATGTTAATTTTTCTCTTTGATCTGCTCTACAGAGAAAGTCAGCAAGCAAGTAATACCATTCAAGGATGTTATAAGATGGTGAGACTGATGTATTGATATCCCTACAGATATGTTCTTTACAATTGCCTTCTCGGTGTAAGAGAATTTAGCAAATAGTCTTGCCACTGTTGCAGTATACTATCTTTCTGCCTCCTGATAAGTGATGCATTGCTCTGTTATATTTTTTGCATCTCGTTTCCACTTTTGCCATGCTCATGAGTACATGGTCTCTCGCAGAGCATTTTTGTGTTTTGCTCTTATAATCTATTCTCATGATCTTAACCATATTGGGCATAGATGGCAGAGCTGTGACAAGCAGTCCGAGAATAATCATATTTCTGACATTTAAAGCAGCACAAAGTGTTCAGGATTTAGAGCCTTACTGGCTTCTGAGATAACCTGCTTTGACAATTCGTGGTGGTTTTGATATGCTGATGGTAAGGATGATGTTCCTGGTAGGAACTAAGTGCCCATCCCTATGTATGAGAATTCTTATGGCTGTCACACCTGTCTTTAGGTAATCTTCAGTGAGGACTACCCTATCAGGAGGTCTGACGCTGATATTATGCCCTAGAAAAAGTAACGTTTTGTGGGGATAACTGTAATTGGTACCCCCCCCCCCAAAAAAAAGATGTTATGCGAAGTAATTTTTTTGATTGTTGCTGCTTCCTGAATGCAGTTTCTTTACAGAATTTGGAGCTCTTGTCAACCCTTCTGTATGGAAAAAAGTTGACACTTTTCAAAGTGGACATTCTCCTCTGGTGAATGCAGGATTAAGAAAGGTGGTACATTTGTTGCAGCTTCTGATGTTTTTTTGTTTTGATTTGGTTGTTTTCCATGGTTCAGGCTTATCGAAAGCACTCTGATAAACAAGAGGATGAATAATTATTCATTTTCAGGAAGGGTCCTATTTGGAATCAGATCTTCCCACCCTCTGGGAGCATCTAATGTGGGAGCCACACATTAGATGCTCACCCCCTGGAAAGCAATGACTGTACTTGGGAGCAGAATGCCATACTGGCACCATAGCAAGCCATGGACCCTGTCCTTGGACCATGGGGAAGGAAACTTATTGAACTTTACAGGCAAATCCACTATGACCTGCCCAGGACCAATCAGGTCCTGGGCAGGCCATCCAATATTGACAAAGGTGAGACCAAAGTAATGTAAGACTACTGGAATTCCTCTTTCTGGATATCCACTTGTTGCATTGCATAGCAAACATGTGGTGAGGCATTGGATCCTAGCGATAGTGGTCTGAACAGGATAGTAAAAAAGACTCAGGTGAAGTAAAGCAAAGAATATGGAATGAAAAGGAAAGCAGAAGAATAAGAAAAAAAGGCCACGACCATCATTGGGAGGTCCCATTCACCATGAACAGGTACCTCATATGGAGGGGAATCTGATGCATTCTTCTAGTTTTGCTGATGCAGTGGCATCACATTTACATACAATTCTAAATATCTGAGGAAATGAAACAAAACCACAACAAAGTCTTTTACTTGCTTAAGATATCTTGAAATCTCTTCTTAAGTTGATAGTTCTCTCCGTTCTGCTTCTTCATTCAAGCTTCATCTTTCATAACCAGTGTACTTTAAGATATTTTGAAAATATCTTAAAGCACACTGTCATTATCATTATAGATATTTTGAAAATATCATTATCAACTTTTCCTAAGTTGATAATGCTTTATCATCAAGAAACCTTTTATTACTTGAATGATTTAAGCTTCAATATCTTCCATAGCCAGTATCTTAAACTCTCATCTCCTCACTCTTCATATGTGGAGTGAAGATCATCTAGTGCATTTCAATGCTATCAAAACAAACTCCTATTTTATAACCTGGAAGAAAGATCCTACTTCACTCTCTTTATTTTTGAATATATTTAAATTTCCAGTTTGTCCACCACCAATCTTTTTTTTTTTCTTTTTCATTCAACAAACACGACTTTTTCCTACTCAACTCCTAAAACTTTATAAACCCAAGTCTGATTGATCTTAGAACATACTTCTCACATTTTGCTATACTTTTGAACAAGACGCATGCGAGCACAAAGTAAAAAGATTTTTATTTAGCAACAATGCAGTGGCAACCTCCATCGGCAGTTTGCACTTGGCTTCAACAGTTCCTCTGTTGATTTTGTTTGAAAAATATGTTATTTGTGTATTCATCGTTAAATATTTTGTGATATTTTGTGGAACATGGCCCCTACATGCCCAATTAAAAACCTAGTGAAGAATCACAGAAAAAGAGGCGAGCAATTGATATTGAAACGAAGTTGCAAGTTCAACGATAGTGACGAAGCAATGACAAGGTCCTATAAGTTATTGGAAAATCTACTTCCATCATGCATAGAGGACCTGAACCAAAAGCGCATAGCTCTTAGCACTATGACCATAACCACTAAGTCTCTTCAACATGGTGAAGGAGAAAGCAGGGCCCGATTATGACTACGAATTCAATGCTTCTTCCAGTTGGTTCACGAGATTCAAGCAGCATTTTGCACTGCATAATGTGAAAATATAGGTGAATCTACAAGTTCCAATGAGAAGGCTGCCAAGGAGTTTGTGGAGAAATTGGATAAAATTATTACAGAGGAAAATTATTTGCTACAGTAAATATTTAATATCGATGAGACCTCCTTATATCGGAAAAAAATGCCCGAACAGAAAATTCATCCACAAAAAGCTAAAATCTATGTCTGGTTTCAAACCTCTTGAAGACCATGTTACAATTCTGTTAGGGGGTAATGTGGCTGTATATAAATTGAAACCATTTGTGATATGGCACAGTGAGAATCCACGAGCCTTCAAAAACATTAGGAAGCATACACTTCCAGTTCATTAGCAGAGATATAAGAAGTCATAGATGATTCAAAAATTGTTTGCAGATGCCTTAACTGTTATGCGAGTGAAATGGAAAGCTACTGTGTGAAAGAAAATGTAGAATTTAAAATTTTATTAATTCTAGATAATGCTCCAGGTCATCCATCTTATATTGGTGATCTTCAAGTTCAAGATCATGTTTCTCCCTCCAAACACTATTTTATTGATCCAACCAATGGATCAGGGAGTTCTAGTAATGTTTAAGGTTTATTATCTATGGAGAACTTTTTCACAAGCGATTTCTGCTGATGAAGGAAACGACCAGACTCTCATTCAATATTTATCATGCTATTAAAAATATTGCTTTAGTTTGGGACAAAGTGATCTCTCAATGTATGAGTGGCATATGGAAAAAAGACATTAAAAAGGTTTGTGCACAATTTTGGAAGTTTTGAAACAAAAAAAGACCTTTGTAAATTGAGTGAAGAAATAGTGAGCCTAGCAAACAACCTGAGTCTTGAAGTGAATGATGACGACATAGTTCAACTCATAGGAAGTGCCCTTGAAGAGTTGACCAACGAAGAATTGGTTGAACTGGAGCAACGAGAAAAAGAAGAGGTAGTCAAACAATTCACAGTCTTGCAGAAATGTTCTCTGCAGTTAGCGATGTTCTCAAAATGGTTGAAGACATGGGTCACAATGTTGAATGCTACTTATTAGTAGAAAGGAAAGTACATGATGCATTTGCTTGCTATAAACAAATTTATGATGAAAAGAAGAGGAATAAGCAAAGCACATTGGACATTTTCATCAAAAAAAAAAACAAAAAAACAAAGATTACACCAGAAGAGGCACAGCCTGGTCCTTCACATAGAGAAGATAATGAAGATGGGATTGTGGAGGAAGATTTGAGTGATTATTTTCCTGTTTTATAGTGGCAGTAACATACACAGTACAGTTTTATAATAAGATTTAAAAATTAAAATGACAGCATACTTATTACTGTTAAGTCACTAACCCATATAACTCTGTTGATTTAATGTATCGACTTACGTCTGAACCGACTTATATCCTACCTGATGGAACAGAACCCTGATGTAAGTCAAGGTACTGGCTAAAAAGCAAATCACATTTTCTCTGTCTCTTGTGCTGACAATCAATATCCCTTTGATAATATTCCAAAAAGAGATAAGAAGAGTGTCCAAACTGGATACCCAATAAACTCCCATAGTCCTGATGGCATTTCTCTGATCCTTCTGAAAGTTTATGCTCCAGAGATCACTCCTGTTCTATGTAACTTTTTCATTATTCCCTATTTCCTCTGGTGTCTATCCTGCAGCTTAGAAATGAGCAAATATTCAAACCATTCCCATGAAGGTGTGTGGGGGAATGTATCATCAAACTGCCATCCAAATTTCTCTCACTTGAGTTCTTTCTATAGCAATGAACGAAATCATTACTACTCAATTTCTAAACTTTTCAGTTAATAAATAGTCACCAGTATGGTTTATGAAACAATCAACAGGGGATCTTCTTGCTTATGTCACTCACCTGTGGGAAAATGTCACAGAAATGTCTGGAGAATCTCAAGGAAAAAATGAAAAAATTAAATTTTGTTTGGGTTTATAAATAATGACAATGCTTACATTATATAAATGCAATACAACATGTTAAAGGTTACAGCTTATGTTTTGACATTGATTGAATAGTTAATATTGGAATTGTTCGATTAACGCTTTAGATCACTGCGATCTAATGCAGTGTCGGAATTATCACGTTAGGCCAATTGTAGCTGGTCTCGCCGATATTTGTTTGCACTTCTCAGTGCACATCACCAGTGATTCCGACACTGCTCGTTTGGGCAGTATATCATATGCTTGCGCACGTTATTTCTGTGAGGTATGAAACTTTTATTATTAGTGCGTGTTCGTCGTGAGGGTGAATTATTTTTTGTAAATCTTATTTTATTTTGTTAAAATAACATATAATTATTTATTTATTACAGATACAAGGCTGAATTATGACGTGTCACTGTTGAAAATATGAAAAGATTTATATTTTTTCAATTATCGTTACACGAAACAAATGCACTGCGATCTAACACAGTGTCAGAATTATCACGTTAGGCCAATTGTAGCTGGTCTTGCTGACATTCGTTTGCACTTCTCATTGCACATCACCAGTGATTCCAACACTGCTCGTTTGGGCAGTGTATCATATGCTTGCGTGCGTTATTTCTGTGAGGTACGAAACTTTTATTATTAGTGTTTATTCGTGGTGAGGATGAAATATTTTTAATAAAGCAATTTTTTAATATATAAATTTATTTATTAATCAATTGGTTACTAATTAGGAAAAAAATAATTTTTTTTTATTCTGTATATGCAGCGCCCCCACTTAAAATTTTCACTGGCCACCACCAATCTCAAGTCATTGCTATGACATCTCTAAGGTACCTGGTTTTTGTTCTGCACAAAGGCCTATTGGAAGAATACTATTAGAGTGCTTCCATTGTCTGACTTCTGCAATTTGGTTGTAAGGTTTCAAGTTACACAATATGTATGATGGTTGTAAAGCTGGATGTCTTTATTCTCCTTTACAACTAATATCAGAGTTCCATAAGACTTTGTTCTTTCTACTTAATTTCTTATATATTAATGACCATATACATTTGATTGCAAATCCAATTCACAATTTTACTGACAGAGTACATAGCACTCCTCTGTCTCATTTGACAAACCTTGCACCAATCCATAAACCTTCCAGGACATCAACTTATAGAACCCTAAATTCTGATCTCCAAACCTTCCTTCAAGGTTATGGAAGTTTTTTCACTTGGCTATGCTACTAATTATATATTGGGTTTTATCCTTTATCTAAGTGTAAGCAAACAAAGTTTGTGACTGAAGTACTTTCAGGAGTGGGGCAACTCGTGGTAAAGGTGGTATAAGTTCTCATCACTTGCCTTAGTATCTACCATAATGTAAAGCACATCTCCTTGCAGATATGTATAATGCTATGCATTAAGGGAAGGGCCACTACCCAGACTGGTTTCGACATTTACTGATTAGTGGTCTCATTAGTGGGAGCCAGACCCAGAGGTGGTGATACTAAGGTGGAAGTAATGGAGAAGTCATATTTACCTATAAGAGTTTCAAAGAGTGTCACACCCTATTATTAAAAGTTTCTGGATCAGAGATAATTTTATGGAAGTTTTTTTCACTTGGCTATGCTACTAATTATACACCCTCTGTCCAAAGAGAAACCGAACTCTTGACAGAAAATAAAATACAGGCCAATTATAATTATTCAAATCATTAATTTCAATCAATATACTCTCCCTCAGCCTCGATACAGTGTTTGGCACAGTCAATTAATTCATTAAATGAGTTTTTTATATTGGTTTTTGGGATACTGTTGAGGATCGTGGTTACTGCCGCTTGAATGTTTTCAATGGTGTCGTTATTGCTTACCTTTCATTGGCAAATGAAGTTGGGGGAAGAGAAAGAAGTCACAGGGTGCTAAATCAGGTGAACATGGTGAGTGATCCAACACACAAACTTGGTTTTTGCTCAAAAACTGTCTCACAATGTTCAAACGATGAGATGGTGCAAATCATGATTTCAATTTATGAAGGCCCAAATTCTCGGTCAAAATGTTGTGTACAGTTGAATTTGGAATCCCCAATTCATCTTCAATCAATCTCACGGATGATTTTGGGTTTTCTTTGATGAAATCATGCACTTTTTGGATGTTAACTTCACTCAGTCTGGTTTTTGGATGGCCCGACTTTTCGTCGTCCACAAGAGTTTCATGACCACTTGGAAATCGCTTAAACGACTCGTAAACTTGAGTATGGGATAAGAATTCATCAATGTATGCTTTTTAAAGCATTTAATGCATTTCGGTAAAACTTTTACCAAGTTTAACGAAATCGCAGCTCTCCGTTTGAAACCCATTTTCCGACCATTCGTCAAAACACACTGCCACTCTTGGCACTATAATTCTGCTTCTAATGAAACAAATGCCATAAACAGTTGACACAACACCAATGAAGGTTGTTGCTTTTGACAACAAAAAGATACAAAAGGTGGTGCCACTAGTTTCTTCTATTTTCTAAAAGTTCAGTTTCTTTTTGGACAGAGGGTGTATATTGGGTTTTATCCTTTACCCAAGTGTTATCAAACAAAGTTTGCACCTCAAGTACTTTCAGGACTAGGGCAACTCGTGGTAAAGGTGGTATAAGTTCTCATTGCTTGCCTTAGTATCTCCCATAATGCAAAGCACATCTCCTTGCGGACATGTATAATGCTATGCATTAAGGAAAGGGCCACTACCCAGATCTTCTTTGTGGGCAATATACATGTCCGCAAGGAGATGTGAGAGATGTGCTTTGCATTATGGGAGATACTAAGGCAGGTGATGAGAACTTATACCACCTTTACCACGAGTTGCCCCAGTCCTGAAAATACTTCAGGCACAAATTTTGTTTGCTAAGACTTGGATAAAGGATAAAACTTCTTCAAGGTTCTGATAACCTTGTTAATTCCATTGTTAACAAAAACTCAATCCTGTCTTAGTACTCACTAAAAAGGAACCCTTTTCTTTAGATTTTATGTTACTTTAGACACCAACCAAATGTCCAGAAATGTGACATTCCTCTTCTGGAGATACCTCAAACCCACAATGTCAACAGTAGGTTAGATAACTCTTACCTCCTGCTGACTTCACTGCTTCATTAATTCAACCTTGGTATCTTTCTGAGTCTAGCTTTCACTGATGAGACCTCAATCAAGGTCAAAACTGATCTAAGTAATGACTCTTTCTTTAATGTATAGCATTATACACATCTGAAAGGATAAGCACTTTGCATTATGCAATACTAAGGCAACTGATGTGAAGTCAATACTCTTTATACAAGTAGCGTAATCATGAAAATACTTCATGCGCAAACTTTTTTTTGCTTATAAACAAGAATATAATTTTTTGGCAAGTATAATTTACTTTGTAACCAAGCAAAAAAAAAAACTCTCTCTCAGGAAAACAAATTTCTTGAGGGATAACTATCATATGTAGTATGATAAACAAGGGGCACATGAGCAAAGTTACTTAGATTTAATCATTTCATCAGAGGATGTGATTGTGAAATCTTCCTCCATTTGGTGAGAGTGACCATAAGGTGATATCTGAACAGAGTCGGCTACATAAAATTTTCTTAAAGATACCAAGCTATTTTAAACCTGGTTTTACTCCATTTCCCAAGTAAGCAAACAGACAAATAAGTCAAGTTTGCACCTGCACGTAGTGTAAGTCTAACTGACCCACAAGGTAGTGCAAGCCTAGGCAACTGGTGGTAAAGGTGGAATAAGCTCTGGTCACTATTCTTAATATTTACCCTTAATACAAAGCCCATCTACTTGAGGAGATGTATGATGCTATGCATTAAAGGCAAGGGGACAAATATTAAGAATAATGATCAGAGCTTATTCCACCTTTACCATGATTTATTTATTTATTTATTTTATTTTATTTTATTTATTTTTTTTTTTTATTTTATTTTTTTTTTTTTACAGAGGTCAAGTCCCATGAGAATGTTGTAAAAATAACTTGTCTCTGTATATTTTGTACTAGATATTTTTGTAAATAACCCTTTGGAAGTTAACTGTATATACTCCTTTAATAAGAATATTTCAGTGTGTTAAAAAACAAGGCAATGTTTTAGTGCCAGAACTTTATGTAATAGCTTTACATGACGGCATAAGAAAGGGTGGTTTTTTTTTTTTTTTTGTGTATGAGAAAGACTTACAAGCTCTGTGTGTAAACACCTCCGAAGTGAGTCAGAAAGGTTCAAACAACTTCCCGATGGATAGCAACTTAGAATCAAAAGAAAGTGGGCCAAACTTGAAAGTCATGCCGAGTTCTTTGGGGGTTACAAACTTTGTGAGAGGTCTCAGAGAAGGCATAATAAAAAGTGACAGAGCCAAGCATAGTTAGCTTTCCGGTTCGAGACGTCAAGAGAGGGTTTCCAGAGGCCGCAGACGGGGCTCCCCAGTTCCAGTCTAGAGAGAGAGAGTTGAGTTGCCGAAAGGAGAAGTTCCAATTGCCGGAGGAAAGCTTCCAGGCCAGAGAGGAATCCTGGTTGATTCCTCAATTGGCGGCAATTACAGTTTCTTAGAGGCGGGAGTTCAAGCTACATGAGACGGCAGTCGTCAAGGCATTTTCAGCGAGCCAAAGCAGAGGAGAAAAGGCGATGCAAATTACCCGAAGCAGCTTCGCTCGGAAGTTTTTCTTTTCGCTTTGGGAGAACAACATTTTGCCGGAGCTGTACGAGTTTCATAGGTAGCTGTTTACAGCCCGCTATTTTTTCGATGAGATACTACTGAAGCCAAATTTCTTGAAGGAAGCTCGAGATCTGAGATGAAAGAATTGCCATAGAACTTTTAGTGAAAGACTTTTGACTGAATGTGCGATACAGAGCCTTTGTAAGTTACACACTTTTGTATATTCCCCTCTTATAGTTGTCATAGAAGGATGTTTAAGATTTCTGTTTAATAGTGATAAGAAGTGTTCTTAAGAGAGTCAATTGGCATGTTGAAAATTGATATCAAATTTGTAAAAATAACTCTAACCTGTTTGTAAGTAAACTAGGAGTTTAATAAGTTGAATTTGTAAGCAGAGAGTTAATAGGTTTTTGAGTTAAAGAGATTAATTAATGTTGAAGTAAAAAGGTTCTAATCTGTGCTAAAGAATTTTTATAGATGGATAGAGAAAGCAATCTCCCTATTGTTTAATTCATGTATATTTCATAGTAATGTAAATAAAATGTGTTTTGATTTTTTTGTTAAAGGAGTGCTGCCTGATTGTTTATTTTTACAACTGCACTGTTCCTAAATAAATCGGACTTGTGAGCGGGAAACTAAGTGGGATAGCCAAAGCGTAAAGTTAAGTAAAGTTAAATAGACCACGACTGTTTATTAAAAGTTTTATTGAAGGAATTCGTGTTAGAGAGAGAGAAATCTGCTGGCCGTATTATTGAGTTTTATGCTAATTAAATGATATTAGTGGCACAGCTAAATTAAATAAATTTTCTAGTATCTTAAGCATAAGACACGTAGTGCGAAGGATGGATAATCATAGTACGCAGTAGAGTAAACAAGAAAGGTTACGAGAGAGAAAGCACATACAGCTAATTAGCATAAAGTATAAAGATAAATATTTTAAGAATAACAGTATATAAGGTATAGAAAAAAATAAAGACACTTAAAATAAAGAGAAATTAACAGCATATGATTACTATGGCGCAGCATATGTTTACAGTGGACCTTATCGACATTTGTTTAGGTGATGAAATTCACAGAGTGCTGCAATAGCACTGCAGCTGTTTAGGTAGTATAGCTTCATATGCCAAGCACAGTGGATCAAGGTTGGTGCCATCACTGTGAATGGTATTAACAACCAGAATGAAGGGAAAAATCCTGTGTCCATCATTTTAAACACTCCTGGCATCTGCTGAGTTTGCATGACATGCAAATTCCATGCATTCGGTGTTTACAACACTCCCTGGTGAATTTTGGAACTTTTTGTTTTTCCTACATGACACACAATGTTTTACTGAAAGTAATCAGAGCATTTGGATCATTGGATGGCACTCCCCAAGGTGTTAAACAGGAATACTTTAATTTTGATCATCTTATATATATATATATATATATATATATATATATATATAAGATGATCAAAATTCAATATACAGTTGGGGTCTCTTTTTATGCGATAGATACGTTCCACAGAAAACCGCATATAAAAAAATCACACAAAACAAGACCTAACTTATGTTGAAAAATTAGGGATACGTTCCATAATTTTCTAAAACTGCATAAAACAGAAGCAATGAATTAAAATAAACCTAAAATCGCATAAAAAAGTTTATAAAAATTCAGGAAAATAAGAATGCCAAAGAATACTACCTAAACAGCTGAAGTGCTATTGCAGCACTCTGTGAATTTCATCACCTAAATTTTTATTGAAAAGTAACAATTTTTTTTACAATTTTTCATCAGAATTATCGTCGCTATTAGACAATATTCAGCAATGTTTAAGAACTGGTGCGAAATCACTTTCATCATCAGAAGAGATAGTCAGCGCATCAGATCTGTATGGTAAAGGCAATAGTTCCTCGTTCTGTGCCGATTTTTTTTTCTTCGGACAATGTAATCAGTGATTAAACTTTGCAATGATGATTTTACTAATTTTTTATACAGCTTGCGATATCCAGACATACAGTTCTTCAGCTCCCATTGGAATTTAAAGCCTCATTCAGAATTTGTGTCATTAACAAGAAAATGGTTTTCCAATTTATTGCACAGTTCAAGACCTTCTCAAATTATACTTGCAGTGAGGGAGGACAAGTTTTTCTTCTGCTTCACTATCGTTTTCTGGATCTTCGACGATATCTAAAGTTAATCGATATCCAATAATATCATCGTCACTTAAGGCATTATCCACAAGCAATTCATCTACATCATTCTGGCTAAATGTATCAAAACCTTCTCCACCAATTTCATGTGCCAAAGTAATGATTTCAGCTGAAAATGTAGATGTTTGAATGGTTGCACTGTTTGTGACATATCCAAGCCAAGCTTCTTTCCTGCAGGCTAAAGTTTGTCGTCTTATTTCAGCGATAGCAGATGCAACATGATTTAAGCAGTCCAAAATAGAAAATTTTTTCCAAACGTCGGTCGCTGTTAATGATTCATTTTCTAGTTTATCCAATATAAATTGAAAAGTGTGCTTAACGTAATATATTTTAAAAAGTAGCAATTATGCCTGGATCTAATGGCTGAATAATGCTTGTTGTATTGGATGGAAAACACACTACCTGCACATTTGGATGTTCTAAATGCAGATAACTTTGTGTATTGTGAACAATTAATAAAACTTTAAAAAATTGAGAGCTTTTTGCTTTATATATGCTTCCACTTCTGGTACAAAGCAATTATGGAACCATTCAGGAAATACAGCAGTTGCTACCCAGGCCTTTGTATTAACCATCCAACGTACTGGCAGCTGTTTCAGATCTCTGCCTTTTAGAGCACGTGGTCTTAGAGATCGATTTACTAGGAGGGGTTTCAACATTCAATCCTCTGATGCATTGCTACAAAATAACAATGTTATTCGATCTTTGCTTGCTTTAAATCCACTTGCTTCTTTCTTAGACTTTGCGATGCAAATTCAACTGTTTCGTCAGCATTAAACACTTGATTGGGACAATATCCACCATCTTCAATAATTTTAGCTAACTTCTCTTGAAAATTTTTGGCTGCTGCATCTTGCTGCTGAGCCCTCACCTGTAATCTTCATGTTATGAAGTGCATTCCTTTTTAAAAACCCGGTTAGCCATCCTTTGCCAGCCAAAAATTCTTTATCAGCCTGGGAAGTGGAAGTATTCTCCAATAATCTCCAATTGCTTCATCTGTTCATAAAACTGAAGAGCTTTTTGTTCCAAATTATGAGAGCTCATTCTGCTTTTTCTAATAAAGCATCTCTTGAGTACAATGATAATTTGGCACTTAGTTTTGTGCCAGAAATGACAGATTTTCTTATTGCGACGTTTTTTAAATTGCTCTTATAGTAGATTCGCCTAAATTAAAGTGTTTACCAGTCGCCGTAGATCCCTCTCCTTTTGTTAAGTGATATAAAATTGCAATTATCATTTCCAAAGAAATTGCTTTTCTTTGGTGGTGCTTTTTTTTTCTCGAATGGGCCAAATTAAATCTTTAAAATAAAAATTAGCAAAATTTAGACTTAAGATAATGAAAAGACAAACACTTACTCACATGCAAAATTAAATTTCACGGACACTCACTGCTTACACGTTATGCCAGAATGTGCTGCAACACGCTGTTCATTATGTACAACGGTACATAAATTTTGAAGTTATGCACCACATAACTTCAAAACCACATAAAAAGAGACCCGAGTGTGCATATATATATAAATATTGAATCGAGTTGGAGACAAACTACATCCCTGTCTTAAATTCTGATTTTAAGATTAATCTGCCAAAAATCTATCAAACAAATCTATGGATGTCCCCTGTGGACACTGATATATCAGTAGCAATTAAAACGTTCTAAAATCTGAAACAGTATGCATTTCTTCTACCTGATCTCTGTCAGTGTTTCTAGTGTTATAAGACAAAATTCTTTATGCTCGTCCATATAGAATCCATATTATGAGAAAAATTATATTATATATATATATAAGTTATAAAGCTGTAAATGACATTTTCAACTTGACAAGCACTTTGCAGATAGCAATAATAATAAATAAAATAACTGGAGGTTACATTCTTGACATTGCTCTAAGTGAAAGCACATTGTAATAAAGGAATTTAAGTGAGCTCTGTAAATTCCTATTTGATTATGACTTTTAGGTGTTTTTGCAGTGCTTTTACAGGTACTGTAATAAGATGTTGAACTATAAAAAAAAAGAAAATAACCAGCAACATTTTAATGCATGGAAAAATCACTAGCTTAACAATAAACTTCAAATTTATTAGTCAGCCACTTTCCTAGATAGTTCAGATGTTATCTAAGTTCAAATTACATCTAGGTGATAGCTTAGTGTAACAGGAATTAGTGTAAGGACAATTTTAAGTTTTATACTTCATTCTATATAGCATAAATCTTAAAAGGAAATTTATTGTCCACTAAAAAAAGCATGTTCATTCCAAAGTGTTTAGAATAAACAATATGAAACTCTGACATACATATATTAAGTTCTATTTATAGAATCTGAACTCTTAAAACAGCAATATAATCCCAGAATTTTTTGGCATATGTTTAAATTCAAGAAACGTTTTTTTTTTTTATCATTAGTTTATTTATCCCCATCCCTGTTCTGATTACAAATGCACATTTTTGTTTTCATAATAGAAAAAAAGCCTATATATTTAAAGTTTATTTTGAATGTAAATTTTGTAGTTTTTAATACAATCAGCTATTTAACATCATGATACACACAGTCTGATGTTACAATAATGTTATCAGAAAAATAGGAGCTTTAATGGAAACTATGAAAAAATGAGTTGTTACAACAAAAATATTTTAGTTTGAAGCACTGATTTCATATAATTTTTTATTTTATGTACAAGTATTTTGAATAATATTGTGAAAAAATATAAAATTAATAAAACAAAATATCAAACAATAATAGAATAATATTAAATATGGATTTTATCTTGTATGCATACATACAAATCATTTATATATATATACACACAGACATACATAAACAAATATATATATATATATATATATATACTGCATAATGTCCTATAGATTTTGAGTAATCAGAATAACTTACGGACTTTGTTCCTCTTTACAAGACAATACTTCATCATCATCAACTGAACTACTGCTACTTGACAAGTTCTTGCTTATAGTCTCTTCTTTTCTACACCCTTTATCTTTCAACACTTTGTTTGTAGTATTACCCACTCCAGTATTATGGCTTCTAGTGGCTCCACTTTCAGGTACATGGAAATCTCTTCTTGTGGTGGTCTGTAATGCAGCCCAGTTTGGTTTGGGGCTTGGAACTGGCTTGTGGGAAGCCCATGAAAACACTTCATTATTTGATTCAACTTTTGACAGCAGAGATGCAGCAAGACTAACTGGACACTGAAGCCCAATTTCAGTGGCATCACTTTTCTTTAGCTGTTGATGGCTGTGGTCTTGCTTAGTGACTTCACTACTACTACTAAAATTCATCAATCTGGAAACACTTGGAACAGATTTACAAGCTGTATCAGGTGATAACTCCACCAATGAAAAGCATTCTACTCCAGCACTATCTTCTAGTTCTGCAGACTGTAAAGGAGTTGTACAGTCCAGTGTATCAAAATCAGCTGGATGGGAGCAGTTTATGCCACCACCATCCCATTTTTTACGAGCAGAAGATAATTTTGAAAGAGATGATGGCATCATAGCTGAATGTGGGGATGTAGAAGACTGTGAAAATGATGAATCAGCTTCAGCACTTATCCCTTTGGTTACAAGAAGAGTTGAGAGCAGTAAGGAATGTCCACAAGGAAGTGCATCTTTCCTTGGTTTAGTTGCAGGTCTGCACAGGTCTCCTAAATTCCAACTTCTACAAGAAGTTGGGTTTCTGTCTTGCATCTCTAAAAGTCTAAGTAAAACAGATTCATCATCAACAGCTGATCCCATAATACTACTAGTATCACTAACTGTAGGTAATACCTGAACTAAGTTATTTCCATCAGGACAAGATACTGAATTCCACTTGCCTGTTCTCTGATGAAGTCCTATTGCAGCTGTAGCACTGTACTCAACATCATTATCCCCAGACATAGTTTCTACATCAATATCATTTTCATCATTATCTTCTAATGGATTAGCTCTTACACTATTATTTAAAACTTCAGTAGATGTTTCATCACCATGACCTTCGCTCAGACCTTCATTATCATCTGAGCTTGATGAATCAGCTTCACAAGAAGCATCATAGGAATCCAACATATCTTTATAACTTTGAGCACACTGCCTTGCAGGAGCCCTAGAGGTAATGATGGTGTCGTTTTGGCTATAACTTTGAGATTTGGGACTATGAAATGTGTTTGAAGAGACAAGTAACATGTCTGTCCCCTCAGAGAACTGATCTGCATTTTTACTGCTATCTTCAAGCTTTTCTCTAGATTCTTCTCCTTTCATAGTCACATCTACAGTATTATTGGCTCTGTCACCACTTGTTTTATTATCTACAGTTACATGAGTATTGTCAATACAAAAAGAAAAGGGTGAAACACCAGTTGGTGAGGGTATCACAGTAAATGATTGTGAAACAGGAGAATAACATACTGCAACTGGGGATATTACAGGGGATGACTGACCATTTAATATTGATGTATGTACAGTAGATGTTTTTGTGTTGGTGTTAGTGGTGGAAGCACTAGTTGATGCTGGGTGTTCTTGAATTGCATGCTGAATATCTCTTAATTCTCCTTTGGTACTTACAGCTGCTTGATTTCGTGACAGTTCAATTGATAATCTTTCTTTTAAATCATGAATTTGAGCAATATATTGTGCTTGAACAGCCTGTAATTGATTAATGTACCACTGTTGATCACGACATTTTTGAAAGAATGTTGGTGACCGTACCTGAAACCTAAGTATTAAAGTATCTCTCTCAGTATTCAAGTATCCCTCAGTATCAAGAAGATCTAATCGAAAGAAACGGTTATAACCCCAACATTCACCAACTTCAAAGTCAGATGCAAATTCACGAACAATGTTTTTTGTCGGGTCTCTTGATCTTTGGTGTATCATTTCAACTCTATATTCGTACTTAGATGTCTCTGGCAAACCTGCAGTCAACTCAAGAAAAACTGATAAATAGTTTGCTCGAACAACTCCATTGCCATCAGGATAAACTTTCAGTCGCCATGTTACACCACAAACTACCAGTGGTGGGCTATATACTGGATCAGCTCGCTGCTGAAGAACACTAAAATTATGCATAACAAATGTACTGCTGTCATATGGTGGTACCATTTCACTCTGAAAATCAGCAGGAACTGGGGCAGTAACAAAACTTGTCATAGGTTTACGCTGGACCTCTGCCATCATGTTGAGTATCTCTTCAGAACGTGCAACAAGTTCACTTTTGCTTGAAGTATTCAACTTGTGCTCAACTGACTGCAACAAGGATTCCAACTGCTCATTTTCTTGGCTCACTGAATTTTTCTGTCCCATTAAGGTCAGCAGTTTGCTTTTCAGTTGAGAATCTAGACGCGAAATCATGTGTTCAACAGCATATCTAATTTCATGAACACGTTCATCTTTGGCAGCTCTGACACCTTCCACATTACGTTCCACCTCATGAACCAAACTCATTAGCTCAACTAGTCGCTGCCGTAAATGAGAAAATTCCTCCCTAATTTGACTGACATGTTGTTCATATACTTCATCAAGAGGTTTAAAAACATGACTTGTATGCATTCCTCCCCATAAAGCACACTGGTGACAAATACATTGCTTGCAATTCGAACAGTAAACACTTAGCTTTTCTTTATGTGTTTTACACGTTTCCTTTTCAGGGATATCACTTTTTGATGCTCCAACCAACTGTAATGTATCCAACTGCTGAGTAACTTCTTCCACCCAACGGCAGTTGACTAATTCGTGTAAATGAAGAGATGCTCTACAATGGGGACACTGTGAGCGTTGTTCAGTTAACCACCTGCGGATGCAAACATAGCAACACAACTTGGAGCAATGGGGACATAAATGAGCATCCTTAAGTTTCTCCATACATATAAAGCAGCGAAAAACTTCAGCTAAACTTTCAACACTGTGTTCTTCCATTGCTACTTTGTTATCACGCTAAACTATTAATTAATCCATTTAAAAATTAGACAACTTAAAAATTACTTTTACTGTATAGTGTTGTTATATTTAACAATGCCAGAATTTCATTAATTTTTTTTCTTCTTTCCAAATTGCAACATTCTGCCAAATTCTTGAAGATTCATGTGAGACAATTCAAGTGATCAATGGCATTTCCAGAAAATAATAACTAACATAATACTCTTCTTAACTGCACTAGTTATATTTCACTATATTGTTAACAGATGGAAGAATTCATACTGACCCTATATATGCAGAAGTCTGACGCATAATACAAGATATTTATATTCAGATAAAGCAGGACACTGTATTAGCAAGTCAAATATAAGTGAAATTAAAATCAAATTATATTATTGGGTAAATAGCAGAGAAATTTGTAAACATTTACAACTAAATAATACGAAGAGTTGTAACTACATAGCATTTCTGCAACAGTTTGACACAAAGCGAAGATCACGCTTGTCAAACGCAACTTCTAGACTGAGTGTTCCAAGAAATCGTATTTATGAGTGTTCTCAATTTCATAATGAATTCTTCCTAATAATATTACTCGTTTTCTGCTACTTCATTTATTTATGATAAGTAACAGTAATAAGATGAAATAACAAAGGACACACAGCCAAAACCTACCTACTTTCCTAAAGGTAAGTATACGTAACTTATAAATTCAAATACTACTTCCGGCAATTTACTTCCGGAGAGATAGCCTATATAAGTATTTTCAAATTTTTCCAGATGATTTTCACTTGCTTTTAATATTTTACCTTATTTCACGTATACTTTGTTTAATATAATTTCATACTTCAGTAGTCTTTTTCTATTTCTAATACAATATATTTTTCAAAAAAGTTCATCGCACCTTATGACCGCTATGACAACAAACTTTTACAATACCGCTAACAGAAACGTATGCGCCACCAACTAACTTTAACTTAAGCAAAGCTAAATGAACTGTTTCTTGTACAAAACAAGTTTGAGGGTGCAAATCTACTCGGAATATCATCTACCCCTCCCCCACATACATTCCGGATTTTCTGTAATTTCATTCACACACATATATATATATATATATGTATCAATTTGTAGTATTATATATATATATATATATAGAAAGTATTTTACCTTGGGTATAATAAATGTTAAAGATACCAAGCTATTTTAAACCTGGTTTTACTCCATTTCCCAAGTAAGCAAACAGACAAACAAGTCAAGTTTGCGCCTGCAAGTCTAGCTGATCCTGCACGTAGTGCAAGACCAAGGCAACTCATGGTAAAAGTAGAAATAATTTGGTATCTTTAACATTTATTATACCCAAGGTAAAATGCTTTCTACATTTATATCCCCTCCTGAGATTTTTATTTAATAAGGTTTCCAGGCTAGAAATACCAAGATTTTAGTAATACAGAGCTTATAAGTATTTTACCAGAACAAGTTACCATAAGGTGTTTTAACCTTATTAAATAAAAATCTCAGGAGGAGATATAAATGTAGAAAGTATTTTACCTTGGGTATAATAATAATAATAATAATAATAATAATATATATATATATATATATATACAGGGTGTTCGGGATAAATTTGACATATTTATAATTAATTATATTTTTCCGTAAGTTACATGTATTAACACACACTTCTCTTCATTTAAAAGTTTGGACCCTTCTTCATTCATATACAAGATGTCAGAAAGGATGGATAGCTGGAACCCACCTGAATCATGGAAGAGAATAACTTGTATCATGATGATTCGTGCCCGCCATCAAAATAAGGATATTACGACTGCTGCCCAATGCTCCCTGAATACAGTAAAAACAATCAGGCATGAACTAGAGACTTGCAATGGTGACTACGAGGATGTAGCAAGAAGAAAGATCCCTAGCAGACGATCTGATTGCGTTCGTACAGCAGAATTCCTCGCAAATCTGCAGGAACAGGTGTTGAAGAACCCTGGCATTGGAATTCGGGCTTTGTTCGTGGAGTTGCTAACTGTAGTCAAGCCCTGGATAACAAGGGTAGCCAATGGTAGGCCGTATGTATGGCAGCAGGATTCGGCCCCCTTGCCACACCTCTGGGAAAAGTCAAAAATGGTTGTCTGAAAATGTCTACGACTTCACCAGTCCAAATGTTTGGCCTCCAAACTCCCCAGACCTTAACCCCATGGATTATTTTGTATGGGGCGCAGTTGAAAAAGACACCAATCGCACTTCCAGTAATACAAAAGCCCAGTTAATGGATAAAATTAAAACAGTTTTTTCGGCCCTTCCCAGGGAGACTGTAGCATCAGCTTGTTCGAGGTTCCGAAGCAGAATTGAAGCTGTGATCGATGCTAATGGTGGTTATTTTGAGTAAATCTTGTTGATAGTATTGTAATTAACTCTGCCTGTAATGTTTTTTTGTCAATTCATTAAATTTAATAGATACAAAGAAGATTTTCTTTTTCCTTACGAAACTGTCAAATTTATCCCGAACACCCTGTATATATATATGAAAGAAACCTGTGTTCGAATGCTCTAGGAGGCGAAGAATCTTTCTAATGACTTTTCAGTTGAAGGAGAGTTAGTTGGCCTCAGACAAAGGTTTTTCCCTCCAGAAAACTGGAATTTTTTATTCTTTAAATAAAAAAAAGAAAAAGGGGTAAAATGCAGTCAGGCCAGAATTAACAGATAATAATAAATAAGTGAGCTCCTCGTTTTAGTTTAGTAATTCTCAACTATTTTAATATTTTAATAGTGCTTTCTAGGCCTATCCGATACGTTTTAGGTCTCCCTCTTTTTTATTATTTATATTTATTATTTATTTTTTGTAAGCAGTAAGATTTTTGTTTAAGAATAGTAGCTTCTGTTTGGAATGCAGACAGAAGTTTCAATGACTTATCATGGTAATAATCTGATACACATATCTGATTATTATACAATTAGCATTTAGCAGTGCTTATAAAAGTGGCATCTCTACTGAGCTCCAGGATGACAGTTACTAAATTTAGACCTCTTCTTATACTTAACAGTGACATTAACAGCTTATTAAATTGTTAATCATTTGTTAACTTCTGATGGTACCAGCAATTCTGATGAGGAAACGTTGAGTTACATATAATTGATAATGTTACATGCATTATCTAAAAGCACTGGGAATTCGATAAAAATTCACAAATTATTATTATTTGATGTCTCCAGGAAGTCCAAGGACTCATTGAGGGAGGGTACCTACTCTACAACTCCTTCACCATTCTGTCTCCACACTACACCAATGCCATCTACCACCAACCATTACTGGTATTTCTACACACAATCACAAATATCCATGATTGATATTGTTATAACATATAATTGATAATGTTACATGCATTATCTAAAAGAATCTGATAAAAATTCACAAATTATTATTATTTGACGTCTCCAGGAAGTCCAAGGACTCATTGAGGGAGGGTACCTACTCTACAACTCCTTCTTCACCATTCTGTCTCCACACTACACCAATGCCATCTACCACCAACCATTACTGGTATTTCTACACACAATCACAAATATCCATGATTGATATTGTTATAACATATAATTGATAATGTTACATGCATTATCTAAAAGAATCTGATAAAAATTCACAAATTATTATTATTTGACGTCTCCAGGAAGTCCAAGGACTCATTGAGGGAGGGTACCTACTCTACAACTCCTTCTTCACCATTCTGTCTCCACACTACACCAATGCCATCTACCGCTGACCATTACTGGTATTTCTACAGACAATCACAAACATCCATGCCCATGGCGGGATTCGAACCTGCAGCCTTTTGGCTGGAGAGCGGATACGCTATCCACTCAGCCAACCAGGCTGCCAAATAATTAATGCCAGCAAGCAGCACCCAGGGTTCCCAGGTGGGCACCCTCCCAAGTACTAATGGGCTCAGATTTGCTTAATTTCAGTGATCAGACGAGAACTGATGCTTTCAAACCAATCTGGCTGCTGACAATTAACCCTGATAAACAAGGAACCACATTCAAGCAAAAGAAAATTTCATATAACGTCTACACCTTGAAGTGGCTTTCCTCTAAATGTTAAAAAAGATTCCTCCACTAATGCTAGAGGCCTTTCATAAGTTGAGTATATTTTATTAAACAATAACAAATAAATACATAGTAGTAAAATATTTACATCATAAATACATATATACATCATATATTTACATATGCTTTACCCACCTCAAGTGAATTAATATTTATTACAAGTAATTCATTTTGTGAATTTACTTCTCATAGTCATTAACAATGAACAGTTATTTGAGATTTCATTATTAATTACATTTAGATTTTAACTCTTAATACCTTTGTATTACTGTTATTGTACAAATAAAAATAAATACACAGCAGTAAAATAGATACATCATTGATAGATATTATTATTATTATTATTATTATTATTACAGGCAACTCCAGGGAGTCCTTAGACTCATTGAGGGAGGCCCCAAATCATATTCATCACAACTATTCGACATTCATACAGTATCTATCATACCTCGCCTTAAACTCATTCACTGTCACAGCATCCACCACAGACTCTGGCAGCCCATTCCACTCATTCACCACTCTAAAAGTAAAGAACCCAGCTCTAACACCCTTACTAACTACACTTTTGTGGTTTGATGAATATATGATATATTCATCATATATTTGCATATGCTTTAGCCTCTCAGGGTATTACTATTTGTTACAAATATTCATTTTTGAATGTACTTCTCATAGTCGTTAACAGTGAGCAGTTACATCCCATTGCATTACTAGTTATATTCAGGTTTTCACTCTTAATACCTTTGTATTACTGTTATTATACCAATATATAGTACAAACAAATAAATACATAGTAGTAAAAATAAGTACATCATAAGTAGATATATACATCATATATTTACACGTTTTAACCTCCTTAAGGGTATTACTCTTTGTTATTACAAGTAATTCATTTTGTGAGATTACTTCTCATAGTCATTAACAGTGAAGAGTTACATGACATTACATTATTAGTTATTTTTCAGGTTTTAACTCTTAATGCCTTTTGTATTTCTGTTATTAAACCAGTTACAAATGACTACATAGTAGTAACAATAAATACATCATAAATACATATATAGATCATATATTTACATATGCTTTAACCTCCTTAAGAGTATTACTGTTTGTTACACGTAATTCATTTTGTGAGATTATTTCTCATAGTTATTAATGGTGAACAGTTACATAGCATTACATTTTTAGTTACATTTAGGTTTTAAATCTTAATACCTTTGCACTACTGTTATTAACAATTTTAATTGTTAGCTATTTTAACACACTATTATTATTATTATTATTATTATCTGAGACCTCCAGGGAGTCAAGGACTCATCGAGGGAGGCTGTAGATTACCCAACCCAGCTATCATACCTTCCCTTAAATTCATTTACACTAGATGCACTCACTACCCCTAAGGGAAAATTATTCCACTCACTCACTGCTCTCTGAGAAAAAAACCTAGCTCTTACCCCTTTCTTGACTGAGAACAACCTTAATTTCCATGGATGCCCCCCCCCCCCCGTGTTCTCTCCCCACCACTTTCAATATAACGAAAAATTTCATCATTTGAAATGCTACAACATTCATTCAAAAGTTTATAAACCTCTATCATATCACCCCTCTTTCTCCTGTTAACCAGAGTCTGTAATCCACATACTCGCAATCTGTCCTCATAATCTAAATCCCATAATCCGAATATAATCTTTGTAACTCTTCTCTGCACCCTTTCCATAGCTTATTTATCCCCTTGGAACCCAGGAGACCAAATCCGAGCACAGTAATCCAAGTGGGATCTTATCAAATTTAACCTCCTTAAGAGTATTACTGTTTGTTACACGTAATTCATTTTGTGAGATTATTTCTCATAGTTATTAACAGTGATTAAAAGTCATTAAAAGCCTTATAAAGAGGCAAAATTACTTCCTTATCCTTACATGTCAAGGTTCGCTTCAGCATAGAAATTATCCTCTGAGTTGTATTTGTAACTTTTGCTACGTGACCGTTGAACTTAAAATTCTTATCCACCAATACACCAAGATCCCTTGCCTCTTCAGTTTCTTGTAGCATAACCCCGCTAATATAATATGCCGCTGGATCTCTAATCACGCCAAAGTGCATAACTTTACACTTACTAACATTAAACTGACAGCCATTTTTGTTTGCCCAGATTTCCAGCCTATTCAAATCATTTTGTAATTGCTGAATATCAGTAGCATCCGTGATTGCCCTGCCTATCTTCACATCATCAGCAAACAATTGCAAATCTGATGATAGACCCTGCTTGAAGTCATTAATGTATAGATTAAACAATAATGGCCCAAGGACTGAACCCTGAGGTACACCACTGGTTACCTTAAATCTGGCAGATTCACACCCACTGTATACCACTTTTTGATATCTGTCTGTTAACCATCCCTTGATCCAAGGCAATAGATTATGTTCCAATCCCATATTCTCCAGTTTATGCAACAGCCTATTGTGTGGTGTCCTATCAAATGCCTTAGAAAAATCCAACATTATCATAGTATATCCATTTCCTTTATCCAACTCGTCAGTAACATTGTTATAAAATATGAGCAAATTGCTAAAACATGACCTTCCTTTAGTAAACCCATGCTGTTCCCTGCAGAGTATAGAATGATTGTCTACCCATTTCTGTATGTGAGTTCTTACTAACTTCTCTAAAATCTTCACTACCACACCAGAAATACTAATAGGTCGGTAGTTAGACACATCAGTTTTTGCACCACCCTTGTGCAATGGAACTATATTACATTCCTTCCATTCCTGTGGTATCATTCCTGAGCAGAGACTCAAGTTATACAAATGTGTGAAAGACCTAGCCAATTCAGCTGAACATTCCTTTAACAAATGGGCAAATATTCCATCTGTCCCTATTGACAAATTCTTATCCAGGTTATGCGAAAGCTCTTCAACCTCATTTTCATGAACCTCTAACTCTTCATCCAATGTAGCAGTAGCACTGTGCACCATACACCTGGTTGATATATCTTAGCAAAGTGAGCACTCATTAACTGAACAATCTCCTTAACTTTCAACACTCGTGTACCATCTGCATTCAATAAAGTTATTCTTCCACATTCATTCTTTCTTTTGCTTGTGGCATAACAATAAAATTCTTTTGGATTGCCTTTAGCTTGCATGGCCAATCTCTTTTCATACTCCGTTTTAGCTTTTCTTACAATACTCGTTATTTTTCTGGCCTGAGCGTTATATATTTCATAACTCCTCTCACTCTTATTCTCATGATATTCTTTCCACATCATCTTATTCTTGTGGATTTCTAGCTTAATAAGGCTGCACATCCATTTCATATTAAAGTCACTTATTCACTCTTTGAACACCAGGGATACATTCAGATACTGCCTCATTCAAGCACTTTTTCAAATATTCCCATGCATTGCTGACATTTTTTTCATTCAGTAACTGATACCATGGGACCAAAGATTGTATTCTTCTAAGTCTATCATAATTTCCAGCTTTGTAGTTCAGCATATAGCCTGTTTTTATCGGAGCTTCAATACAAGTAGATACTTCCCAAGAAAGAACAGCATGATCACTGTCACCAATTGGTGGTAAAATAGCTATATCCTTGTCAGAAGGGATCTCTATCCTTGACAGAGATCCCTTCTGACGCTATGAGCAAATCCAACACTCTTTGACCTAGAGTTCCTTCTTTCACATGCTGCTTGAGAAAGTTATTCTGCAACAATTCAATAAATTCCTGTTCTTCTTTCTGATCATGAGATTTCTCTTCTACCCAATCAATATTTGGAAAATTAAAGTCACCTATAATGATCATTCGCTTGGTACTAAGGCTAAATTGGCGTTGCATTTCTTCGTCCCCTACAACTGAGCTGCCAGGTCTGTAGCAACACCCCACCATATATTTCATTCTGTTAACCACCACTTCACACAAATAGACTCAAACTCATCGCTGCATGGGACATTGTTACCATCATTGTTTTCTTGTATTTCTACCCTAACTGGACTAACGTCATCTGATGTCATTAGTAGCACTCCTCCTCCTCTGCTATCTCTTCTGTCATTCCTAAAAATAGTATATTATTTGATTACATATTTTGAATCCTTAAAGTTCACTTAGCATTCCTGATAATTGATTCTCTCTCTCTCTCACACACACACACACACGCACAATGAATGTTCTTTGTGTTCAGCTATCTGAAGGTTAGCATTAGTCAATTTGATGCAAGTGAATTCTTAAGGACTCCCATTCCTCTGCATTCATCCTTTTCAAAAGGATAGAATTCCTCATGACATCTTGCAGGTATCTATGGAATTTTGTTTGAATGTTTTCACCACCTGTTCTGTCATACATATGGTCACACCTGTATGTCCAAATAGTATACATTGTTATAATAATTATGATTGCTTGTACTCCTTTGCAAAGGCTGAGGCTTTTGCTAAGGAGTCCAATGCTTTTATTATTTGATTCTATGGCATCCATTGTTTCACCAGCCTTTAGATTGCTTCTGGTTTTTTACAATAAATCATCATGTGATAAAGTGTTTCTGACTGTTTACAGAATTGACAGTTTGCAAGACCATCGAGTGGTATTCCTTTTGCTACAACCCACATTTGGGTTGGCAAACATACATGATGAACTTTAAAGAAAAGGTTTTGTAGAACGAAATTATTGGAAGACGAAATATATTGTTCAACACTGAAGTTTGATCTCCCCTCTTTTTTGTTCTCGACTCTGAGGTATTGGAAAAATGGTTCTAGTTAGCTTTGCATATCAGCAAAAAGTTAAGCAATTTTGAGCATGGTTAGTAGTTGGCACATTCTCCCTCGATGAGTCTTTGAACTCCCTGGAGGTGTCACATAATAATAATAATAATAATATATCGCTCGTGATCTGGTGTGCAGTAGCTTCTCAGTGAATATTCTGAGTGGTCTTTTTTTGATCAACGGAAGAGAGCTAGTGACTCTGTTAGGAAGGCATTATTTTATAGAAAGAAATTGCATTCTTTTGTAGAAAGGCAATTGCGTATCCATGGTATGATTTATTATGTGCTTTTACTGTGGTTATGGCTCCGATTATCAAGGTCTTTAGGTGTATATTAACTAGCCGAGATCTCAAGCTTCTGTTTCGTGGAAGAGTGTTGTACGGCGTATTGGTTCATATTGTGAACCCCATGTTGCAAAGAGCCTATGAATTTTATCCGCCCACTGTCCGTGATATGGAATGTTATGTATTTTGTACCACAGTCTGGACACTAAGTACATATTGCAAATCCTAGCTTTGCCTCTCACGGAAAGGTGTCTATTTTGCATATTATTAATTTTTTAAAATATGGCTTCATACAACTCTTTCCATTGATCTACATATATGTATATGCCTCCAATTTTTTATTCCTAATACTGGCAAGTACTTTTTTCTCAACATTCCGACCAGTAGCCAGCAAAGGTTGCTTGATTGGTAGAGTCTCAGCTACTAATGGCTCACACAAAATGTTAAGCAAGTTTGAGCCCGGTTAGTAGTTGGAAGGGATCAATCGTTCGATGCTGTTGGTACGCTCTCCCGCTCTCTCCTTCGAGGTATCACATAATAATAATAATAATAATTTTGGGTTCCTCTTTCCAGTCGCCGACCACCAAACAGCAAGACTTCGCCACATTCACCCTGAGATCTGAGGTCTTTGCGAAGGAGTCCAATGCTTTTATTGTTTCCTCCATGGATTTTTCATTTTCTAGTGTGAGTGTTATGTGTCTGCATAAGCTAGCAATTTTGCTTCACTTTCTACATGAATATTTGTTCCTTGAATTTGTTTATTTGTGTTTATTGCTCTAATTAATTGTTTAAGTGCTAGTACAAAGAGGGCTATAGAGAGAGAGGATTCTCTTCTTGTACTGAACAATTGATTTGGACAGGTGCAGAGAGTTTTTTTATTTATGATTATATGACTTTCTGCATTTTCATAGAATATTTTTAACGAGTTCCTAAAGTTGGCTCCAAATCATGTTTCTTTTATGACACTTCAAAGATGTATTCATGACTGACTGTCAAAAGCTCTTTTGATGTCTAGACTTAGTAATATGCATGGTCTGTTGGTCAATTGATAGTATAAATTGAGTGCGGTTGTCTCTTCTGACCGACGTTCTAATTGTTTCAAAAATGAATGCTGTTAGCGATAAGTTATTAAGACAGATTCCCCCCCCCCTTGAAAGTCGAATGTCTACTCCACTAGAACTCGCAATATACATGCAAAATTCACTGCATTCTAGATTCACAGGCATGAATCTAATCAGAATAAACAACAACTCTTCCTTAAATTGCTGTATATATTTAGATCCAGACTTTGACCTTCATTTTTTTCTTGCCATCTCACCCAGCCCTTTGAAGGTGAGTTAGCTGGCTTTATATGAAATGGCATGTTTTCCCTCCTCCAGAAAAACTGAGATTTATCATCTGTCTAAACAGGAAATCCAGATGGCAAGCAGGCATTAATTGTTATAATATGTAAGTTTCATAAATTTAACTGTTTCAACTGTAATTTCAAACTGCTCAATCTATTCTAGCTCGTTTCCATAGATAGTAACAGCACAGATTTATTCAAATTCTGTTCACCCTGATAGCTAGTGGGATTGAATGTGAGGGGTATAGTGTGTTCAGAAATTACAGGGAGAATAAAATAGGGGGAGGAGTATTATTGATGATAGCTGATGAGCTGCAGCCAAGGAGAATAGAAGTTAAATTGCAGGATAGAGAAAAGAGCACATTTCAGGCCATTTGGTGTGAGATTGAGGCTAGCAGAACAAAATATACAATTGGGTATATTTTCCATCACCTGCTATAGACCAGGTGATGGAAAAGATGGTGGAGATAATATGCATAAGTAAATAGAAGAAATGAGTGGAAGGAGGGTAATTATTATGGGAGATTTCAACTATGGTAGCATTGATTGGAGGGAGGAGAGGACACATGGGAGGAAGGAATTTGATTTTATGCAGTTATTAAGGGATAACTATCTGCGATAGCATGTAATGGAAAATACTAGGGGTCAGAAAGTGCTTCACCTAGTAATTGCATCTCAGAATTTTGCTGTAACAAATATGACCACGTTGCCAACAATTGGTGAGAGTGATCATAGGGTCTTGACTTGGGAGGTGGCTAAAGGTGTGGAATTTACAATTAAGACAGGGTACATGTGGAATTATCAGGCTGGTAAGTATGACAAGCTTAGGAGCTTGATTGGTTCAGTGCCATGGCATGTAAAACTGCAAGGGTTGGATGTTGATAGTGCATGGGAGGTGGTTAAGAAGTGTTTGCAGGAGGCAATGGCTGACTGTATACCTAGAGTCCGAATATTAAATCAAGTAGGGATTAAATGGATGAATAACACCATTAAGCTTGAGCTGCAAAAAAAGAAACAATTCTGGAGGGAATTTAAGGAGAAAGGTGACCTGCAGGCACATGAACGGTATAAAGCCCAGGCCAGAGGGGTAACAAGTGTGGTAAGAAAAGCAAAAGCAGATAATGAAAGAACATTAGCCATGCAGGCTAAAGAGAATCCCAAACAGTTTTTTCGATATGTTGTAAGTAAAATAAAAAATGTATACGGCAGATTGATTTCAAAGAATGCCGATGGAAGGAAGGTAACCGAATCAGTTGATATAGTAGAATTACTGAGTGAGCACTTTGAAAGAGTATATCATCCAGGTGGTGACATTGCAGAAATGGAAGAACCAACAGCTTATATGGGCATTGTGGTGAATGAAGTGGAAGTGAATGGTCTATTACAAAACCTCAATATCAATTCATCTGCAGGATTGGATGGTATACCAGCTCGTGTTGCACAAGAAGCGGCTAAAGAATTGTCAGTGCCTTTGAACATTTTGTTTAATTTGAGTCTCGGGTCTGGGTTAGTTCCAAGGGGGTGGAAAGAGGGGAAAATAGTTCCACTGCATATAGGAGGTTCCAAGACTGCTGTTGAAAATTACCGGCCGATCAGCATATCAGGAATTGTGGTGAAGGTCTTGGAGAAAATATTCAAGAGGAAAATAAAAGAGTGGATAGATGAAAATGGGATACTGTTGGGGGACAGCATGGTTTTGTGAAGGGGTAGATCATGCCTCAGTAACTTGCTCACATTTTATTACACAGTGACGGCTGAACTGGATAAGGGTAACGGGTTTACAGTGATTTTACTGTACCTTGCTAAAGCCTTTGATAGGATACCACATGGAATTCTAATCAGTAAACTGCAGCATACAAGAATGGATATAGGGTTGGTGAGATGGATAGCAGGATGGTTGATGGAGAGATACCAGAGAGTGGTTTATTCAGGAGTAGAGTCCAAAAGATGGCCTGTGACTAGTGGTGTGCCACAGGGTTCTGTTCTTGGACCACTACTGTTTAATTTGTTCATTAACGATATATGAAAAGATCTGAGAGGAACTGTGTATCTGTTTGCGGATGATGCAAAGTTAGGTAGAGCAATAGTGAATGCTCAGGATGTCAAAATTTTGCAGGATGATTTGGATAGTTTGGAGGACTGGGCTAAGGAAAATGGGTGTCAATTTAATGTGGAAAAATGTAAGGTTTTGCATTTTGGGGTGAAAAGATTAGCAGCAGTATATCACATTGGTGGAACTGTACTCCAGGAGATTGATGAGGCCAGGGATTTGGGAGTGTTGTTGAATAGGGGGTTGAAGTGTAGGGAACACATAGCAAAAGTGGCAAAATCAGCTCATCAAATCACTTGGTTGCTGAAAAACACTTTAACGAGCAGAGACAAACAGGTTATTTTTCCTCTGTATCGAGCCTTGATTTGGGCACCAGGTCACTCGTCTCTGGAGAGGATCCAGAGACGAGTGACCAAGATAATAGCATGACTATGGAATGAACCGTATGAGAACAGGTTGATGATTTATGGGCTGCAGAAATTGGTTGATAGGCGGAAAAGGGGTGATATGATTGAGACATTCAAAATACTGAAGGGTTTCTATAAGATTAATTCAGAAGATATTTTTGAGAATAGGACTGGTAGTGGGAGGACTAGGGGCCATCCATGGAATCTTGGTAAGAGTGTGGTTAGCAAGGGTGTTAAAGCTAGGATTTTTACTTGAAGAGTGGTAAATGAGTGGAATAAGTTGCTAGAGTCTGTTGTGGGTGCCATGACTGTAAATGAGTTCAAGGTGAAGTATGATAGATACTGTGTGAATGTTGAATAGTTGCTCTTGACATGATGTTGGGCTTCCCTCGATGATCTTCCCCTTTTGGGAGAACAACTTTTCTCTTCCCCTCTCTTGGAGCTGCCCGTAATAATAAAATATCTTTTGAGAGGACATATTGCAAAATAATGTTTGCAATATATGCTCTGAACTTCAACTCTTTGTTCACCATTACCCACAACTTCCTAGCCTCATCAGTAACTTTTTTAATCGTTTAATGTTTTCATTAATATTGTGTATTAATAAAAACATAAAACGATTAAAAAAAGTTTTATTACATAAACATATCGAGCTTATCGTTATTCTTCAGTGACAGAATCCATACAAAAATTTAGGTAGATATAGACGGAGAATGTATCGTACCATGAATATTTCTCCAATGAAATGATCTCATGCAGCAAATTTCGGTCTTTCAACAGCTTATCATAAAACTTCTTACACTCCATGACACAATTTTGTCTTACAGCTAACATAGCCCTCATTGTCTCAACACAATCTAGATTTCTCCTTTGACCACATACTGCTAATAACAGAAAATGTTCTCTCAACAGGTGCTGTACTTACTGGAAGAACCAAGAATAAACTACTATATTACAAAAGTCTTCAAAGTCTAGGCGTTTTTCGCCCATTTCAGAAAATATCTGTACCCATCTATCAGATACAGGAATGTTTTCTTTATTCCATATATCCAACTGCCTCACAATTATAGATTTTATGAGGGTCCATTGATTGAATACACGAGCTTCTATTTCTGTGTGTGTGATGAGTTCCTTGTTCAGGCTGTTCTGTATTTCTTTCCATTCAGGTGTCTTCCTTAGTAGCACCCACTTGAACTGCTCAGTGTTTCATAAACTGTATTTCCACTTGTTGACATATTCTAAGCGTTTCATATAAATTCTCAACTACCTCAAAAAACTTAGCCTGATTAATTTCTCCTGAATCTACTAATATTTTCTTTTCTTTTCTTTTTTTTTTTTTTTTGACATCAGTAGTTACAAACACTTCACTTTTTCTGGATTTTAAATTCTTTACAAGATTTTCGATATTCATGGCTACTTCAGAAGCTGAATTATTATCTTTTTCAATTGAGGTAATATGTTTGGAACGTAGGCACTTGATCTCTTGCAAATGACAACGACAAATTGAAACAGGGGTCTTGAAACAATTTTCGCAATATAACTGGGCATTTTTCTTGAGAAAGAAAATAAGAACAAAGCCCATCAAACATGCTTAAAATTCTGTCAATTGATGGATCCCAAGGACAAAAATCTTGTATTTCCATGCTCTAACAAATTAGCGAAATTGTTTCCTGCAAAGTCACAAACATTTTTCAGTCAGAGTTCTTCAACTCTGACTGTGTATATATTGGAGTATTTGTATACTTTCGCTAACGGGCACTTGAACCCCTGGGATCGAGTAAAAACTTCTACAGTACAAATTAAACCGTATTTACTCGAATGTAACTCGCCTCCGCGTATAACTCGCGTCCTTGATTTTACTTTACAAAAAAAAGGAATTAAACGAAGAGGAAAAAAGGTTGTCCTCCGTATACAGAAAATCCACCACAACAGGAAGATTTTTAAATGCCGCTTCACACCACCATCCAATGCAAGAAATAGGCGTAATAAAACTTTGAGAGACAGACCATACAATATATCTAGCACACCAATGAAGAGAAATGAAGAATTACACTACCTGGCACAGAACCTCGCACTTAATGGTTTTGAACCCAAAACGATCAAAAAAAAAAAAAAAATCTTAATACAGCTCCTACAACTCACTTAAACAAGATTTCAAGAATGCAATCACGCTACCGTACATCAAAAATGTCATGAACAAATTGGCTTGCATGAATAAAAGTGGCTTTTCTACCTTTACAAAAAATATCAAGATTCCTACATCCACCAAAACGCCACATCACCCCATGAGAAAACCAGGCCCCTATGAGATTCATTGCTCTTGTGGCATTTGTTATGTAGGCCAGACGGGAAGGTTGGGAGAGATCCGCATGTCTGGGCAGTCTGAGCATGTAAAAGACGTCGAAAAAAAGAAGGGAGCACAAATCAGGCTTAGCATTCCACACAGCCACTACTGGCCATCACGTACTCTGGCAACAGATAAACATATCATATATTGATAACAACTGTTTCACAAGGAAATTTAAAGAAGCTTCACAAATGTTTAGGATGCCTGCATAGTACAATAAAAATCAAGGCTTGATTTTACATTATTTGTGGTCTGCCTTCATCAAAAATGTAACTGCTGCGGACCTGGGATATAGCACGCGTGAGACACAGAACGTGGCAACAACTAGCAATCTTCTAACACACATACAGTAACGAATATATCAATTGTATTCGGATTTCTCAATTATTTGACAGTTGTGAAGTTATAAAAAATATCTAATAGTGGCGCGCCCAAGGGGCACCAGGGACCCCCCCAAAAGAAAAAGGAAAAAAAAAACACTAGAATATGTTTCAAAAATCTTTTCCTAATTAAAATTCATTTTTTAAATTTATATTGTGTCGTTTCTTCTATTTCTATACAACTTATAAATTAGCGGTCACATAACGTGGGAATATCCTATAGCTCTCGGGAATCACGGCCACTGTGAAGCAAGGCAAATGAGGTAGTGCTTGGGAGGACCGAGCGCTACTTCGTTTGCCCGAGCCGGGCCAGAGGAGATCACAGGTTTCATGTATTGGCGATCACTGCAGATGCTCAATTATAGGTCGTATGCAATGCGTAGTATCTATTCTCAAATCGTTTCCCATGTTGTTCGGATGTAGTGTTGTCTACTCAACTCCCCCCCCCCCCACAAGATTAAATCCTGAGTGTGCCACTGACATCTAATATGTGTAATTAATTGTCAGTAACCTTTTACCCCTGATGATGTAGGACTTACATTGTAAGTCTTACGACGAACGAAATTTGTCGGGTTTTTTAATTGTTTATTTTTAATAAACGTTTTATATTAATTAATATGTGGTCTCAATACCGAATACTACCTACAGTTCAATGTTTTGTTTGGAACGAATGATTTGAAAGTAGACAAGTATGAATGAGGAAATTAGGGCGTACACCACAGTTCCTAAAAGTACCAAAAAAAAAAAAAAAAAAAGGCGTGAGCGACTTAAGATAGTGAGTCTGTTGCCGCAGTATAACAGAGTTAAGTTGAGAAGGAGGGCAAAGACAGCGAATAAGACAATGCGTAGGTTATGCAGGAGGCATGATGTGGAGTTTGTTGATGCGTGGAGTGAGTTTGATGGACGAAAGACTTGTACAAATTGGATGGTTTGCATTGGAATGGATTTGGTTTTCATAATCTGGAAAAAGTGTTGTTGAATAAAATAAGATTGGATGCGCAAAATCCGAGAAACTACTAGAGCTTTCATGGAGAATGCCGTTGAACGAGTGCACAGATACCAGTGGGATTCAATGTAACAATGTAAAAAAAACTGTCGAAGTTAGTATCGTTGGTAACAAAACCAGAATGGGATAGATATTAATATATCTATATCACTGTATCACATGGGGCTAATCACTTTATTTACACTAATGCCAGGAGTATTCAGAACAAGGGAGAGGAGTTTTGCATTTGTAAGTTCATCTTAACTGCGATAGACCAGGAGATAGCTTATATATAAACCAATCAGAGATAGCTAGCCCATGTCTATCACTAATTATAGCAGCCACCGATGAAGAGGTTAGCAAACAAGTGCTACCTTCTCTTGGTAGCACTTGTTTGCTGCTGTTACTGTCTGGAATAATGTGGGTACTACGGTCGATTTTCTTGCGTTTATGGGATGAAAAACCCTGGTTTTCGGGAGAGAAAACCAGCTTGCCCGTGATCGACTAACTCGGGAACCGATCGAAGAAAGGCTTAGAAAAAGTTCCTCCAGTCTGCAACTAGACTTGAACTTACGTCTAACTTCGAGCGACCAAGCGCAGAGGACACAAGCGTCACTTCCACTGAGCTACACACACACCCTTACAGTGATATTTGAGTCGGTAAAGATAAGGGGTTTACAATGATACCTTGCTTTGGACCTTTGACAGGGTGCCTCATGGAATTCTAATCAATAAACTGCAACACATGGAGATGGATATAAAGTTGTTGGATATACCATCAGTAGTTTATTCAGGAGTAGAATGCATTAGAAAGCTTATGACTAGTGACTTGTCCCAGGACTTTGTTCTGGACCACTACTATTTAATTTGTATACGATCCATATAGAAAATGATCTGAGAGCAACTATCCAGTGTTGGCTGATGATGCAAAATTGATTAGACCAATAGCCAATCAAGACGATGTTAAAATTTTGCTCGATGATTTAAATACATTGGTTATATAGACCAGTGGTCTCCAAACGTTTTTGATTGCGAACCCCCAAGACAGAAAAAATAAATAGCGCGTACCCCCAATTGAGTGAGCAAAAATCTATTGTAATAAGTATTATAAAGAGGAAATATACCTTGTATCATCATATAATAATTAAAAACGCTAGATATTTTTATTATTAACAACTTACAAACATATTTATTGCAATATTTAATGTGAACAATGGCCTTGCATTTCTTTCACAATTTCTTGAAATTCTGGTTTGATGGCTTCTGATACTGCGATACGAAGGTCTGGTTCCAAGTTTAATTTATTTCCATATTTGGTTTTAATACCTGTCATTGCAGAAAATGATACCTCACATAAATAAATAGAACCAAACGCTAGGAGTGCATCATTTGCTGTGTTTACTAAATTGCTATACTCGGACTTCAGTCCCATCCATCAATTGTGAAGAGATTTCTGTTGAAATTCGTTTTTCAAAGTTGTGTTATATCTAATGTCAATTAATTGCTCTTGAAAGTGGTCAATTTTTACATTTTCTGCAAATGGGTATAAAATCCATTGAAATTCTTCGCCAGGAAGATCTGTGAATAAGTTACAAAATATGTCTCTAAACTTTTTAAATGTGCAGATATTAGACTTTTTGTTTGTTTTACATTTACATTATTTTCTGTAACGAAATCAGATAAAGATGGAAACATTTCTAAACATCCCTTTCCAAATTTCTCTCTCCACAGCAGCATTTGCTTTCGAAATGCAGTTATTTTCTCATTCATTGTTAAAATGTAACATTTTTCTTGAAGAGACAAATTAAGGATGTTTACTTTTTGAAAAATATCAACTAGGTAGCATAATATTAATAACCACTTATCGTCATTATAAAGATATGCAAATTTCTTATCTTTATCCAGTAGGAAAATGCGTAACTCATCTTTTAGTTCTACACTCTTAAGCACTTTTCCTCGAGATAACCAACGAACCTCCGTGTGGTATAGAAGATTTTCGTGGATACTGCCCATCTCTTGACATACTGTAAATATTTTACTATTCAAAGGCCTCGTTTTTATAAAATTAACTATATTGATAACATCCTGCAGTATTTTGTGTATATCAGGCTGCATTTTTTTTTTTTTTTGCCGCAGTAACTTGCCTGTGGATAATACAATGAATGAATTTGACATGTGGTGTTATTTCGGTTACTTTTCCTTTGAATCCTTTCTTTGTACCAATTAAAGCAGCTGCTCCATTGCTAGTTATGCTTAAACAGTTTTTCCACAAAATATTGTTTTTACCAAAGAAGTTATTTACTGTTGAGAAGATATCTTCCCCTGTACATCTTTCCTGAAGTACCTCACAAAAAAAGTAGTTCCATGTGTAATTCATTATTAAAATAATATCTAGTAAATACCAATAACTGAGACATATTGGCAACATCTGTACTTTCATCAAGCTGTATAGCAAATTTCCCACATTGAGTCATTTGTTTTAATAGTTGCTTCTTTAAATTATCTGCAATGATTTCTATACGTCTACCAATAGTATTTGTTGATAAGGGAATACATTTTAGTTTATCTGCATATTCTTTTCCATGGATTATTTCTACCATTTTTAAGGCGGTTGGGAGTACAAGTGTTTCCCCAATGGTGTGCGGCTTTTGGCTTTTGCAATCAAGAATGCAACCTCAAGAGATGCCTCCAAATATTTATCGTTAATTTTAGTGAATTTGTTTAAGTTGTTGGATGGAGAATTACATGTCTTCAAACATCGTTCAAAGAATTGAAAAGATTTGTGTTCATATTCAGGATGTTTAGTTTTTAAGTGTCTTTCTAATAATGATGGTTTCATACGTCCATTACATAGCGTCTCACAATACACATATAGGACGAGGTTCATTGTTGACTATCGTCGATGTAAATCCCCATTTCAAGTAGTCTTCTTGATAATTTCGAACTTTCTTGGGCAAGGTTTTGTTAAGTTTCAGATTAATGTTTTTATCACTTAATTTCACTGATAACGAACTTGTTTGAATAGAAGAATCAATCCTATCTTTTCCTTGTTGTTCGTCTGATGTAGAAATACTATCATAATTATCTTCAATTCGCGGTTTCTTTGGGGGAAATGTTTTTAACCATTTATCCATTTTGTGACGGTTAATTTGTAAAATTTAAATATAATTCATTTACTATTGATAATATCAAACACTTTTAAAAAATGTAAGCAATTTTGATAATATTAATTCACTATTTCTAGTGTAAACGTAAAAGTTAGCACAAAAAGGCGTTGGAATTGCACAGAAACAATATATACTAAAAAATCGTTCAACTTACTACTAATAGTCAAATAATTAATACAACTGTGGTGTCATCTGTAGATAGCAGGATAACTAAGCAATTTTCCGTCTCTAGTTGGGCTTGTCAATGGCAATGATAAGAAGTAAGAGATTTACTCCCTAGTTTTAAAAAACATGACAGCTTTGCCACGGACAATTATGTGTGCAAAGTCGCCCAATGTGCGGTACTCGCAAATTTAAGTTTACAGGATTTTTATAACGTCTTTGTTTATATTAGATATATGTTTAATTGATGAAAGAAAGTAATATTCTTTATCTTTAATTAATTATTTTTTTCCTATCAATATAGAACTTTTTTTGACGTATCCCCACTTATCGACTCGCGTACCTCCTGGGGTATGCGTACCACACTTTGGAGACCACTGATGTAGACAAGAGAGAAGGGAGAACAGTTTAATGTGGTAAAGTAAGATTATGCATTTAGGAGTGAAAAGATTGCCAGCTGGGTATTATACGTACAGTTCAAGGTGAAGCACGATGGATATTGGAAAAATACTTGGCATAATGTTTAGGACCTCCCTCGATGAGTCTGAAACCCCATGGAGTTACCCATGTAATAATAATAATAAATGGCCAGTGCACAAGAAATGGTCAGTGCACAAGCTAAAAAATTAGAAAACCGGAGCGCACCTGGCAAAAACGAACTACAATAATCTCTCGATTAATGGGCCCCCGATTAGTGCGTCATTATTTTTCGATACCCAAATATGATTAGTGCGCCTATATACATCTTAAAAATAAATGCTGCAGATTTTAAAAATTTAATATTATACATTTTTATGGCTAACTATTTTAAAAAATCACTCACCAGTGATTACACTACTTCCATGTACACTATGTATACTATGTTCCAAATTTTTACCTTCAAAATTTATGTCGTCTGCTATAGTACGCCCACAGATTCGAGACCCTTCGACACTTCTGCGCATGTCACAAAAAGGAGAATCCATTTTCATAATAGGATAATCAATCCATCTTCTGGGATGAGTTGTTTATTATTACACGTCGGAAAAATTAACTTCTCTTTTATGATCATTGTAGTTTTTTAAGTGGTAACTATTTTGCTTGTATAACAGTTGGGAAATGTCATCTATAAAGCACGTGATTTCGCGTGTTGGCGACCAATTCGTACGTCCTTCATTTCTTTCTCCCCTTCAATGATAACGTCCAAGAGTTAATTAAATCTCATTCTGAAGAATTGAGTGATTCCGACCTGCTAAATTTAGATGCACAACGGGAAGATCCCGAAGAATATGAAGAAAATTTAACCACTGATAGTCAGCCAAAAGAGATTTTACAGAAACAAGTTGAAAATGTTTTTCGTACAATCGAAGCTTTTAAGCAGCAATGCTTAGAGGCTGACCCTGATGAAGAGAGAAGCAGTAAAATTTGCAGAAGAGTAGAGGCAATAGGGCCATACCATCGGTTGTATGAAAAAAAGAAACAAAATGCCTGCCAAACTACGTTAGCTCAATTCTTTGTTAAGAAGTAGAATAATAAAATTTATATTCTGAAAAAGTTTTATTGTCTTTCAGCTTCATGGTTTTCCTTTAACTAGGCCCTGAGACATACCTTAATTCCAAAAATCAAAAATCAGCTAACGCCTATGTTGTTCCCGTATAGGGAGTAGGCAGGGCCGTTTATCCTATCTAACTTTTTGGAGACTGAGTGGGCAGTTCAATCTCCACTGGCAGCCAATCAGAGATAGCTAGCCCAAGGCTATCACTAATTAAGCGGCACACAGTGAAGAGAGTCGGCTCAACAAGTGCCGCCGTTTCGTGGTCTCAAATCCTAACAATATATTTAATGTTTCAAATAATGTGGGTTCTATGGTCGATTTTCTTAAGTTTCCGGGAGAAAAACCCAATTGCCCATGCCAGAGATCACGAAGAAAGGCTTAGAAAAATTTCCTCTAGTCGATGACTAGATTCGAAATAAAGTCTTCCTTCGGCGCAGTGGTGTGCAAACGCCACTGAGCTACACAGGCTCTTCTCTTTGTGAAAGATAAGAATAAAGATGCGGATCCTAGTAGCTGTCGTCCAATAACGTGCATATCAACTATACTGTTCACTGCAATCATAGCAAATTCAATATACCACTACGTATTAGATAATTAGATTTATTCGATTGAACAGAAAGGCAATTTTCAAACATCTAGACAGAGGATCAAAAGACCATATCCTTATTGATTAAATATTCATCAAAAAAAAAAAAGAAGCGAAAAATGAACTTAAACATGGCATGGATGGACTACAAGAAAGCATTTGATTCCCTTCCACACTCCTGGATCCTAAAGTCACAAGAAGTATTTGGAATTAGCAAAAATATATGTTCATTTCTGGCTGCTGTTATGAAATCATAGAAAACAACTTCAATATTAAAAAATGAGCGATTCTGAGATATTAGCATTAAAGATTGAATTTTCTCAGGTAATTCATTGTCACCATTAATCTTCAATCTGATTGGAATAAATGTACAATTTTATCTATTAAACAAGGAAAATTAAGGCCTGTGTAGCTCAGTGGAAGTGGCGCTTGCGTCCTCTGTGGTTGGCGGCTTGAAGTTAGACTTAGGTTCTTAGGCTAGTCGCTGACTGGAGGAACTTTTTCTAAGCCTATCTTCGACCGGTTCCCGAGTTAGTCGATCTGGCACAGGCAAGCGGGTTTTCCCTCCCGGAAACTCGGGTTTTTCGTCCCATAAACTCAAGAAAATCGACCGTAGTACCCACATTATTTCAGACAGTGACATATCTTGTTAGGGTTAGGTACCAAGAGATGGCAGCACTTGTTTGCCAGCCTCTTCATCGGTGGCTGCTATAATTAGTGATAGACATGGGCAAGCTATCTCTGATTGGCTACCGGTGGAGATTGAACTGCCCACTCAGTCTCCAAAAGGTAGATAGGGTATAAAGGCCTCACTTACTCTCTATTAGGGAATAAAAGGTGTTAGTTGATTTTTGATTTTGAGAACAAGGAAAATTTTATGACCCTAGCAATTTTAATTTTGATCAAGAGATATATAGACGAGGGTGGTCTGAAATGTTCTCGGCCTCGACCATAGATGGCAACACTATCGGCAAGAGATTTTTTTCTAAGTTGGTACATCTGTCATAAGCATCCGTGTGAAATTGCAAGTCATTCTATCAAGTAGTTTGTTTTATACAGCTGTCTGAAGCAAAAGCGTTGTCTCTATCCCTTGAAATGGATAAAATTGAGTATCGTGCGGTTATAAAATTCTTTGTAAAACAAGGCTTACTGCCAAAAGAAATTCATTTAAAGTTCATAAAAGTTCATAAAAGTTTATGGGCACTCTTCTCCTTCGTTTTCGACAATTAAGAAATGGGCTGCCGGGTCATCAGGTCATCATGTGGATTATCTTCAATGCTGGTACGTGGCCGTACCAGCATTGAAGATGATCCACGTGAAGGACGTCCAAAAAGTGTCCAACTCCAGAAATCGTTGATCAAGTGCACGATATGGTATTGGATGACCGGTGAGTCAAAGTGCGTGAAATTGCTGAGACTATAGGCATTTCAAAAGAATGTATAGGATATATTTTGCTTGAAGAATTGCAAATGAAAACGCTTTGCGCAAGATGGGTGCCGCGCTTGCTCAGAGATCAAAAACTCACTCGCATGAAAATCTCTGAACAGTGCTTGGAGCGTTTAACAAGAATAAAACTGATTTTGTGCGTCGATTTATTACTACAGATAAGACTTGGATTCACTATTACACACCAGAATACAAACAGCAGTGAAAACAATGGACAGAAGTGGGTTGTTCAGCGCCAAAGAAGACAAAGTCGGTTCCATCAGCAGAAAAGGTCATGGCATCGGTGTTTTGGGATGCTAGAGGCATTTTGTTTATTAATTATCTTGAAAAGGGTAAAAAAAAAAACCCGGAGAATATTATTCCGATCTTTTAACCAGACTAGACGAAAAAATTCGTGAGAAAAGACTCGGTTTGTAGAAGAAAAAAATCCTCTTTCATCAGGACAATGCTCCTGCCCACAAAGGTGTTTTAGCAATGGGAAAATTAAGGATCTGCACCATGAATTATTGGAACATCCACTCGTATATATATCAAAACAATTTCAGTTAATGAACACTACAAATACCTAGTAATATTAGAAGCCAGTGGATTGAACCCAATCCGGGCAATGAACTCTTATGCTATACCAGTGATCCATTACACTGTTGGATTAATACATTGGACAAAAGAAAGACATTTAGAAATCGAAGCGCAAAACTTGAAAATTAATGACTATGCATCATGTATGAGATCTACGAAGTGATGTTAGTGTGCTATATGTACCAAAAAGAATAGGTGAACGGGTTCTGCTGCAAGTGGAACAGACTGTGGAAGAAGAAGAAATTAGTTTAAAAAATTACATCGAATGAGTGAATTCTTCAAGCCATTTTACAAGAAAGCCTTCTTGTAACAAAACGCAACTAGAAATAAATTGATTACAGAAAGGAACAACAAAATAACCAATAATGTGCCCTGGAAAAATTAACTCTTGCATGGCCAATTTCTTCGAGACAGTGAGTTAAAAATTGACATGACCAAGACATAACAATGGCTATAGTATGAATGTATTTAAAAAAGAAACAGAAGAATTTATTCTAGCCACGCAAGAACAGTAATTATAAACTAAAGAAACGAAAGCAAAAATCGAGAACATCACTAATAACAAATGCAGATTATGCAATCAGAAAGATGAGACTGTAGAACATCTGATCAGTGCTTGCAACAAGATAGCCCAAACTGATTATAAATACCTTCATGACCAAGTGACCAAAATAATTCATTAGCATGTATGTAAAAAAATATGGTTTTCCTACTTCTGATAACCGGTGATAGCATAAAATAGAAACGGTATTGGAAAACGAAACAGCAAAAATTATTTTTGACTTTAGAGTACAAACTGATCGGGCTTTGGAACATAATTGACCTGACATTACAATTATTGAACATCGATAATTTTGAATTAATGACATCGCAGTACCCACTTACAACAACATCAACAAAAAAGAACTGGAAAAAATTAGTAAATATCGAGATCTGGCAATCGAAGTTGGCGCCTGTGGCTTACTTATAAACATACCAAAGTATATCATTTGCCGGCCTGGTTGGCCGAGTAGTTAGTATATTCGCTCTCCAGGCAAAAGGCTGTGGGTTCGAATCCGGCCGTGGGCATGTATGTTTGTGATTGTCTATGAAAATAGTAGTGGTGGGGTGGCAGTAGATGGCGTTGGTCTAGGTGATGGTAGTTGTGGTTCGCTGAAGTTGGTGGATGTTAGTGGTGGAGACAAAGCGTGGTAGAGCAGAAGCCCTCACTTGATGAGTCTTTGGACCCCTTGGAGATATCACTTAATAATAATTGTTATCGCTGCACTTGGTGAAATTTTAAAGCAACTATCAAGCTATTTACAAGAAATAAACATCATATAATTGACAACATCTGATCTCAAAAAACTGAGCTACTCGGAAAGTCCAAATTTTACGACGCTACCTGACAATTTGACTGGTCTCAAACAACAATTTGGCACTAGTTAAATTGTTGTTTGAATGATATCTTGTTTTGACTGTGTTATAATAATAATAATAATAATAATAATAATAATAATAATAATATGTGAGTTAAGATCTTTGTTTATATGATTGTATGTGTATATATGAGCTTTGCAAATAGATACGTGGATTTTTACATATGAAGTACACTCTCCAACGAAAACAATATTCAAATCGTTGCAATATGCTTCCTTAGCTAAGAAAAATTCTTAAACCTTCAAAAATCAGTGCCATCCAACGTGTCCATGGAAAGTACCATTACATTGCGAATCTCAATAGTGTTGAAGGTGATAAAGTCAGTTCTTTCCACTTTTTGCTCGTCAAACAGATGTGAAGTAATCAGAGGGTTTGCTTCCTTTTGTAGATATCTGCAAATTACACAGTTTTAACCGATTTTGGTCAAATTTGAAATGTGGTTGTTTTGATATTTCTGAAACTCCTCTGAGAAACTTAGCCTAATTGGACTTTCATGTAGGGGAGATATTCCAGGGATTTTCTTTCTCCACCACAACTTTACAGGTTACATTTTTCAACTGTTTTTGAACAATGTTAGATTTACCTGTCTCTTATGCAGTTTAACATGTTCTTATAACTGGATCAAAATGGAGAACTTTAAGTGAGGAGAAGAAAGTATAATGCCTGAAAAACTGCATCATGCAGCACAATTGTTTTATGTATGCGCCCATTAAAGAATTATGGAGTGTTACAGTAAATGATAAGAAGTAACATATTAAAGCTTGAGTGAGAATTGCGATGAAATGTTAAGGTGTTCCAAAAACGAGAACAGTGTTATCAGGAATAATCAGGAAATGGATAGAAGTGCTTGCGACAATAATGATAGATATAATGTGGATGAGTTTAGGCAAGAGTTGATGAAAATGAAGAGTCAAGTTAAACGATCTTTGAATGACGTATAGAGGAGTAAATTGAACGTTTAAAGAAGCGATTAAGTGATGTAATGAGAAGAAGGTTGATAGGAAGAAGCAAGCATCTAAAGTTGTAAATGACAAGGATATTAATAGGAAGAAGCAAGTATCTAAAGATGATCACTTGACTTTATATGGCGATTCAATCTTTAAAGGTGTGATATGTAATAAGGTGCATAAGACATGCTTTCCAGGTGATACAATAAAACGAATATCAGATGCTTTGCACAGAAGGAAGGAACAGGCCTAGGAATTAATGGTACTGGTGGGCACAAACGACTTGGACAGTGAGACAAAGAATGTGGAAAGAAATTTGAAGAAGTTATTACAGGAGGTAAAGGATAATAGTGTCACTGGGAAAGTGGTACGTTTGTTGAGAGATAATAGTAGTGAATTGAGATGGAGAGCAATGATACTGAATGACAGAATGCCTGAATTGTGTCAGGAAAAAAGTATTCAGTTTGTGAATACATGAAATGAAGTGAATACATGCAAAAATTTCACGTGAAGTTAAAAGTGGATAGAAGTTGATGGAATGCATTTGAATGGATTGTGTTGTCATTTGGAGTGATTGCCGTTTTCTAAGAGTACGCAGGATGAATACGAAATTAGTACTGCTAAAGGTCAGAGAGAGAGAGAGAGAGAGAGAGGGGTTGAGAAACAGGTTTGGAAGTACAGGAAGAAGAAGAAGAATACAAAGATAAGGAACTGATTATGGCAAGGCAGGGTGGTTCAGTACAAAACAATGGTTGTGATAAAAAATATCAATGAAAATCAGGATCAGGGAAACGGGGATGGTCAGAATGAAGAGAGAAAGGTGAACTGTAGCAGAGAGTGTACGGAGTAATGGCTTCAAAGCGTAGAGAAATGTTATGCTTCTATACTAATGTACGGAGTGTCAGAAATGAAGGTTCTGAGTTTGTAGAATTTATAGAATTTATCGAACCATTATGCCAAAGATAATTGGTATAAGTGAAACTTGGTTGACTCACAGGACAAGAAATGGTAAGATATAGAATTTTCCATGAGAATAGGAAGGTAAAGAGGAGAAGATGGAGTACTTCTAATGATAGCAGAGGAATTGTATCCTTCAAGTGTGGAAGTTGAAAATACAGTAGCGAACAAATTATTCCGTACACTCACATTTTAAAGAAAAATTCTAATTTCGCAAGAAAATAAGTACAAAAATTAAATTCCAATTTTACCTAATAATTGAGATGTGCTCTTCTGTTCCCAATAAGTTCATTAATTCGGTTAGGCATTGACTCTACCAATATAGAACACATTTTTCTTATTTCTGCATCTCGAAACCATACTTTTAAAATGGATTGTATTAAATTATCCTTTGTATCACAGTTTAAATTTCCAAGTCTCTTTTTCACTATAAATTTCCTATTGGATAAAGTCAATAGACTCTATATCTTACCTGGCCACTGAAGCAATTGGATGTTGTGAATTTTAAGGAACTGTTTCACTTTTTTTGAAGTGTGGAATGAACAAAATCCTGTTCGAAGATGAGTTCTTTGTCTTTCTGAATCTGTCCACTCTTTTGTCCAACATTTTGATGTATTGGTTACTGTTCATCTTACCATCAACAGGCACAAGTTATTCTGGACCATTATGTGTAAAACAACCTCATAACATCTTTTTAGCTGGGTGTTTAGGAGCAGGTAATGATTTGCGGGAGAAGTCTTCTCAGCTGCTGAGTTGCGAACATAGCGTACTTGTTCTCCTTGGAAATAGCTCTCTCATCTAAGAATATGACCTTCTTCGACTTCTCAACAGTTCAATCTTTGTACATGTTTGCCCACTGGAACCTCTTTTTCTGCATAGCCCGTCAAGAGTTGTTTCATTCTTGGTCTGTGGGCAGCCCCTGCTTCCAACAATCTTCGACGGCCTGTCATGTCAGAAACATTATTCCCACTAGCTTCCAATCTCTATTGAGTCTACAGCAGACAATCTTGGATTCAATTTGCTTTTCTTAACTAGTTAACGATCTTGAGTAAGTGTAATTTTCATTTTTCGCCCATAATTTCGTTTTCTGTTAGGAGAAATGGTACCTGGCTCCCTAAACCTCTTTAAAATCGCATTAGCAGTACCCAAACCAACACCACACTCAGCGCCGGCCCGAGCAAATTTGTGAGTGTGGGCAAGATTTTTTTTTTTCCCGCCCTTTGGTCGAAATTGTATATGTATATATAAAAATTATATATATATATATGTAAGAGCCTGTGTAGCTCAGTAGAAGTGGCGTTTGCACTCTATGGCGCTTGACCGCACGAAGAAAGAATTTGGTGGTTCAAATCTTGTCAACGACTAGAAGAAATTTTTCTAAGCCTTTTTTCGACCGGTTCCCGAGTTAGTCGATCTCTGGCACGGGCTAGCGGGTTTTTTCTCCCGGAAACTCGGGTTTTTCGTCCCGTAAACTCAAGAAAATCGACTGTCGAACCCACATTATTTCAGACATTAAATATGTTGTGTTAGGGTTAGGGACCACGAGATGGCGGCACATTTGAGCCGTCTCTCTTCACTGTGTACCGCTTAATTAGTGATAGCCTTGGGCCATCTATCTCTGATTGGTAGCTGTGGAGATTGAACTGCCCACTCACTCTCCAAAAGTTAGATAGGGCTAAATGGCCTGGCGTACTCCCGTATACGGGAACAAATAGGCGTTAGCTGATTTTTTTTTTTTTTTTGATATATGTATGTATGTATGTATATATGTAATTAAAACCTTGGTATTTAGGGTCTAGCTACTCACTGAAGAGACCTCAAAAATGTTGAAACCGGTCTGGGTAGTGACCCCACCCATAATGTATTGCAGTATACATCTTTTAGTGAGATGTGCTTTACATTATGGGAAAATACTAAGAATAGTGATCAGAGCTTTACCCACCTTTACAATGAGTATATATATGTATATATATATATATATATATATATATATAGTGAATAAATAAATAATACTAATAAATAAATAAAATATTTTTTGTTTATTATATAATGAGTACATAATTTTAACACAATTTAACACAATTTATAAATACTACATAAATCACGTTAAATATAACAAATATGAAAAAATCTAAATCAAGAATTAACAGTTTTAATTATTTTTTAAAAAAGAAACCTTTCTAGTCTAATTTCGGCAAAAGACTTTACTACTTCTTCTAGATCTGATCTCTCTTGGGACATTGTGGACCTCAAATAATTTTTAATAAGTCTTAATTTAGAAAAACTGCGCTCTGCACAGGCAACTGTAGTTGGGATTGTTAAAGGAATTCGTAGTGATGTGTACACATTAGAAAAAGACTTATGCAGTTATTTGCACAAATATAATTTAATACTTCTTTGGGAGAATAATTATTTGATATCCTCCGAGACAATATCTTTAATTCATCTAATAAATCTAATGCTGAAGTATCTTTTTGATCACCATCAGACAGATTCTAAGTAGAAACAAGCTTTTTTTACTGTATCATTATGAAATTTTAAGTTACCAATGTTAAAGAGAAACCCAAAAATTGATTCATATTTATTTAGCTGTTCAAATCTCTCAGTAATTGATGTTATTGCTGCATCAAGAATTACGTTTAAAAAATTAATTTGAAACTGTCGTTCAAAATTAGTAATTGATTCGTCAGGACATTCATAATCGAATTGAGTTTTTACATGTCGAGTTCGTGTGGTGTCGTTAGTTGGGAAATCAGCATTTAACCCAATATTTAGAGCAAAGTTATGGGCTTGGTGCTTAACTTTCAAAAAATTATTTTCGCTTCTGTATGACGTCAAGAATTTTTTCGTGACATCTAATGATTTCAAGGCTTCCATAATATTGCAAGAGATATTTTGCAATTGTTTGCTAGATGCATTGGCTTCAGTTAGAATGCCATACCAAACAAATGTGCCAAATATAAATTTGAAAGTATTAATTTTTTTGCTAACAAACTAGCTTCCAATTTTGTTTTAATGCCTTGTTGCCCAATTAAGCAGTCATCTTCTGTAATGAAAATTAAAGCTTCATGTATTTCTTTTACTTGATTTCGTATTGCTTTTACAGCTTCAACGCGACTTTCTCCATCTCGTCGTGCATAAAGGTTTTAAAGTAAAATTTTGGATATGGTTTAGAATAACTTCCCATCGATGACTTGATGTAGAAAAGAAATTATCGATTGTCTGAATAATGTCAAAAAATAAAATTGTATCTACATTGTAGCTTGCTGCATCGCTCAATACCAAGTTCAAGGAATGCGTACAACACGAACAAAAAATGCTCTAAGATTTTTGTTCCTTAAAAGTGCTTGTACCCTTGCATTCTTCCCCTTCATATTTGACCCGTTGTCATATCCCTGACCCTGGCCACGGATATTTTGAATATTTAAGTGTTTTTCTTCTAATAATTTTAAAATTACTTCAGTCATACCACTTCCTATTGTATTATTAATTTTAATAAAATCTAGAAATCTTTCCTCTATTTGTATAATATCTTGGGTATTTTCATTTTTTTCTTTTATAGAAACATATCTTAAAATTAAGGACATTTGCTCCTGCCACGAAATATCAGTGGTGCAATCAACAATTATTGAAAAATACTTAGCATTCATTCTTTTAGATACAATTTTTTTTTTTTAATTTCTTTACTCAATATATTAATGATTTCGTTTTGTATACATTTCCCTAAATAATGAACGTGAATTCCATTGTTTTTTTATGCGTTCTACATGTTTTTGTAATACGCTGTCAAATTCGGCGAATAATTCAATCAGTTTCAAAGATTTTCCATTATTATTTGTATATAGAGTATCTGAACTTCCTCTGAACGCAATGTTTTCTTTTGCAAGAAATTTAATAACCGATATTATGCGTTTTAAAACATGTAACCAGTGTTCTTGTTCTTTTTTGAGTAATTTTAGCTGATAGTGATCAATTGTAGTTTCATTTTTTAAACGCTTTTCCAAATCAACCCATTTTTCAAAATTATTAAAATGTTCTTGAGATTTTTCGTGGCGCTGAAGAACTTGGGACATGTGTTTCCAATCGTTATTTCCTTCCGAAATTAAGTTCATAGTTCGAATATTAGAAAATAATTTGCAGCAGAAACAAAATACTACATTTTTTGAACTTGAGTAAATTAACCAAGATCTTTTAATGGTTTCTCCGTTACTCAAAATCCTATTATAATGCGATACATGAAAACTTCTATTATGTTCATGGCGTGGAAAAAAAGTCTCTTTTGATTCAGCAGGAGTACCTCGTTTTACTAATATATCAATTATTGAATTGGACAAGTTTGGCCATAAAGCTGGATCATCAAAAAGCTCGTAATTTATTGTTGAGGTATTTGTATTTGAAGACGAAGTTATTGGATGTTTCTCAAGAGCCTGATTATCATCTAAACACAAATTCGAATTTTCAGACTCATTGTCAGTGGGGGATTCCACAGGAACGTCGCTTTCACTGACTCTTGTTTCTGAGAATTTTAAAAATTTCCGCAATTGATTTTCTTGCTCGAATAACTTCTCGTTCTGCTCGTATTTTTCTGTATTGATGACCAGAAATAGTTTTCATTTTGTTTCTCTGGTCTGCTATTTTTGTCTGTTTCTGAAATCATAAAAAACTTTATTTATTTTTCATAAAGTATAGGCCCAAAACAAAGTAAAAAATTTAGAATTGAATCGTCATTTGCCAAGTCTAGCCCCTTTACAAAATAATTTTTATCCGATTTTACTGCATTAAGAAAACAAATAAATTAGCAAAATAAAATTGAAAATTACCTTGTTTAATATTAACGTAAAACTCAATATAGTAGTCAATGGGCACAATTTCAAATATATGCAAGAGTTCGTAAAATAACAAGTTAAAAACAACACGGCTATAGCTACAAAGAAAATGAAATGAACAATTTATTTAAAAAATCATTACTAAGATAAATCACATATTTACCTACAAACTTACCTTTATAAATACGAGGTAACAAAACCACTTAAAATTCATTCAGAAAGCTAATAATATAATACACATTAATACAGGGAGAGCGAACTGGCATGTAAGAAAACTTTGCGGATATGTGAAAGATTTATAATAATAATAATAATTATTATTATTATAAAAACCTTCATGGAGTCAAAGACTCATTGTAGGAGGTCTACTATTATACACATAGCTTATCATACCGGGCCTTAAATATACTGTATTTACTATCTCTGCGCTCACCACACTCTCAGGCAATGTATTCCAATCACTCACCACTCTCCATGCAAAAAACCTGCTCCTGACTCCCTTTGTATGAGCAAGGTGAGCACATCTTGCTCACATAAATTCCAAATCTCCTTATATCGCTTGTTGCTTTCTTTACTTGCTCTTCCTTTTCTCTTTTCCTTTTGAGAAAAGTAGCTCCCGGTAACTTTTTCAAATTACTGATCTAAATGACAATAAATTTCCTATTGATAAATTATTCTATTTCTATTAATTATTAATTTGAGTTAATTTATTATTTTTAAGAGTTTTAAAACAATTAAATCTTATTTTAAAAAATCCATTTAAAACAGTTGCCTTCTACATATTTTTACTATAAATAATTAATTTATACAATAATTTGAAAATTTGATAATTAAAGGTTAACTATAATTATTGAGGGCAATGTAAGATGTAAAGTATGCTGCCACGAGCGATTTTGGCATTTTAGCAAAATGCGTCTCTGATTAATATGTTTATAATAAAAAAAAAAAAAAAAATCAGCTAACGCCTTTTTATTCCCGTATATATAGGGAGTAGGCGAGACCGTTTTAAGTCCTATCGAACTATGTTTATAATTTATAAACTATTATCTTTAAAATTTTATTTGTCTATCAAAAATCAAAAATAAGTACACAATTAAAAACAAAGTCAAAAATTGTCACTTAAACACAGAATACACAATACACTCAATATGTTTCACATTCAAAATTGAAATGACGCTGAAAAAAATATAAGTGCATATCACGCTGTTTCGTCTATCAAAATTTGAAGCAGAATTTAAGAAAACGAACAGCGTAATATACACCTATGTTTCAGACTAAATATTTGGATAGATCAGTGTTTCTGAAACTTCAGATATCCGTGTACCCCTTCTTTAATTTTCATTATTACCAAGTACCTTATCAAAATACCTTTATCAAAATAATAATAATAATAATAATAATAATAATAATAATAATAATATATTTCATTGTAAATGTCTGTTTAATTTGAATTTAGATGTACATTTAAACAAAAAAAGATTTATTTTTAATAGAACAAAATTTTTAAAGATACTATACATTTTTACTTAATATAAATAATTTATCATCAATGAGAGGAGTGAAATTGCTTATTTCTATATCTGCTATATTGCTCTCTTTTGTGCGTTTTATAAATCCTGTATTTAACGAATGATCCATACTTAAGATGAAAGCTAAAAAATTACCGTATTTACTCGAATATAACTCGCACTTTTTTCCCAAAATTAAAGCTAAAAAATCGTGGTGCGAGATATATGCGGGGATTTTCGGAAACTAAAGTTTTCAGAAAAAAAAAAACAACTGAAAATGGGTATGACTTACCAAGAAGCTTCTATTCTCCATCACTTCTTCTGTCCTCGAGAACAGTTCCTTGTGCGCAACGTCAAAATTATCTACCCAAATAGAGACATCTTCTTTCCCATTATATCAAACAAAAATTACCAGTAATTTAAGACTTGAGATACGTAATGAACAATCCTTGACAAATTACTAATGAGAAGTGAAAGATGTGTGTGCGATTGTAGGCCAATAGAGAAAAAGCAGCTATTAAGAAGTGCATATGATGGGTGCGGTATTAACAAAAGATCGCGCGACCCAAACAAAAAGCAAAAATTGAATGGAAATGCTAATTCTCTTAAACCGATTTCCATAATATCTGAAATATATTCACTATATATTTCTTAGTTTTAACACGTTCATGTCGGGGTAGTGTCAAGAAAAACCTTTTGTTGCAAAACCCAAGCAAAACCACTTGTTGCATCGGCAACATGTGGTTTTGCTTGGGTCTATATAGCAGTTTCTTTTGGAGGGGAAATGTAATTCATTAGTTAGTGTTTATATTCTCAGTTGTCTGTAATTGCACTATTTGTTGAGAAATATATTACACAGTCTGCAGATGTCTGTGAACCTTATTCAGTGACATAATAAAAGTAATTGTTTTTGTGTTTCTGCAATATAGTTGCTGTTGTGGAGGACATATTGTTTACTGCAGAGAGCGAGGAGAATTCATGCATAATATAATTTAATATATATAGACTATAAAAGTTTATGAGATTCACATCGTATGATACTTTATGGGTTGTTTCCTTCAGTATCTAATAAGTGGGTTCTAAAATGTTTAGTTTTAGTATGTATGACTATAATTTTTTTATTAATAAAATATAATAAGCACATATTTAACGGTCAATGAGAAATGGCGCCTTTTTTTTATTTAGTAAACTAAATACTGTATTTTTGTAAAATATTGTTGCCGTAATACGTTTGAACGAGTGCCCTTATTAACACTCATGAGCTCGCAGCGGTAATTTTGCAGCGTACGACGCGGTATATCTGAGAGATACATTCATTACTTGTATGTGCTAAAATGCAAAAAACATAAAGAAAAAACATGCAAATATAATACATGATGGTATAAATTAAGTGAATATTGAATCCAACATTATTTCATAGCTGAATATAGAAACTACAAGAGTTTTGTGCCGAATATATAAAAACTCAAAGTTTCTGCGGATGCAAGCATAAGTAGTGCCTTATGGGCAACTCGTAGTAAAGGTTGAGCAAGCCCCAGACCACTTTCCTTAGTATTTTCCATAAATGTAAAGCACATCTTCTAGAGCAGTGCTTTCAAAACTTATGGATATAAAGGCCCCCCCCCCTCTCCTTTGGAAAAATTAAAATATTTCACGGCCCCCCCCCCATCGAAAAAAAATCGTAATACAGACATATATTATTATAATATTTATCGTATTTATATTCAATACCGTTTATATTCAAGATTTTGCGTTTGTAAGCTTCTTTTGTGCTTCTAATCAATACCTTTGAAATGAAACTTATATGAATAAGCATATATTTACTAATATTCATTAAGCGCCGAAATACGCAGGAAGCAAAATTTGTGAACGAACACCAATGTGTGATTTTTTCCATTAAAATATAAAAAAAAACATTAAAGAAATAATAAATAATAAAAATTAAATGCGTTTCTTTTAAGATTAAAAAAAAAAAAGAACTACTTAGTCTTAAAACATTTAAAATTTGTTTTCATTATTTCACGGATCCCTCAACTGTGGGCCGCGGTTCCCTTGGGGGACCGCGGCCCACAGTTTGGGAAGCGCTGTTCTAGAGGACATGTATGATAAATAAACCTTTGGATCTCTATTTCAGTAATACATGATTGTTTATTTATTTTCAATTACAATCTACAAATTATTGAAACAAAGAAATATAAAGAATAAACATTTTTGTTACAAAATAACTCAAAAACATCGATAATGAAAGAAAATAAAATTAAATAAAATGCATTTAACATTAATTAATCAAAATCTTCAATAGTTGGATTTACAAAACTGTCATAACAGTCATCGTAAACAATATTACTATGTTGAAAGCATAATACTTTTTACAATGCTTGCAAAAATATTTTGATAAGCGACTCGTTGTGGATGCATAGCACATAAAACATCTTTTTCTTTTTCTCCTTTCTATTAAGCTTACATGGTGATCCGAATGCATTTTTGAAAATTATGGAGACAACTACCTTGTTTGAATAAAAACTTTAGTTTAATATAACTAAAATGCACAGTCGACGTTTCGCCCTTTATGTCAAGGTCATCTTCTGGAGCATACAACTATACACAGAAAACAAGCTACACTACAATCAAACTGGTTTGTTAAAGACACTGACCAACCGCTACAACAATTGTTGGCCTGACCTCTGGTGAAAAAAAAAAAGAAAAAAAAAGAAGAAAATTATACATCAACGCTAGAGTCCTATTATTAGTGTTATCTGTTGGTTGTAGAAATACATTGGGCACAACAACAAGTATCTATATACATAAATTAACATCATGTACATTCCAGCCAGTTGGTGGAATGGTTTCTAATACTAGCTGAAGATTGGCTAGAGTCCTGACTTATGCTGGTTCTTATATATTAGGTAGGCTGAATGTGTGCCATCCAGATCCTTGGAATTTTCATGCCAGCCATCTTTGTTGTTGATATTTGAGCGGTTTATCAGGATTTCGCAGGCTTCCTTAAATTTCCTTTCGTACCAGGTTTTTGTACGGTGTAAAGAGCAGGTGCTTTTCCAGTTGATTTGGTGTAAGGTGTTGAGTGCGTGGTCTGAGAGGCCTGCTTCACCATAATGCTTATATTTAATGTGTCTAATGTGTTCTGTCTTGCGTATAGGGATTGTCCGTCCTGTTTCACCAATGTACGGTAAGTTACAGGTGCAGCGGATGCAATAGACTCCAGGATGTGCTAATAGGAGGAGAGGATCCTTAGAGGAGTTGAATATGGTTTTAAGTTTAGTGGGTGGTTTAAAGGTGGCATTGAGGTTATAATGTTGTAGGATTCTGTTGATTTTTTCCGATAACACTTTAATGTATGGGATGGCTATGGTTTTACTGTAATCTAGATTCGTTTTTGTTGTTGTTTTATGGAGTATTTTATTAATAGTATTTTTGTTATAGCCATTATTTATGAATGTGTCGCTGATGATTTTTAGTTCTTGTTTCAGGGCTTGCTGGTTAGAGAAAATTGTTGTAGCTCTGTTTTTAAGGGTGTTAATGACTCCATACTTTTGTGATGGGTGGTGGTATGAATTAGCATGTATGTATTGGCCAGTGTGTGTGTGTGTCGGTTTTCGGTAGACCGTGAAGGATAGACTGCCTGAAGGAAGATGTGACTAGTGTGTCTAGGAACGGGAGCGAATTTTGGTTTTCGATTTCGATGGTGTATTGTATGCGTTCGTGTTGTTTGTTCAGGTGGCTAAGGAATGTGTTTAGAGTTTGTCGCCCGTGCGGCCAGATCGCGAACACGTCGTCAACGTATCTAAACCAGACGGTCGGTCTTAGCGTGGCGGAATCAAGGGCCCTTTGCTCAAAGGGCCCTTGATTCACCATCGAAATCGAAAACCAAAATTTGCTCCCGTTCCTAGACACACTAGTCACACGTCTTCCTTCAGGCAGTCTATCCTTCACGGTCTACCGAAAACCGACACACACACTGGCCAATACATACATGCTAATTCATACCACCACCCATCACAAAAATATGGAGTCATTAACACCCTTAAAAACAGAGCTACAACAATTTTCTCTAACCAGCAAGCCCTGAAACAAGAACTAAAAATCATCAGCGACACATTCATAAATAATGGCTATAACAAAAATACTGTTAATAAAATACTCAATAAAACAACAACAAAAACGAATCTAGATTACAGTAAAACCATAGCCATCCCATACATTAAAGGGTTATCGGAAAAAATCAACAGACTCCTACAACATTATAACCTCAATGCCACTTTTAAACCTCCCACTAAACTTAAAGCCATATTCAACTCCTCTAAGGATCCTCTCCTCCCATTAGCACATCCTGGAGTCTATTGCACCCGCTGCATATGTAACTTACCATAGATTGGTGAAACAGGACGGACAATCCCTATACGCAAGAAAGAACACATTAGAGACATTAAATATAACCATTATGGTGAAGCAGGCCTCTCAGACCACGCACTCAACACCTTACACCAAATCAACTGGAAAAGCACCTGCTCTTTACACCGCACAAAAACCTGGTACGAAAAGAAATTTAAGGAAGCCTGCGAAATCCTGATAAACCACCCAAATATCAACAACAAAGATGGCATGAAAATTCCAAGGATCTGGATGGCACACATTCAGCCTACCTAATATATAAGATCCAGCATAAGTCAGGACTCTAGCCAATATTCAGCTAGTATTAGAAACCATTCCATACCAACTGGCTGGAATGTACATGATGTTAATTTATGTATGTAGATAGATACTTGTTGTTGTGCCCAATGTATTTCTACAACCAACAGATAACACTAATAATAGGACTCTAGCGTTGATGTATAATTTTCTTTCCCCCCCCCCTTTTTTATTTATTTTTTTCTTTTTTCTTTTTTTTTTTTTTCACCAGAGGTCAGGCCAACAATTGTTATAGCGGTTGGTCAGTGTCTTTAACAAACCAGTTTGATTGTAGTGTAGCTTGTTTTCTGTGTATAGTTGTATGCTCCAGAAGATGACCTTGACATAAACGGCGAAACGTCGAATGTAGATTTTAGTTATATTAAACTAAAGTTTTTATTCAAACACGGTAGTTGTCTCCATAATTTTCAAAAATGCATTTTTCTTTTTCTGTTTGTCGAGGGAGCCGTATCCATGTCGTCATTAGAATTTCCTTCAAATTGTGTCTGAAATTGATGAAGTTTCAGGTGTAAAGGCCTATTCACACCTGTAGAGATTTCTGAACGCCTTTTTATTTGTTCTGACACTAACTTCCTTACGAGATTTCTAATAAATATTCTGCGCCGTATTTTCACATTGTTGTTCAGCATATGAATAATCTGACCATTTATATTTATATTTATGAGCTATACTGACATCGAATTTCTCGGTATCTCTCAGATACAATTTACTATCAAATATCACAAACCTTTACAAAAAAAAAAAAAAAACGTGTTCAACCAAACTGATGGCAAAAAAGAGAAAAAGTGCCGAATATCACTCGTAACATACCCACGCGCAGCTAGTCATGACCTTTAACCTATACAATAAAATACCTATGTCAATTAGCAATTATCTGTCAGATCTGCCGGGACCTCTGCAGGGTCAAATATTACAAATCTTTGCATAACACGTGTTAAACCAAACTGACTGCAACAAAAGTACAAAATAGCACTCGTAATATACTCACGCGCAGCTACTCATGACCTTCAACCTATACAATAGATAGGTTAAAGAATATTCATGCGAACAATTAGCATGTATCTGTCAGATCAGATGCGAGCGCCCGAGTGTTAAGAAGAGCCACGAGGCAGGCTGCCTCTATACTACACTCTGTCGATGTTACTGGTCCCAGGGATTATCAAAATAAAAATAATTATTTTGAGCTTATATAATTAGAATAAAATATAATTATCTTTATAAATATGTATATATAAATTTAATATTTTTTTAAACATTTTTTATGTCTCCAGTATAATTGTAACATAAACTCTAAGTTTTCCGCCTGCGGCATTCTCCCATTGCGCCCCTGCCTCGCGCCGGGCCCGACCACACTTATTGCATTTGCCTTTTGCAATTTGCCTTTGAGTCATGAATACGTGCTGAGAAAGAGTACTTATTTTTGAACGCTTTCTTGGAGATGTATCCATTTTGTAGCTACACAAAATGAATAAAGGACTACGAATTGCAACTTGTTTACACTATTAAAATGCACAACACTACTAATAAACATCGTAGAGACAGTTAAAAAGCCAAAACACGCAGCACTCAACCAAATTAGTGAACTAAAACCAAAACTAAAAACAGTAAATCAAAATCAGAACAAAAATTATTGTGATCTGACCCAAAAACCAAACCAAAAACTTGACGAAAATTCTGCTTTTTCGGATTAATTTATTCACTACTGTAGTTGTTCTTATGAATATTTTGAAGCTATTTGGTATGAAATTGAGATTAACAGAATTGTATATTTCATAGCATGTTTTATAAGCCAGGGAATGTGGAGAGCACCGATTGTGAAATGTTTAAACAAATTAGTTGAGCAAGTAAAAGGAAGTTGATCCTATTGGGAGATTTTAATTATAGAAATGTGGATTTTAAAGAAGAGATAGTGTATGGCAACAAGGAGAGGGAATTTGTCAAGATTCTATGCGATAACTATCTAACAACACAAAATTTATTCATGTTAGAGGTATGATGAGGTAAAAAGTAAAAAGTTGTTACCAAGAATGTCTGTATGTGGAACTATAAGATAGATGGTTATGAGAATCTCCGTAGACAACCAGCATCAATAAATTTGGTTGATGAATTGTGCAGAAAAGATGTTGACAGTGCACGGGAAATGATAAAGCAATATCTAACACATGCAATGCATAACTGCATACCGAGAGTTAAGCGAATAAATAGAGTAGGATGAACAGTGAAATCAAGCAAGCAGTGTTACATAAGAAGTTGTTATAGAGAAGATATAATGTAGTTTGTAGTGAACAGATGCATGAAGAATATAAACTGCAGGCCAGATAAATGGCAAGCATGGTTAAATAAAGAAAAAGTAGAATATGAGAGGAGATTGGCCAGTCAGGTCAAAGATAATCCAAGGGAATTTTTCTGTTATGTGGCAAGCAAGATGAAAAATAATTATGGCAGGTGGCCATAATTATTGGTGGTCATAATTAAATAATTATGACACTGGTGGATAATTATGGTAGCAGAGTAATCACAGCAAATGATATAGTGGAATTATTTAATGAACAATTCACCAGTGTATATCATAGTGATGCGAATGATGCTATGCAACATGTAGAAGGGAGGCAGGATTAGGAGAATTAAAGATGAAAGAATCAGAGGTGTAGCAAGTGTTGCGTGAGTCAGATGTTAATAAGGCTGAGGGAATGGATAACATATTGCCACATATTTTTAAAGAATGTGCAAAAGAGTTAGCCATGTCTTTGATCTGGTTATTTAATGAAGGTTTTGCATGAAAGATTATAAGGAGTGGAAAGAAGGCAAAATAATACCTCTCTACAAGCATGCTTCTGGGACAGAAGTTTCCAATTATAGACAAGTCTGCATATCTGCAGTTGTGGTCAAAGTGTTGGAAAAATTGGTTAGGAATAGAATACATGATTGCGTTGGTGGAAATAAGATTCTCTATAAATGGTCAGCATAGGTTTGTGAAGAGGAAGGTCTTGCTTCAGCAATCTGCTTACATTTTATGATAAGGCGGCTAATGTGTCGGATAAGAGAGGTTCATATATACAGTGATTTTGTTGGACTATGCAAGGGAATTTGGTTGATTACCACATGACAGATTGGTGTATAAGATGCAGAAGATGACATCAGATAACAGATTTGGTTAGATTGTATAAGGATTGGTTTTCTGAAATACAGGGTGATTTAGAACTCTTGGGCCAAACTTTAAGGGGTGGAACACCGTAGACCACACCTAAACAAACAAGCACTTTAGGTGTGTTCTACACAGTAGTTGCTAACACGCTAGGGGTTAGCAACTACTGTGTCAGGAAATGAAGAAACACAAGAATGACAGAGGAGATTTGAAACAATTGCAGAAATTACAGAACATAAATTAAAGAATTTAATGAACAAATTACAGAAACTGCTCAAAAGAGCTACCGCCAACATTAATGCAGGCTTCACACCTTCGACGTAGTGATTTGCGTACATTGGCGAAAACACCAGACATTTCTCGTACAGCGGCTCCTGGCAATAAGGTCCTCATTGGAATCGATGGGACTATCGTAGATCAGTCTTTTCATATGGCCCCATAGGAAAAAGTCCAGACATGAGAGATCGGGCGATCGTGACTGCCAAGCGATGGGACCACCCCGACCAATTCATCATCCTGGAAATATTGCATCCAAGATGTTCCGCACATCCACCTTGAAATGGGGTGGCGCTCCGTCGTGTTGGAACCACATATGTGTTTGAATGTTTGCTGGGACAGGGTTCAGTAATTCTGACCTCTTGTAAAAATACGAGGTACGTTCTCCCATTCAGTGCTGGCAGAAGGTATGGGCGAATCAAATGGTCATATAGAATTCCAGCTCAAACATTTATGGAGAAATGTGGACTTGTGGCGTGTGGATTTCTGCTCGCTCACACATGATAATTGTCGGTATTAAAAATGCCCTCACGTGTAAAGCTGCATTCGTCAGTGAATAAGACATGTGCATCAAAGTCCAGCTGCACTGCAGTCTGCTGCAGGAACTACTGTGCAAGATCCACACGAGGCCGGTAATCTGCAGGTTTCAAGGCATGCACCATCTGTGCATGGCAGGGGGTGTAATCATTCGTCTCGTAGAACTCGCCACACCGTCGATTGGGACACATACTGCATGGGAAATTGCTCGCGTGTTACATTCGAGACGATCTGCAACCCTACGTAGAATTTCCTCTGTAACACGTGGCGTCTCACACTCCTTGCACGGCCCGTATCCTGCATGCCGCTGAAAAAGGAGCCCATTTCGCACAGATACCGGTGCAATCGCTGAACGGTTTTACGATCAGGCACGCGTCTGGTCGGAAAGCGCTCTCGGTGCAGTCTTTGAGCTTCCCTCGCATTCCCGTCCGCAGCTCCGTAAATGAAATGCATGTCAGCCTTCTCCTGACTTGTGAAAGAATCCATCCTTTTTGCACTCCACGGTAGAAATAACGACGAATTCAAAAACTAGCGCTTATGTGTTCACTGGAAAGCGCTCTCTAGCGCTTCACTGCCTGAGTTCGGACTATGCACTGTATGACGAAAAATGCTTGTTTAGGTGTGTTCTATCAAGCCTTAAAGTTTGGCCCAAGAGTTCTGAATCACTCTGTATAGCAGCAAGATGTGTGCGATGGAGCAGTCTCAGGAAAGAAGGTGACCAGCATTGTGTCTTAGGGTTCTGTCCTTGGATCCCCCCTACTGTTTAACTTATTTATTCATGTCATTTCATGTGGACGGACGGGGGATCTTCAAATGTTTGCAAATGCTAAGGTTAAGTAGAATTATCAGGAGTAGTGCTGATGTTAATTCTTTACAGGAGATTTGAATAGCCTTTTAGATTGGACAAATGAGTGGGGGAGCCTGGATACAGTTTTAATATCAATAAATGCAAGTGTTACACTTTGAGATACAGAGATATATAAGGCTACGTATTGTATTGGTGGAGCTGTACTTGAGGAAGTGAATGAGATTCGCGATCTCGTAGTGATGGTAGACAGTGGATTGAAATTCCGAGGGCATATCGCAAGTGTTGTAAAGACTGCACATTGTATTCGTGTGCTATGATAAAAAAATGCATTGACATGTTAAGACTAAAGAGGTGGTGGTGTCTGTGTATAAGGCATTGGCCCGACCATACATGGATTATTGGAAGCGTGGATTTCATTGTGGTGTGGAAACACCAGAGAGGTACAAAGACGGATGACCAAAATGATATGAGGACTCTGGAGTGTTGGTTATGAAGAGCAGTTGAGGGAAAGTTTATTACAGAGTTTGGTGAATAGGAGATATGATAGAAACTTTGAAGTTATTTAAGGATTCCACCATATTAATACAGTTGTTGGTGAGTGGAATGCATTGCTGGAGTGCAATGTGAATGCAGGGAGTGTAAATAACGTGAAAGTTCATTATGATAGTAATTACCCACTCAATGGAAGTTACCGAAATAATTAGAGCGAAATAATAATAATAATAATAATAATAATAATAATAATAATAATAATAATAATAATTTTTTAACACTTTATTATGTCTTGCATACATATAATAATTACATTATGAAATTATAGAAATTAAGAAAAATATAAAAATTACATTTTTTTTTAGATAAATTACATACATTATATGAACACAATTATGCATAACAAATACTTTCTCGTACATAAAGTTTTTTTTAAAATAATAATAACAATAACTGTTTATAACGTATATTATTATAATATTCATAATGATGATTATTACAGATGTTTTTAATTATTAATTAAAATTTAAAAAAATTTTTTTTAACATTTTATTATTTCTCATTTGTAATAATAACAAATAATAATAGTAATAATTACAATTATTATTTCTCATTAATTTTTATTTATATATATTTTTTATTTTTTATTTTTAAAGTTTGAGAAAGAGTGAATACAAATTTCTGCATCTGCTTATAAGGATTACTTGTAGATGAGTGAGGCAAGTTAATCCCACCTACTTCGAAGCTTGGGTTAGCTTTTATGAAGAGAGTGGGATTTAGCCTTCACTATTTGTGTTGTTGCTACTGTTTATGTATGGGGTGTAGAATAATCATTGGATGCTAGTGATTTATTATGTATATATTAGTGTTAATGGTTTCTTAACTTTGTTGGTATATTTTCCAGAGTTCGTGTTTTAATGTTCTGTAGTTATCTACGTGTTTTAACTTTCTTGGTAGGTTGTTGAGTTGCGTGGGTATCTGATGTGATCTCACAAAAGAACCTTATAAATTGTTGAAGATGATGATGATGATGATAATAATGATGATGATGATGATGATAATAATAATAATAATAATAATAATAATAATAATAATAATAATAATAAACTATCAATGCCATCTTTGAAATAAGTAATATCTCATAATGAAAATCAGGGGAATCGCTTCCTTTTGCAGAACTGATTTCTCTCAAATTTGGCTGTATCTCAAAATCTTAGCGTGACAAGAAAGTGCGGAGGAAGGAAAAGGTTATCTTTAGGATAAAAGAGTTGTTGTTTGTTATTAAAAGAGTTATTAAAACACTAACTCAGTTATTGTTCGGAATGTAAATTTCTGAATTTTAAAAATAACGTTAGTAAATTCTAAATTTCTGTAAACATTCAGTTTCCTTAGTACTTAGCAAACTTTGATATTATGAGCCTTATTTTATCTTTCAAAAATGTCATATCTTAAACGAACGTTGAATTTAAATAAAAATTTAAACCCAACAATTTCCTAGTGTTATGCTACAAAATGTGTTACTGCACACAATGAGTGTATTCGATCAATGTTACTTCGTTTTCATTCAAGTTCCTATTTTTCCAAGTTTGAAATAATACGAACACACTTTAACTCAAATTATAATTTTTTCAAGACATTGTGCAATTATGGTGGCAAGCAGAGTTTCAAATAAATGATACTACGAAATTTCATCATTTCTTCTGATTAGTGATATGAGAATATTATTATGACACCTCCAAGGAATCCAAGGACTCATCGAAGATTAAAGTCTTAAAAATCATTAAAATATTATTGATCATGATAATTTGTTGAAATGATGCAATTTGTTATTTCAGTACATGAATCAAATGATTTTTCACAAAGCATGCTTTCTTAATATCTGAATGTAACGACTGACAACAGGAATAAATGAGGCATTAGAAAAATGATAATTCTCTTTAACGATTGGACTGTTTTATTTTAGTGGCAGAATAATCATAATAACAATGATTCCTCTCTGGCTTAATGGAATTTGATGAAATTTGGTATATTCAGATCACTGCTAAAATTTGTCAAATCCTTTTAATTAGAGGAATTATACAATAGTTTAGTTGTATAATTAAGCAATACAAATTGATATACAATATGCCAGAATGGGTCGTCTAAGTTCCGTTATTTTAATAATGAATGGTGTCAGTAAAATGGATGATGCCTGCAAACATTTTTTATTTGTTGTGTTTTTATAGCGAATAATAAACTAAAGAATAGATTGAAGAAGCCTGCTGCTAAATTTCATGGTGATAGACCAAAAAAAAAAAAAAAAGATAAACTGCACAAACTTAATTCTAGTCACAGCCTAAATACTATCGTTTGCTGTGCCTCTTTTCAACTACTTGCAGCGTTAGTAGATCTTAGGAAAAAGATCCCCCTCCGGAAAAAATCAGGTTTTTAATTATCTGGCTCTCATACATGAAGATCTCATAATCAAAGCCTTTGCGGGTTTGGTTGGAAAAGGGGTTATAACCAGAGCCGGCGCTAGGGTCTTTGACGCCCGCATGCAATTTCTATCTAAGCGCCCCTGTAACGATCCGGGAGTGTGTGGTTCTTTTACGATAATAAAAATTTAAATTATTTGAAATTTCTTAAATAAATTTTGACAGAACAGCCACACGTTGGTTCGCTAAATGTAACGAACCGGAAGTGTTGACTAGGCAGGATAATCGTTAAAAATCCGTATATTCAAAAAATTCTCAAAAGTTAAAGCAAATTTTGATAAAGCCACTTCACTTTAATTGTTGAATATAATGATACAGGGATTATAGCCTTCTCACCGACCCGAATCGCTAACAAAATTAAAATGAATTTTAATTTTGTTAAAATTTATTTGAACTAAAGTTTAAAAAATTCTTGCATTTTACAAGTTACTAAATTCTTAGTAACTTGTAATAATTTTTATAAGTGGAACTATCTTTTAGAAAAATAAAAGAAACTCAAGATAGATGAGAAAATAAGAAAAGAATTCAGAAATAATTAGAACATTTAATATAAGTATTCAAAAAATAACATCTTTACAGAATAACAGAAAATAAATTAAATTACATAAATATCCTAGAAAGTTTTTTATTAAAATTTTAAGGTTTTTGATTTCATATTCAAAAAATTAGAAATAATGGTCTAATTTCGCACATATATCATTTTCAATAGCTTTTAACGCCAAACTAACAAGCCTTTTTTGTGACATACTTGTTCTTAAGTAGGTTTTAATCAATTTCAACTTGGAAAAGGAACGTTCACCGCTCGCTACACTAACAATTAAGGTTAATAGTATTCTTAAAGCAATTGAAAAGTTAGGGAAAGATAAATTATTGAACACAATAAAATTAAGAATATCGAAAGGGCTTTTGAATATTTAAATTATCCTTCCGAAAAATATCCCGGAAAGCACATAACTCGTCATATAGTTCTATTGCATTTACGTTTTTATTGTTGCAGTCTTTCAAGAGAATCTCTAAATCGTCACAAATTTTTCGGAAATCTTCGTTATTAATTTGTAATAATCTATACAAGAAATTGAAATTATCATAATATTTTTTTAGTTGTTCAAAACGTTCTATTAACGAACACATTGCAACGTCTAGAAGTGTATAAAACACATTCACTCTAAATTTATCTTCTGGCGATTGTGGCGTTTCGTCATGATGCTCGTAGTCAAATTGTCGTTTCTTCTTTCGTCGTCGAACTTCCGTACCAGTTTTAAATTCTTGTTCTCCATCCACCTCTTCACTCAGGTATTTTGCCGTTTTTAGAACTTCTTTAAAATTTGTATCTGATCGATACTCTTGTAAGAATATTTTTAAGTTTTCGATAGATTCTAAAGCAAGTGTAATCTTCATATTTTTGTCTTGAAGCATTTTACTCACAGGGTATATTCTGTTAAGTAAATCATGCCCAGTTATAAGAGAGCAAATAAATTTGTAGTCCTTTATTTTAGCACATAATTGTGCTTCATGCTGAATTTCTTTATTAAAATTTTCATTATTTAAAATTTCAAAAAGTGCATCATAAATTTCTCCTAACTGATATCGTAGAGAGCGGATTGCATTCATTTTACTTTCCCATCGCGTTTCTGATGGTTGTTTCAATGTTAATTTTTTTTACGAACTTTAAAAGGATTGCCCAACGTTTGTAAGAGAATGAAAAGAATTGTACATTTCTTGAATAATTGCAAAGAAATTAATTGTATCTGCATTCACTTTGGCTGCATCGTTAATGATTAAATTTAGAGTATAAGCAGCACATGGCACGTAAAAAGCTAGAGGATTTTTGTTCAAAAGCAAATTTTGGAGCCCATATTTGCCCCATTGTCATACCCTTGACCTCGCATGTCTTCAATGGGAATGTTCCATTTTTCAAGTTTTTCCATTATTGTTGCACATAAACCACGTCCTGTGAAATCTGATATATCTGCAAAACCTAAAACGTTTTCCCTGATCTTGACAATTCCATTGTCACAGGAAACAAAGCGAATAATAATGGTCATTTGTTCTGTTTTACTTGCATCAGGTGTGCAGTCTAAAATTATGGAATAATATTTATATTTTCGAATTGATAATAAAATTGTATCCCTGATTGCGTTACTTAAAGTTTCCAATATTTCATTTTGACTGTATTTACTCAAATAGTGTACTCTGTTGTTTCGTTGTAGGGCCCTTTCAACATGATTTTCCATAACGGGATCAAACTTCCCAAACAGTTCGACTAATTTTAAAAAATTGTTGTTATTTCTTTCATATAATTTATCAGATGATCCGCGAAAAGCTAAATTTCGGCTATCAAGGAATTTTATAATTTCAATCAAGCGTTCTAAAACACTCGTCCAATGTTTCTTTTTCATTTCATACATGCTTTGAGTCTGGAAATCAATAGTAGTTTTTTTTTTTTTTTAATTTTTATCAAGTTCCTTCCATTTTAAGAAATTTTTCATGTGAGTTAAACTAGTCTCATGTCTATGTAAAGTTGTACTTACATTTCTCCAATCGTTATAACCTTCTACAAGATTCAGTGGGTGATTCAGTTGATTCAGTAGGTGCGACAAGTTTGCAACAAAAGCAAAAAACAGAATTTAAAGTTTCGGAATAAATGAGCCATGTTCTTGGCACGAGCTCCCGTTTTTCCATTTTTCTATTATAATACGTGTCGTCAAATTTACGACCATATATATCTCTGGGATATGTTATATTTTTATTTTGAACAGGCCCCATTACAATTAAAACAACTCGTAATTTTTCATCAATATTTCCCCGTTCACCTGGATCTTCTAAATTCACAGAGACTAACAATGTGTTAGTTTCGTGGTCAACTACAACTAAATCTTGTTGTAGTTGACTAAATCCTAACTATTTTTCACTTAAATCATGTTCAATTATCTTGTTCAATAGTTGCAATAGTACCTTCATGCAAACTGGATGATGGGCACGGTTCTTCAACTCTGATTTCTGATGTATCGAGTTGGTTACAATCTGCTTCAGAATATTTTAATATTTTAACAAATTTATTAAGAGCCCCAGTTTGTTTCTTAATATCTGCTTCTTTCGCAGCATGACGCTTATGATTTTGTGCACCGGATAACTTTTTTTTAAAATTTTTGATTCCATTTCTATTTTATACCCACAAGAAATTATTACACAACACGACACAGAGACGAAATAATAGTCCGCACTGCGCTACTGTCAGTAGCCTACTGAGATGCATACCATATGACTGGTTAACTAGCAACAAATGTTTTGTACTAAAATTCGTTTCTGCGCATAAAAACTGTTCACCGTTTCACTTTAGATAGACTGCAGTAGACACAACATTCTGCAGGCAAGCATTTAGCCTGCTCTAGCTGCAAAATTGTAAACAGCCGGCTGATCAAAGAGGCGGCAATATACATTTTTTTTCAATTTTTATTCGGTGTATACGGCCTTATTTATTTTAATATTGATCATTATAAGAATTTTTTGTTTTTATGATAAAAATTTTGTTTCTTAAAAAGTAACTTATGAACCGTTCCCTGGCGGCGGCGCCCCCATCGTAGCGGCGCCCGCATGCACCGCATGCTCTGCATGCCCCCTTCCGCCGGCCCTGGTTATACCATACACGTATCATTCAAATGGCAACGAGTTCTGATCCCGCCGTGGGAATAGGTGGGCAGATGAATTTCATTTCCTCGGTGTGAGACCAACTACCCTCTTATTGGAAGCATGAAGTGGCTTGTAAAATTTTCATGTTTGGTCTCTCTAGCAGAGTTTCCTGACTATGTAACGAATAAAAAATAAATTTAAAAAATCCATAGATCGCCCACAGTATTAATGTACTATAGGTTTACAGCCTTTTGTTAGTGGGGGACGCACAAAAAAATTCTTTTAATTTCACTGAAACCGTAAGTTCAAAGAAAGAACAATGTAATATTTTGGCTACTACATTTTACTTTACCTTACTTTACGTTAAATCACATTGCTCATAAATGATATGCATTTATTTTTGGATACGTTTAAAATTTCAGAAGATAGAAAGTTATTTATGTAACATAAAATCAAATGTTAAGATGTCAAACATTTGTACAGTTAATACACAACACATGATTCAAAAGTATTTATTGCACAAAACTATCCAAATTAGGTGGCACATGAAAAACGGTTGTACAACTTCACATAAATAATACATAATTTACAGGTCACTTACAGGAATTGTTTAACGTACAAAATATGGATAGGAAATTATTTCATAATTTTGAGAAACATTTCTATATCCCATTTTCTAATACATAGAGACAATTTATTTAGTAAATTTGGAACAAAATAAATATCACAGTATTTTTTTTTTTTCATTGAGAAAGTTGTTTATTTTTGGGATTATTAGTACATGCAAACTGGATTAATCATGTATAATATATGTTTTTGTTTTTAATTTCAGTTTCGGTAAATTTAATAGATTTATTGAGTTCAGGGTATCATATTTAACGTAAATGTGTGGACATAGTCGTTCATAACATAGGCTGGAAGCTTAGGGCATAGGTTAATGTTCTTTCTGTGCCACATAATATCTCAAAAGCGCGATATTTTCCTATAATTATTATTTGTATAAATCTATAGTCTAATATTCTCTAACTAATTCTTATAATATAAACGTTGAGCAAAAAGAGTGCATTTTTAACTTTTCTCTTTAATTTTGACGCACTTCGTAAGAGCATCCGCTGTTAAACATATATTCAAAATTTTTAATCAGCTGATTTTATCCAGCTTTTAACAAATAAAACTTGCAGTATGTGGTTTGTTCATTAAAAAAATAATAAAAACAGTCCTGTATGACTTAGGAAATAAAGACAATGGATAGGTAAAATAAATCTTAATCGAGGTCAAAAACAGTCATAACAAAACACTAAAATTATCGCATTAATATAAATTATTTTCGGTGTTCATTAGTATTTTTATGTATCATGTTTTTATTTACGATTAACCTATGCTTTGAGGACAAAGACAAGCCATAAATTACAGTTATCAATTATAAAATATAAATCAGTTCGATTTCTTTAAAACTGATTTTTTTTGTGTGTGTCTGTAGTTTATATTCATAGAAGATTAGACGTTTACAAGACAAGCATAAACCGTAGAAATAATATTTTAGCACGTGAAAGTTGATAGTCATAATAACGTAACAGTGTTGCCTTACTGCAAGTGGTACTAAACTATACATTTCAACCAGAGTCAGTTTCAAGTCCAAATGAGATAGCTAAAGATCTTATTTTTAACCAAATACTTCTTGTGCCGGTCACTATTGACTTTTTGTTTTTAATACTTTGAACCAGTACCTCCCATAAACCAGTTAGTTTTAACTTTCAGTAAGTGCTATGTTACATTTAAAATAAAATCAAACAGTATTCGGGAAATGAAAACCTAATATCTTGATTACATATTGCTTCTTGCACGACTGTTTTATTTTGCTCTGGTCCTATTCGTTTATAAAAATATTATTTTTATAAGCATGGAGTCAAGACTCATCATGGAAGGTAACGGTAAGAAGCAATCTAACAGGAATAATAGTTAAAATCTCATATCTCACCCTAAAATGATTCTATGCCTGTGTAATAACTACCTCATCTGGCAAAGCATTCCACTCATATATATATATATATATATATATATGTGTGTGTGTGTGTGTTACGCGCAAATTATGAAATCACACAATCCATGAACTGTATAACGCGCTTGTACAGTTCGTGGAATGTGTAGAATTTTGCACAATTCTTGAAACGAGCATTACGTTTTCTGCTCATTTCATGAATTGTGCAAACTTCTACACATTCCACGAACTATACAAGGGCATTATACAGTTCATGGAATGAGCAAAAATGTTGCGCATTCCCTGAATTGTGCAATTTCATAATCTGCGCGTAACGCGCGCGCGCGCGCGCACACACACACACACATGCTTTCCCCCCAGATTTCTACATTCGTACAGTTATGTATAAAAATCAATGCGAAAATCAAAAATAATTTATATCATGCATTAAAGTTTATATAAATAACTAGGCTGGCCTATGTGATTGGCTGATGTTTGAGCTTTCCCTTAAATTGCGTAACACTTATGGGGAAAAGGAAAATCATTCTTTTTGTGATATAAGCAGAAGGTCCATTATATCATATACAGAACTTTATGAGACAAAGGTAATGAGATAGGACTAAAATTATCCGAAAAATGGCGTTACATATTTTGGATATTCTGAAATATTCTGGTAGCTCCTAATAGTAGATAAACAGAAAATAGCAAGCGTTTATGCTAATTAAGCTTCCCCTGTATTCCAACTTATAGGCTAAAAATTAAGTTTTTATTATTATACATATACTTGTTCATCATCTTCGTTATTGGTTTTATTGAGATGTTATTTCCGCTTTCACTTATGGGTTCTTCACCTTCCACATCCCCTCCCCCAATCACACTGTTTCAAGTCCTATACTAAGTAATATGTTGTTTCTACGTTGAAAAAGAAAAAAAAAAACATCCCCAGGTATGTCAAATCTCTTTCTAATATAATAAATTTTAAATTAATAAAACAACTTTTGGCCTATAGGATGGAACAAAGGGGAATTTCCATTATTATAAAAAAAAGCCTTGCAATTTTCTGTAAACAGGAAAAAAACTGTTCATCAGCCCTTTTCGAAAAGTGCGATTTTCTTTAAATAAATGGCAGATTTTTAACTTCTTTAACAATATGGGATTTGAGAAGTTATGTGCTATTACGAAGTGTATGGATGAAGTGTAAGAGGATACATTATAAAAGAATTTAATATTCGGTATTATTTCTGAGAATATAACATTTTTATATGAATTAGACTAAATTTCTACGCTAATAAACAATACAAAAATAATTAAGTAGTTTGTTTTGGTAAAAAAAAATGAGCTTTAAAGAAACATATTCCTATCAATCTCACAACAATTACTGTTATTTCTAATATTTAAAGTTCTTGTTGCATTTTTTTAAACGGAAAATTTTAGAATATGTTTCTTCTTTTGCACCTGTCGATTATCATTTCAGTTGCTTCCACCACATTAGAAAATATAATATTATAATCAGTCAGTATTACTTTCTGTCTGAATTCTTTTCACATGCATTTCAGCGAAACAACAGCTAAACGGTTATTAACCAATTTGTTATTATGATATGTTGTCGATGACATGCCAGACATATCGCTAGTTATCCTTCAACTAAACTTTCAACTTTCTGTTAACGCATTTGAAATTAAAAACCAGCCTATATTATAAATAATTAAATTAAAGGACTATGAGTTGGACTTTCGCAAAAGAGACTATTTACCAGTTTAGATGGGCTAAAAAATAAGGAGCACTGCAGAGACTTCTACAACTACCTAACTTCACATCATTAGTAATGTAAGGGTAGGAAGTCATAGACAAAGTTTTTCTAGTTCAGCACTTTTCGAATCTCAGACGTTTCATTTCAGCCTAAGGCATTTTCCTTACCATAAAATGTATATTCTCAAAATCAGGTACCTATTTTGTGGTTGATGATATATTAAGCATGATCTGTTGCAATAATAGAGACCGGCACAAATTATTTAATTGCCTAAAAGCAAGTTATAATAAGTAGATTAGATTAGGCGTAGTTGTACGATTTTAATCGACGGAATATTACATTATCAAAGATATGAAAACATATTCTCAAATATTTTCGAGTTTTATTTTAAATTCCATTTTGTAGTTGAAGCTGTTTGAAATACTGATAATTTTAAATAATACAATTAAGATTATAAATAATATTGTTTATTAGAACAAAGTTCAAACTTTGAACTTACACACACACACACACACGCACGCACGCACGCACGCACGCACGCACATTTGTCCGTATATTATTTTAATTTGATATTTGGAATTTAAGTATACTATAGAGAAGAAATTGTAGATTGAAAAATTCTAGCTTAGCAAAATTAAGTTATGTGTTTTTATGTAAACTTCCGAACTAATACTGTTTATAAGTTGTAACTATCTTTTTGTTAAATCCAAGTGAATATTTAATGAATTCAGTTGCAGATCATCGTGAGCTTTGTTTTATGTACAATACTTGGTTTGGGAGAAACACTTTTGGACTTTTTACAATAAAAATAATAAAGAAATAAATCCCCTAATGTTGCAAGGAAGTAAATGAACCTTCTTTTAGCCTTAACCAACTTTTAGACATCAATAGATAGCTCTATCCTTTCATCGTCGATAGATGAGGCTCATGGCTACATGTGATTTCGAAGACATCGGTAGGAGGGGAGAGGAATGGTAAGCAACTGCTGCTATATCGTGATCCTAAACACTAATTAGTATTATTGTTTGAAATGGGATGAGTTCAACGTGTTTTTTTTTTTTCGGCAACTGGTAATATAATATAATGTCTTCTTATTCCTCAAAGGAAGCAGGCAAAACCCCTTTTAGCCTTTCAGATAAACTTATCTGTTTTCTTACATTAAGGAAACAGATGTTGCTACAAAGGTTGCATAGGAATCCCCCCCTCCTATTTTTTGAATAAGTTACATTTAAAATTTTAAAAAGTACATGAAAATGTATTTTCTTCATGAATCATCAATAAGGTGTTATTTATTTATTTATTAACACACCTATGTTTTCAACGAATGCCTCCCATAATTTTATTTCCGTGTGTTTAATGTTTATTTTTATGTATGATTACTATTAAATTTATTTCATAAGGGAATTTTAAATTTTTAGTTCGATACTGTAGGCTTTAATTTCCTTCCCCGCAAACTCTCTATCTTTCGTTCCTCTGCCATGTAATTCCATAAGCACGACGAGTAAAAAATATCCACTTCTATATATGCTGGTCACGTCTTATTTGCAATTTTAGGTTGTATGATGAATGTTACAAGACATCCCATAAAATTTCTTCGGGAAACAAGTCAGCAAAAACAGATACATGGTTGTTTATTTCTATCCAAGTTTTAATTATAACGTTAGCTAAATAGCATAAAATATTCAAGTTTACACATAAAACAAAACTGGATTCACATTTGGCAACTGATCTGTTCAATTGTCCCTATACAGATTTAACAAGGAGGAAGACATACCAAAGCAGATTCATCTTACACCTTAAATACTTCAGTATGAAATGTATTAAATTTATTCATTTACCTAGGCTCCCCCCCTTCCTTTCCGAATGAGTATTAAGTGTTGCAGAGATGCATAAAATTGTAATAATCCTACCATGTTGGGGAATATGTGGGTTTTTATAAAATAACTTACGAAGTAAAGGCAAACATTCTAAGAGAAGGAAACATTTAAATATTTAAAATGACAAGCAATATTGCTACAAGTATCTCGAAGAAAATTATTTAATATTTTTGTTGTCAAATGATTTTAATTAATTAAATGTTAAATTCTCTTACTTTGGTAAGTGTTTGTTAATTTTTTAAGATACTGGATTATTTATATAATATTCAGATTTACTATGAAAATATGTTATTTACAGAGCCATATAAGTGTTGTATTTTTATTTCATAAATTGACAAAATATTTTAAAATGGAAGCATATGTATATATTCTGAACTTCCTCCTCATTTCTACAATTCTGTAAAAATCATCTCGTTTTCAATAGGTTGTTTATAAAATGATTTAAGTATTTGAAAATGTATCTGTTTTTTTAGGAAGTTCTGAAATTTTAAAAAAGCTTGAGTCTATCTTTGTATATACTGTCCCTTAGTTTACTCCAACAGACAAAATAGACTATACGAATTTTTTTTTTTTTAAGTACTCTCTAAAAATTTAGTAGGTGAGTTTGAATTGAAAAATAGTCAAATTTCACTGCAAGTTGATTCTATTTTTAAGGCATTATGATATATCATCATATAATAAGTTTACAAAGACTTTTTTTTTTTCCATTAAACAAAGCAGGCCTATTAGCTCTGGAAGCAAAAATTTTTACTTATATAAACGGCGTGTTAAAATGATTATTTGTGTATTTTCAGTGAAAAATACTAATTCTTATCTTGTCCACTCATAGTGTGAATATTGAAAAAGTTAATGTGCATCAAAAAGCTAAATATACAGCAGTGACGTGCTTGTAAATGTCTTTTTAAATCTGTACATATAAGTGTATCTACTGTGTCATCACAATCACTTACTCTAATTTAATAGAAGTAACTTCTTTTAAAGTCTTGAACTTCTTCAAAAAATTCTGAGATCCATAAACAAATATTCTCATTAGGTTTATATGAAACATTTGTGCTTGCAGTACAATAACAACAAAAGGCAAAAAAGGATAAAAAGGAATGTTACAGGATAGTGGCAAATTTAGTATTCCTGTGGAACACTTACTGTACGAACATTAATGACGTACTTTGCGAGGTTATTTAACAGTTTTCGAAAGGGCAAACACTAGACTCTATCAGTTTTATAAAAACTTAACAATTCACAGAAATACACGCTTAGGCATTTGCCCTGTACTTTTCTTCTTGAGCAGCGATATTTCCATTTAGTGAGAAGCCCAAACCGATTATGCAGTTAGTTCGGTTATGCCTTAAATGTCATTCACATGCATGTTTTGGTCATTGTTCTTCAGTCGTTAATTTATTGTACATTCATTTTCAATTTTGGAATTTTAAATTTCTTCTACAATATCAGAACGAAACACTTGTAAAATTAATAAATTTTATAAAGCATGCTATTTGGGTTCACCGGTTAAATATAAAGCACAATTGTGAGGTTACTGCATGAACAAGCATAACTTAACAGTTCAAGCACGACAGAATACATTAAAAAGAAGGAGTTTCGGAAACTGTATAATAACTTGAAAGTCATTATTGCTTGTTAAAATAAGCAATACAAAAAGAGCAATATATGTTCAAAGCAGTAAAACAGAGATGAACAAAGGAAATATCTGTTGCAGTTTTAATGGTAATTAAAATAGTAATTATCATTTGGAATAGTTTGAAAACTTTTGGAAGGATTACTTTTGAAAATTACAACAACGTACATGGGGAATATTTCATAATTCTTAAATGATGAAAAAATAGCAAAAGCTGGGCAATCATGGTAGATGTGATACGAACACTTAAGAAAGGAGTAAATTTTTTAAAATTCTCCATATTCTTTTATTATCAGAAAAATTACATCCTTAATGGAGGGAATTATAAACATTAATTTCATTAGTATAGAAAGGAATTAAGGTAAAATTTAAATAAAAATTTGCTAAAAAGCAAACTAAATTGTTTCTTCATATATTTATAAAACCTAAAAGAGGTATTATGAGAAAAAATAACCATATAAAATTAAATAGATGATTAAAAAAAATAAAGGAAAGTGCACTCTTAAATGGAATAAACTTTTTACAAAACGTTCTTTATACATATAATACTGATGATATGAATAATTAGATATGAGCAATTTTTAAAGTCCCCATGTAAAATTGAAGATGTAAATGATTGATAACGCACGAAATCATAAGATATTTTATACTTTTGTTCAAAATCCTATGGGATTGAAGAACTCATTTATATCGTTATAAACTGCGAATTTCAAACCATAGTTTAACTTTATTGACGAAGTGGGGTAACATTCAGAATATTAAATTTCATGAATATCTGTCTAGAACTTCAAGATATGAGACTGAAACTGACTGTCTGTCAGACAATATGCTTTTAAATCATTCCACTACTACTGCTGTGCTATTAAAGCAGACTTAATAACTAATAAACAAACTAAAATTCAATCACAATGATGATGAAGACAATGGCGAAAGGGGGGAGAAAAGAGGATGATGAAAAAATGAAGATGAAAAATGTGAATGAAGCAAAGAAAGAAGATAAAGGCTATTCAGAAAAATAAACTTTGGGAAATCTGCTTTATATAGAGAGAAACAAAGATTACAAAATTATATTCCTCTTTCTTCAGATTACTTTGAAATGAACCCAAATGCACATATTTTAGAATCTCGATACGATCAATAGCCAATTTAAATAAGCTAATTACTAAGTTAAATTTCATAATTACAATGTGTCGGCATGAAATACATGACTAAACGGTAATAAAATTGTCGCTAATAAATAGTATCTTTCGAAATTTTTAAAGCAATATTTGTTTTCTACACATTCATTTGAATTCAGCATTAGAATGACTTTAGTTGACTTCTCATACTTATGATATTTCTTCGCTCAAGCGCTTCGTGACTTGATACGTTCAAGTGAAAAAGGATAATGTAATTGCATTACATTTCAGTCGAAACCTTACTCTCACTTGAGTCAAATATTCCAGAAAAAAATTGATCTTCAAGTACCAAATATTGATGAACTTGATATTCAGAAGTGAGTGGATTGGCGAGTAATGATACATTCGCCAATGAAACTTGAAATGATGAGGCATTCATCTTCATGAGACATTTTCTGGACATTCATGTCCATCTGTATATCAAAGAGACATTTTCAAAGAACTTCCTTGATGTTCAGTTATTGTTCTTTATTCAGATAGTTCATTGTATAATGGAGAAGAAGATCATAGCAATATTTATATTCCGTCTGCAATAAAACAAAAATTTTAGAATTAATAAACATATCCTTTATGTCTAAAATGAAATGTAAAATTACTTTTATAGCCAGTACTATGAATATATGCATTAAGAATTTCCTGTTGTGCAAATAATTAGTAAAAAACAGGCAAAAATTAGCTCTCTTTGCCAAATATTTGCATATCTCCCTGTTAGCTGAGCAACATCTCTTTCTAGCTGAGCAGTATCTCTAGCATCATCTTCCTCTAGCTAAGAATGACCGAACGTCGGTTGAAAAAGTCTAGAAAATATTCATCTCTTACTCAGTGAACTTATGTATACACAAGCCGTTCATGCACAGTTATTTTAGCAACGATCGCAAATAGTGACTTTAAGATAGCTGCCTTAAGACAGATTCTTGATCGTTTAGATACTACATTCCGACAAAATGATCGAGAATAATATCCAATATATGGATATTAATATATTTTCATTGTATAATGGAGAAGATGAAAGAAATCCACAAATATTTATTACAAATACACCATTAACGTTCATTAATAAATTTCTTAATCAGTTTACCTATGAAATAAAATGTGTAAATTTGGAAGAGAATGAATGTTAATTGTCTCACTAATCCTACAGAAGTTCAATGATTAGCACAGAGCAGCAGTTATCGTAAGTTACTATATTCACGCATTCTCTGTTTATATTATGTAGATTATTTCGAGCATTACATTTGTGACAATCTATACAAAAGAGCTCAAAGTTGTTCGGCTTGGCACAGTTATAAAGAAATATAATATAAGGAACGAGAATGTTGAAGGGATTACATAAAATTACAGGGAATTAATGCAAATTTATTTATTTATTTATTCATTCATTTATTGTTATTATTTTTGTTTACTGATACCATTTTAACGTTGACAAAATATAAAGAAATAAGAGAAAATTATTATCTCTGAGGTTAACTAAAGCATGGTAAGTTTTGGAAATACTGTTTACAGCGAGCCTTACCTTTGTTGGAAATAACTAATATTTTATGAATAATTCAACAACGTGATCTCAAAATCCCGAATCATCTTTGTCCAATTAATAAGCGCGCAACTGCGAATGCAAAAATTACTAGGTGCAAATTTTTTCTTCCTATACTCAGAGTTCTCTATACACATGAGTCCAAGGCATTCAGACGTTATTAAAGATTGCAAAGCTTCAACAAAAACCTCAGTGTGTTTTATGGCGCAAAAGTTAATCAGTAATACATATGAACAACGAGAATTTAGACCAACGAATTAACAAATATAATCAGACTAATCTAATTGACGATAAACGTGTGAAGTAGTGGTATAATCAGTTTTCAAAAAAGTGACATATTTTCGAAAATTGAGTCTACAGTAATCTCGAGAACTTTGAATAGCATTTCGTGAATAGAGGGTTAGTGAAGAAAATTAATTTCCTGGATACATTATTATCTATATATACATTATTATCTATATATATATATACATTATTATATATATATATATACACGCGTGTGTGTTGTATTTAGATTATAGACATGCTTTTGTGAAAATGTTGTATATTTGCAATTAACGTACCATATTTTCAATAAGCTGTGGCCTGTGTCTTCGAACAGTTTTTGCGGCAGTGAATACATCCACTTCCCCATGTTCAATCGCCTGTTCCATAGTGATAGCGGCAGCACAGTATACACCCGCTCTACTACTTCCATTGCTGTAATTAAATAAGGTCTATAGTGAGTAACAGTTGTATCGTACTACATAGTAAGTATTAAGATCAGCTGGCACAGAACGCATCTGATTTCCGACACTCTACTGGTAGTATCTCGCTCTCAGAAATGTAAATAATAATAAAAAAAAAAAAATCAGCTAACGCCTTTTTATCCCCGTATAGGGAGTAGACGAAGCCGTTTTAGCCCTATCTGAGTGGGCAGTTCAATACTAACTGCAAATGGATCCCAATGGTAACAGCAGCATCGAGACCCGCATCCTCAACCTTCACAATTAAGAGTGTTACTTTTGACTAGTTGAAAACAGTACTAAAGATTCTACATGCAGTTCATATGAGCATATGGTGCTTTTTCATCACTAGTTGAAGCTGATGAAAACCGATTCATAATATGCAATTGTTTTGCAGTTTATCGCTTCCCGAAGGCACGAAGAAATCATTGCAAGCTGATCTTAACCTCTACTATTTATTTGTAAATACAAAGAATAATATCGTTGCTGAAAATATTAATTAAAACTCCATATAAATGTAGCTTATGTGTATTTATTTTATGATAATCTTTCAAGAATAAAAGCTAATATTTCCCTTCTCCCTCAGATAAACATACCCAGAGACAAGTACAATAGGTCCATAAGTTGTTCTTTGTCTCCACCTTTCTACCATATTCATCAGTTCTACAAACGAATTTGTAGAAGTAGGCACTTTGTGACCTGGAGGCCAACATGTAATGCAGAACAACTGAGTTGTCTTTGGTTCTGCTTTGACGCCCGACATCAGTTCCGTGAGTGACACAACCTTAAAGAATAAAATGTTATAATTTACTGAATGAAATATAATGAAAATAAGTTTTAAAATGACAAGGGACATGAATTATGGTGATTTTCGGTTTATAACTAAGTAAGAGTTTATAAACAGAAAACTAACTAGAAATTTTTACTTTTTTCAAGGTCATAATGAGGTTATGACCTCTCGCCACCGCTATTCAAATATTATAGGATTTATATTTATGCATTTGTTTTATAACAAGTATGACTTCTCCGAGTTAAGAGAAATCGATTGATATAGATTTATTGCGATAGAATTTACTGAGTTCGGATCGAGTTCAACCATTCCATAACTCGAGTTAAAATCTCCAATTATTTAGACCAAAAAATCATGTTGGATGCTTAATGGAACGAAACAGCACGAAGAAAGGATTAAAAATAATAGAGTATCATAACACACACCAGTAGCGCACTCAGGATTTAATCTTAGGAGGGGGCGAGTTGAGTAGACGATTTGAGAATACACACTACGCATCTCTTACGACCTATGACTGAGCATCTTCAATGATCACTAATTCATAAGAAGTATAGAATAGAAGACACGACACAACATAAATAAAAAATGAATTTTAATTAGGAAAAGATTTTTGGAAAGTTTTCTAGTGTTTTTTCCTTTTCTTTGGGGGGGGGGCAGGGCCCATGCGTGTGTGTGTGTGTCAGTGGCACACAAAGGCCTGGGATGTAAACCAGGATCTAGAAGTATTAGTGTTTTATGAAATCATATTTATTCAAATTACTCTTACATTTGAGAGAAGCTGCATATTCTAAAACCAGTCTTTCTATTCTTAATTTACTGCGATGGAGCACAGTGGCCTTTTCCCAGTTGATTCTATGAGCCGTATCCAAAGCATGGTCTGCAAGGTCCAATTGACCATAGTCATGATTGTAGAAGATTTTATTTTTATTTGGATAGTCGCTGATCTTCCTGTCTGTCCAAACTAGGCCAACTTACAGCAAGGGAAACATGCTGCAAATGATGAAGCATGCTGCAAATGATGAAGCATGCTGCAAATGATGCATACTAACTGGAACGTCTCCATTTGTTTATCACATCGCCAACCGTTGATTTGGGATGCCACCAATGTTACAGCCCACGATGACACCCCTCTTGAAGTCACTGAGTTCACGTTGTGTTGCCATACCACCAACTCCCCAGAACAGGCAAACCGGCCCCGTGAAAACACGCAACTATAGACATAGGACACACCTGGAGGTATAGCGCTAAACGACCTCATTCTGGAGAAACGATAGCGGTTAAATGTAGAAAATCCTCGATACCGCGAGGAGAGAAGGAATAATAATAATAATAATAAGAATATATATATATATCGGGGCTTCCACGCGCTACCGAGCGCGTCCCCTAGGTGGCGGATGGGGTGGGGGGAATCCTGACTACCATCAATTGGATATCAGGCAGCTCTGAATATATTGAATAAAGAGCCGTGGACTAGTGGTTTTAGGACTGGAGATCCCATGTGAAAATATTGCCATTCACCAACCCGCACTTGGCCAGCGTGGTGAATTTATGGCCTAACTTTTCAAGGTGAATCCGACAGAAATAAAATGGCCCTCATTCCCCAGAGGCCTGATTGTTACTATGGCAGCAGTCAGTTTAACATGAAGGCAGAGGGTGCTAAGAATCCCTGGGTATAACCAGATCATGCTGCCATTGGAAACTAGACCTTGGAACATTAAACTGTAGGACTCTGAGCAGTGAAGTACGGCTAACTGAACTAACTGAAGAGCTAAAGCGACTAAATTGGGACATTCTTGGACTGTGCGAAGCCAGACGTAATGGTGAAGAAATTCTTCGATTAAAAAATGGGGACATTATATTATAGAGGCCAAGATAAGGAAAGAATCAGTGGAGTTGGATTCTTGATCAACAAAAAACTGAAGAACATCATAATAGAATTTGACAGTGTATCCGATCGAATAGCAAGTTGTTCAAATCTCGAAAAGATACACTCTTAAGATCGTCCAAATCTATGCACCAACAATAAGTCATACTGACGAAGAAATTGAAGCCTTCTATTATGATCTCTCCCAACTCTACAATAAAGGAAAACATTATTTCAGAATTATGATGGGAGACTTTAATGCTACAATTGGTATTCAGCATTCAGATGAAAGCTCAATGGGAACTTTTGGATATGGCATGAGAGATGACAGAGGAGCAAGATTAATAGAATTTGCAGAAAAAAGAAAACCTATACATAATGAATTCCTTTTTCAATAAAAAAACACACAGAAAATGGTCATGGAAAAGTCTAAATGGAAAAACTAGTGAAATTGACTTTATCCTCAGCAATAAGAAAAACATCTTTCAAGACTGCTCTGTTATAAACACCTTCAACGTTGGAAGTGACCATCGTAAAAAAATCCAAATAAACTGCCAAAAAGAAAGAAGAAAACGTTTCGAAGATAAAAAAAAACATAGATGTACACAAACTCAACATTAAAAAAGATATATTCCAACACGAACTAAACAATAGATTTAAACATCTTATTATATATGACAATGCTGATCTATCAGAAAGTAGAGACATTATTATATCTAGAACCCTTTACAATCCTCACTTGAAATAGCTGGTACCACAGAACAGAAACAAGACAAAATCTCTGAAGAAACAAAACAGCTTATGAAGAAACGAAGAGAAATGAAACAATCAATTAACCTACAGAATAAAATTGAATACACTGAATTGTGAAAAACAATCAGAAAACGTATCACAGAAGAAATAAGAAAATTCAATTGTAAATTCATATAACAAACAATTGAAAACAACCGTAGTCTCAAAAAAGCCAAACAGCAATTGATGAACAGCAAACAGATGGTTGCAGTCAAACTACAAGCCGGGACATTCACCAGAGATAGATATGCTGTAGCAAAAAGCATTGGAGAATTCTACTCAATATTATATCAGGATGATGAATTAAATGAAGAAGAAGACAACTATGACACAGCTGAAGTACCACAGATTCTACCAGAAGAAGTTATGCAGAGCATCCAAAGCTTCCAAAATGGGAAAACTGCAGGTGAGGATAGAGTTATAGCTGACTTCTAAAAACAGGTGGAGAAATAATCTGCAAACTCTTAGCAAAACTATTTACTTTATGCTTGAAGAAAATTGATGTACCAACAACATGGAAGAAGGCCACTCTAATTCTGATACATAAAAAAAAAGGTGAGATAGAAGACTTGACTAACTACCGACCTATCAGTCTACTATCAGTGGTCTACAAAGTGTTTATAAAAGTCTTAGCTCATAGGCTTTGTGCGACTCTGGACAACCAAAAGAACAGGCAGGCTTTCGAAGGGGCTTTAGTACAATGGATCATATTCAAGTTATACAGTAGATTATTGAACTGTGTAATGAATATCAATTACCACTATGTCTTAGTTTTATTGACTATGAGAAAGCCTTTGATTCACTTAAAACTTGTGCAATACTTAAAGTATTACGAAACCAACAAGTGGAGGAGCCCTACATCAGAACCATCAAATCAGCAAACAAATGCCACTGCAGCAATTTCCATTTCAGTTTTCATTTCAATGGAAACATCTCTACTGTTGGAATACAGAGAGGTATAAGACAGGGCGACACAATTTCTCCAAAATTATTCACAGCGTTCCTAGAAGAAATATTCGAACTTCTTGATTGGGAAGGGAAAGGTCTGAAGATAAATAGAAGATATTTAGGCCATTTACGCTTTGCAAATGATATAGTTATCTTTACTTCAACTGCACATGAATTACAGACTCGTATCCATGAGCTCCAAATTGCTAGCAGAACAGCAGGCCTAAAGATAAACCTAAAGAAGACCCAAGTTATGTTCAATAGCTATGTCCAACCAGAAATAATAAAAATTAATAATGAGAAATTAAACAAGTAGATCATTACATATACTTAGGACAACAGATATCAATGAAACAAAATATCATGGATGAAAGTAAAAGGCGCACGATGCTTGGGTGGAAAGCATTTGGAAAATTACATTCAATATTCAAAAGCCAACTACCATTATGCCTGAAGAGAAAAGTTTTTAACCAGTGTATTCTTCCTATACTGACATATAGCTGTGAAACATGGACACTGAATGCAAAGGGAATTCAAAAATTAAGAACAACACAATTTAGTATGGAAAGAAGTATGCTTGGTATCACAAGATTGGATCACAAAAGAAATGGATAAGAAATCAAACCGAAGTCTCTGACATCATAGGAAAAGTGAAACATCTGAAGTGGCAATGGGCTGGGTATATTGCTCGAAGACAAGATCAGCGATGGACAAAAGAAGTACTAGATTGGATTCCATGAGAGGAAAAACGATCACGACGCCGACCTAAATCACGGTGGATGATGATATCATCAGATTTGCAGGAGTGACGTGGAAAAGGAGTACTATGGACAGAGAGTTTTTGGAGTAATCTTGGAACGGCCTTCATCCAGCAGTGGATAGACAATGGCTGCTGCTGCTGCTGCTGATGATGATGATATATATATATATATAAAATTTCCTTCAGTTGCTAGTTTAGTTACATTGCTAATTTCTTTTTCGCCTAGGTTTAAATAACATCAGAACTCTTCAAACATTAGAATATCTGAGATATGTATATATAAAATAGTCTGAGCCGTATTTATATGAATATTTCAAAATATATCAAAAAAGAAAAAACTATATACATATATATTATTTAAGTGTATAAAGAATTGTTTTCAAATAGAATTTGAAAACAATTTTTGAACACAATGCTTTGACCTAATTTTGACCAATTATTGTACATTCATGTAACTATATGTTTTTTAAAGCCATAAGCTATTCATATTTATGATACTAATGCATGTGCTGCTTCTTAAGCCACATTAAACGTGCAAGCGTTATGCTAATTTTCTATAGAATTTTAAGTTTTCGTATTTGTCGCAATTGTGCAGCGCAGATGCAGATTCACAGTATGCATTTAACATTTATAGTGAATCATGAATATGGACGAAACATTACGAAAGTTGAATATCACTAGCGGCGTCATATCCAGCACAACCATTTAGATAAAACATATGGAAATGTTAGTTTTGTGGAAATCTGAATCAAAATAATTTGGATTGATTTCCTCCTTCACAATTGCAGTTTATAAAGTTATGATGCTAGATAGTTTAAAATTTACCTTCTTCAGTATCCTGAAGATCCAAGATTTGACATTTGGGTAATGATTATAGGAAACGACTTCAATGGTGAAAACAGTACCAAATTTTCGTCTCTTCTCTCTTTCATTCGGCCAGAATGTAGGATGATTCTAGATAGAAAAAGGGAAAATTAGGGGTTGTCGTCTTCTGTCTTCTTACTAACTTGGAAAAACTATTACTATATCTTAGTCTAGTTATCGCTATATACAATAAAAAATGCATGTTGTCCCAGGATATACGCATCTCTACTCAAATAAGTGAAACTATGCAGTTAGGAATGTAAAAAGAATTTAAAAGAAAGGGTATGTAAAGAATAAAGGTATTAGCGAGAGTCTGCGAGCAGAGACCGATTCCCCTAAAATGAGTACAAAACGTAACGAGTAGAAATAAGCATATAACCATAAGTTCAGTCACTGAACTAACATGCTATAGCTATACAGCAGATTCTCAAACCTTTCACGAAGAGATTGTCTTTCAATAATAATAATAATAATAATAATAATAATAATAATAATAATAATAATAATAATAATAATAATATCAACAGTAAAGAACTTGAAAAAACAGTTACAAAATATAAAGATTTCGCAATTAAACTAGGTCATTTGTGACTTAAGCAGATCAAGGCCATCCCAATTATTTTTGGTCACTTGATGCAGTTTGAAAGAATTATACTTTACTCGTCTTTGAGGCGGATGGGTATGGCAACAAGGTCATATGACTCCAGAAGGATATGTACTCTGTACTAGACTATGATAGTATTAGAGAGTTTTCGCATCGCATTATTAATCTCTCTGTCCTCTCATCCTGCGTCTTTATGGCCAAAAATTCACAAAAGGAACAGATAGCAGACAAAGAAGCTGCCTCTCCGATTGTTAAACGTATTGATTATACTCTTCAACATATAATTTTTCTTAACATTTAACAACATATTGTTAAAGGGAATGATAGAACAGTCGACAACTTTCACAAAATACTCTGAACACTTTCTTTCTGCCATCGATAACATTGATCTTGATAAGCAGGATACCTTAGTGAGCTTTGATGTAGCTGATTTATTTACCGATAGGCCGATTGAAGAACTTTTCACTTTACTACAAGATAAATTCTCTCATATTTTAACATTGCATAATGTTTGGGTATTTTGAGTACAATGATTCCATATACAAAAAGAACTCAGGACTAGCCATGAGTTCTTTATCCAGTGCTAAAGAATATTTTTCAAACATAAGACATAGAAGAGATATGTCAATAACGTGTTTTTTCTCTCTCTTTAATTTTGAGACTATCCAGGGATAACAATCATTCTTTGATTTTCTAGGCGGCCAATATCCTTAAATAAGGTTAACTTATGAAAAGAGTCTAATAGCTCTTTTCAAGAGAAGGTGGGTTAGCTGATCTTATACGGAGATATGAGATTAGCTAAGTAGGAGAGCTTTTCCTCCTGGAGGTTTTCATCCCAAGACAGGCAAACTAGTCCAAAAAACATAACCTTAACCGCCCTATCATTAGTAGTAATGATAGGACAGACGCATGAAACATGAAAGGAAGATAGTAGGGAGATTCTACGAAACACCTTTCACTCAACTGTGAAGCAATAAGATTCATTCACTCACTCCCCCTGTTTTTTGTTGGCGTACCTCGTCTATGTTGTGTTCGAGGTCAATTGTTCATTCCGAGTTCTTTCAGAAGTGTATTAATCTGAATAAGATATTTTCAACCTATTAATGGAACATGATAACTCCATAACATATCTGTATACGGTATATCATTTGACTTAATTATCATTTACATTTCGAATATACTTACATTTGATGGCTGAGGATTACAAAGAACCACGACGGAATTACAGTCGTGATCGTAGACTAAAGACCAAATGTCCGGTACAGTTCGCTGCATTGGCCACTCGGTTACAATAAATTCCTTGGACCTCAAAAATCCCTGAAACACAGAAAAATGAATAGTTGTAATTTGCTGCGCCTGCTACACATATAGTTATCATTTAGCACGCATATAGTTTTAATTTAGGTATATTTTAGGTGTATTGTAGTACATTAGTGTCTTTCGTTCTTGTCTTCGTATGTACAGACATGACAGCCACACTCTGGCTGGTGGACTTTTAAATTTAGTCTCCAATTTCTACTGAAACTTGTCAAGCAATTCTCACTTTGGTTTAAATTATGCATTCAGAATAATACAGAATGATACGAAATCTAGGTAATATTTGTAATATCTCGAACAACAAATACTTTAGCATTTTTCTGTTTTTTTTTTCTTTATTTTTGTGTGTGCATCCTATTCATTGTATTAAAGTACGATAGGTTTTAAGCCTATAGTATGCACAAGGAACTTTTGCATGTTATTTCAGTATGAGACACCGGGTGATAAAATTCACCGCTCTGAGACCATCAAAATCACAGCACTGATTATTGAATACTGCTGGTAATAAAGGATTCCAGAATGCAAATTCCAGCTTCAATAATCTTATTACAAAGATGGATTAAGATTAGCACGTTTGTGGCAGTGTACTTGAGCAAAGGAAAAACTAGGAATTTTGTATAAATCGTGGGAAAGGCTGAATGTTGATTATGTAGCGTTAACGTGCTTAAATGAATTTTATATGATCACCCCTTTTACGTTAGTTTTTGTTTATTTTTTTCAGCACTGGTTGTGAGCAGAAAGTATTAGACAAGGTGAGTAGCCGATCATAAATTAAATCGTGGCAATTTATTATTTGAGCTGATTGACCATACATCACCAAATTTTGTCATGCATTATATTCCGTTATAAATTGCATGGAATATTAAAGCATTACCATTTGGTTGAATTCAATATACTATCCAGAGATTAGTCTGCGTGTTTTAAAGAATATACGTTGGATATCTTTACGGTGCCCGACGTAACCCTAATAACATTATTCTAATGGATGCTGGACGAAATTAGAAAGAGAAAACCGGGACTTTGCTCTTTGGAGTTTAAATTGGGTCTTTCGGTACTTGAAGTGCGGAAAGACCTAATCCAGTCCAATAATTAGGAAGGTGGTGCCATTACAACAGGCAAAAAACTCATTATACTAAGGATATGGACACCACACTTCGAATCTTGCCTACATTTGAATGGTTTCCCTCCATTGTATATGTCTCGATTGGACACACACACGCGTGCGCGCGATCGCGTGACACTTACCATTTACCAGACAAGAATGTTCCTACTGTATCTTCTACTTTGGGAATGAAAGGCAAAAACGATTGGGAATCATTTTATATCAAAGTACCGTGAAGTTTTTGTTGGTGATTGCTTAGGTAGATTTTAGTTAACAAAGCTCTCTCAGAAGCCCTCATTATAATAAGGAACGAAACCTTTAATATGTTTAGTGTACAACTGAAAGTGGAAATTGTTGAATTCATGAATTAAGGTCTTCATATTCATCATTCATGTTCAAATGATTGCCTGATATCAGATGAATGAATTTCTTCTAAAACAGGTTATTTTCTTGTTGACAAACTGAAAAAACTAAGCTCATTTTGATGTATTTGTGCTTAAACCAACATAATCGTTTAAAGAAATAAGCACCACTCCGATTCAGCTCTTTAGTTATATTTTACATGCTCTTTTTTACACATTTTATTTTTTAGAGTGCTTTTATTGGTAAATACGTCAATATCATACATCAGCTTGCTCAATAGCAAGAAATCCACAAAAGCTGTATTATGTGATTTAAACTCAGGTTCCCGACTAAGTCGATCTCTGACACGGCATGTAGGACTACCGAGAATTTAGGTTTTTAATCCCGCAACTCAAGAAAATTGACTGCAGAATACATAGTATTTCCGAAAATAATATATTGCATTGGGGTAAAGGAACACGAAAAGGCGGAGTAGTTTGCCATACTCTCTTCAGCTGATGCCATATAAGGTCGTTGATTGTTTTGTTTAGACCAGCTATCTCTGATTGGAAACACACTAAAATACCTTCTACATTTATATCTCCTCCAGAGATTTTTATTCAATAAGGTTAAAACACCTTATGGCAACTTGTTCTGGTAAAATACTTATAAGCTCTGTATTACTAAATCTTGGTATTTCTAGCCTAGCTCCCACTGACGAGACCTCAATAAAGGTCGAAACCGGTCTGGGTAGTGGCCCCTTGCCTTTAATACAAAACATCATGCATCCCCTGCTTGGAGATGTGTTTTGGCATTAAGGGTAAATATTAAGATTAATGATCAGAGCTTATGCCACTTTTACCACGAGTTGCCTTGGTCTTGCACTACCTGTAGGATCAGCTAGACTTGCATCACTTGCAGGCGCAAACTTGACTTATTTGTCTGTTTGCTTACTTGGGAAATGGAGTAAAACCAGGTTTAAAATTGCTTGGTATTTTTAACATTTATTATACCCAAGGTAAAATACCTTCTACATATATATATATATATATATATATAGAAAGTCATATATATATATATTTATGTGAAATATATATATATATATATATATATATATATATATAGCTAGATATTTCATATAATCGGAAACTCTGCTCTTCACACCAAACATGGAACTTTTAATAATTGGAACGGTATTCTCGAATGGAGATGAATTCATCAACATCCACGCACGCGGCTGGATTCAAACCCGCAGCTGGTTGGTTGGAGAGCGGGATCACTACGCACACGGCCAGCAAGTTCCTTGTCCAATGAAAAGTTTAAAATGACTTCTTAAAAGTAATCCAGTCTGTTTCTTGACTCATTCGTAATGATCTGCGAGCAAGAACCAACCACACTCAAAAAGAAGGTGGCGTATGAAATTTAGTTAGAAATAGGCTAGCCAGACGATCTCTAATAGTTCAGAAGTTCAAATACGTTTTTTTAATAAGTACATAAAAGAATGAGTATGAAATGAGAAGACATCGTTGAAAGATTTGTTAGGTACAGAACATTAAACACACACACACGCACGCACGCACGCACGCCAAATACTAGTTAACAATATATGACTTGCTCAGGCAATTTAAAATATGAAATAATTAATATTATTTGAAAGACATAAAGACATCAATTTTGCTTTAAACTAAAATTACACGTATTTTTTTATTTTCTCTAAACCCAGCTGGAAAGAGATTTAACAACGTTATTTCTAAATAATTAAGTGCAACAGTTTTAAGATGATAACAACACTAAATTTAGCTGTTCAGAAGGAATGAATGAATGATAGATGAATTTAGTAGATTAAATTTCTGTAATGCTCTTGTTTATATTCTAGCACTTTAGTGGGTTTGTCTAGAGAGATGATATCACTGGTACACAAATCAACTCAAGTTACAGGACAGTTCAAGGACGTGTTGCGAAGTAATAGCGTGGTTGGATACAGTCATTAAAAATGCTAAACTTCTACGAACCAATCTAAATTAGGCAGAACAAGCAAAAGCTCTGAAAGCATTTCTTACGTCAACAAAGACGGCGTTGATGTAGTCAGTGCTATCGTTACTTTGGAATGATGAGAGGTACGGCCTGAAGTTGTCTGCTGAAGAGGAAAAGGAAAGAAAAATAAACGTTTAGAATACATAAAAATGAGCAGAAATAGAATAAAGAATTAGTAAATTAAATTGTGAGATGCTTCAAATAAAGACATCGCAGTCATTACAAGTGTCATTACATTGATATATATATTTCATAAATTTAACAAGAAGAAAATATTTTAATTAGCACTATATCGGTTAAGTTAATAATCACAAATTTACTGTCCCCCCGTCAGATAGTTTTATTTATGACCATTTCTTAAGATAATTCTTGGTGAAATACGTAAAGAAAACTATCCGAGGAAAAAAAAAAACTGTAAATTTAAGATGATAAAAAATATTAATATCCAAATGCGTTTAGTGTTTGCTGTGATGACATATATAACACTCATGATTTGAAGATGAATATTTTTTTTTCTTTGAGAAGATTCAGAATAAATGAGTATTATGAAGGACATGGAGAGTTGATATCACTCTTTTCAACTCAGTTTCGCTTCAAAAGTTCTTATAAACGTTACATAGGATTCGCATCCAGTTCTCTCTAATCAAAGGATATACAGTATTCTCTGTCTGCACTATACTTAAATTTGATTTAATCCATGCTTTTTATAAACTGAAACATGAGACGAATCAATTATAAATAAATTAAAATTATGTAATAAATTACTTCATTATGTGTAAGATTAGTATGATTAAAGACTATAACGAACGATATAGTAATAAAAATCTACAAGCCAATATTAGTTCATGTCAAGAATTTAAGTTATCCCTCCCATTATTAATTTTTATATTGACTATCAGTTCCAGATTCCTTAGTACCATTTTATGCACTCGTATGTTTGCAATTAGGACAAATTTTTTTCATAACAACTGGTTACCAGGTAGTCCTTTCAATTGCTCATTACACTGATGTAAATAAATAAAATGTGATTTAGAAAAACAATGTCACTCTTTTATTATCTGAATTGCCATCTGTTTTTAGTGAATTTCGAAATTGAAATGTTAAAAACTGGATTAGTTAAAATAGTAATTTAATTTATACGAAATCAAAGAAAGAATTAATTTGTGTTGCTATAGAAACAAAGAAATATGTCAAGTTAAGAGGGGAATGAATATTCTAATTGTCAGTTAAATATTTCATCAAGGAGTTTGTTTTGATGAGCAAAACTTGAATTCTCTGGAGGAAAAGATGTCATCTCAGTTCAGTCTATGACAGTAGCCAACTTATGTTCACTTCAAAACACTTGTCAATGTTAGGATTAGCACATAGTTTTCTCCATCTATGAACACAGTATTCTTCCATCTGAGCTGGACTTAAATCTGACTAAATCAGTACTATCATACTTTAAACAAAATATTTTTAGAAAGAAAATTCCGGAAATAACTTATCAACAGGACAAATCTGAAGCAGGAAACAATTTACTGGAGACTGAATACAGTGATGATGAGCAATGTAATACAAGCTGCACGTATTCCTCATCCTTGTCTTCCTTTTATATGTTCGACTCCATAGCCAGTCACGTATTGCACTTGATGTAAGTTTTAAATTGAAATCTTAAGCAGCAAGAACAGTATAAGAATAATACACTACTTTCATTCTTGTGTCGGGTTGGGTTAGTGAATTCGAAAGGAGGTGAATGATTGATTTGAGAACGGACGTGTTACTTTAGACTGAGCCTGATTTCATTGCATACAAGGTTTCTCAGTAATCTCACATTGCACTGGTGCTAACATAGTGTGATTCCTACTGTCTCCCCCTCTGCACGAAAAGTGCAAGAGGTCAAATGGCCGGCAGGCCCCACCCGCAATGAGGACCAGTGGTGGTATTAAGGTTTTATAGGGAGGTAGGTTTCTAACTGTGGCCAAGTGAGATATTGATACTCCTTTTCCCAAATTAGTAAGTTCTAAGAAGATTTTGCTAGTAGAATAACTCAGTTTACAGGACATTTGCTGGCAGGCTTCAAGCCCTGCGGGATCATATATTGCTAGTAGTCCGTCTAGGTCTACAGGATACTTTGCTGGCAGGCCCCCGGCCCTGCGGGATTATTATACTGCTTTTAACCCATCTCTGCTGGCAGGAAATCGCCACTTTGAGATGGACAACATCAAAGATCACATCCAGTTCCTTAACAAGGAGCAGTCTCTAGAAGTGCTCAAACTTATAATAAGCAAATTAGAAACTGACTGGCCAGGATTAATAAAAGAGTACATTCACTCTAATGATGGAGAGGAGGAGGAGAATGAGATCTCACAAGAGGATCTCATTGCTGCTCTGTCACCAAAATCCCCCAGTCAAAACATCTCTCAAGGGGAGCACTCTTACAAAAGAAGAAGAATCATAGAAGACCAGATGGATGAAGACACATGTACATTAGAAGTCCCAAAGAACACTGAAAAGGTTCCGCCAGTAATACTAAGGGACAAGGACAAATGGACCACTGTCACCACAGCCCTTAGGGAACACAAAATTGCATATTCCTGGGCAAAAAATCAAGATGAAGAAGTCAAAATCCAACTAGCTTCAGTCACTGACTACAGACAGCTGACAAGACTAATGGATAACAAAAGTCTCCCATATCATACTTTTGCTTTACCGAGCGAGAAAAATCTCAAGGTTGTGCTTCGCGGAGTGACCGAGGGTGTCACCTGTGAAGAAGTCACCACTGATCTTATGAGTCGGAACCTTACACCAGTGAAAGTGAGCAGGATGCTCAGGGCAGATAAAAGACCAATGCCACTAATACTCGTAGAAATTGATAAGACACAGAAAGAGATTTATGAATTAACAACGATATGTGGCCTCAGAATTTCTACTGAACCACTAAGGAAGAAGTCGATGGCGGACAGTGACATAGGTGCCAAAGGTTTGGCCATGCCCAAAAACTCTGCAAGGCAAATTACAGATGTTTAAAATGTGGCAAGGGCCACCAGACAGTCATGTGCACAAAACCAAGATCCACTCCAGCTAAATGCGCAAATTGTGGAGGACCTCACCCTGCAAACTACAAGGGATGCATTACACACCCAAATAACCGAGGGTTACAAAAAACTACCCCTCCAAACACAATTAGCGATGCTCAAGTCAGCCGTGCTAATCACACCCCCAGCCCAAACTATCAGTAGCCCAACAACTCAAGAAAGGAAACAAATGCCTAAAACGTATGCAGAGGCAGCACAAACAAAGGCTACACCATCTCATGACCATATAGGCTCAAATCTAACTTTAGTACTAACTGCCTCACTAGCTACCATGTTACAAGAATTCAGTATGACGAATCCTTCACCGTCCTCCACGAAAAGATTCCTACAAGGTACCCACTCAATTCTGACAACCCTCAACAATGAATAGAAGAAAATTCCATCCCAACTCTCTCATGATCACGGCATGGAATGCCAACGGACTCAGCAATAAAACCCTAGAACTACAAGTTCTCTCACCGGCATAATCCTGACATAATACGGGTAAACGAAACACATCTCAGGCCAGCTAATAATCCCAAATTACGGAACTATACTATGTATAAAACAGATAGACTAACCGAAAGTGGAGGGGAGGAGGAACAGCTATATACATTAAAAACTATCTAAGCCACAATGTTGTGACCAATCCCCAAACCAAGAACCTAGAGATAACAGGCATTGACGTTAATACCAACAAAGCTGGCAATATCTAAATCTACGCTGTATATAATCCACCCAGCATTCCATTGCTGGTATCCGATTTGGATCCCATTCTCGGCTTCTCCGACTCCATCATCATGGCTGGTGACTTTAATGCCAAACATACAGCCTGGCATAGCTCCACAATCAATGACAAAGGTCGAATTCTAAACCATTACGCAACGCAAAATTCTATTGTTGTAACCGGACCCACAGAGCCCACCCATCATAGCTCAACTGGAAGTTCAGAAGTACTTGACATAGTTGTCCTCAAAAACATCAGATACCAATACCAGCTGGAAGCAATAAATGAAATTTCATCAGATCACAACCCTATTCTGCTTAAACTTGGTACACAAGAACAATTCTCCCCTCCCCACTCTTTCATATCTTGGGACAAACTCACTAGAATCTTACCTGATCACATTGGCCCAGTCCCTACTATTCACACTAAAGAGGAGATAGAAATGGCTGCAAACAACTTTACCAATCAAATCAAAAATGCAATAAAGGCAGTTACCCAAACCACAGTTTTTCACCCTAGTGGACGGATCCCCGAGGAAATTATGGATTTAATTAGACTGAAAAACAAAGCCAGAAAGCGGTATCATAACACAAGACCCCTCAAGATAAAGCAAATTTAAACAAATTAAACAGACAGTTTAATTTATTTAAAGGAATAGCTCACGATGATGGGGAAAAAGCAGAGGCTCTAGCCGACAGCTTGGAAAGTCAATGCAACCCCTCATGAAAATTTGAACATCAATCTTATCTACAAGATTCACCGCCGAGTTAGGCAGGCCATAACAGAACAAAAAGATGATCTAGAATCTCTCACACCCACTTCTCCAACAGAAGTTTTAAACATTATAACCCACCTGAACAACAATAAAGCTCCAGGCCCAGATGGAATTACAAACAGAATAATTAAACTTCTCCCCAGAAAAGCCATTGTACATCTAGTCAACGTAATTAATGCCATCCTCAGATTCCAGTATTTCCCTTTAACATGGAAAATAGCAGATGTCACACCAATCAAAAAGATGGGAAAAAACGCTCAACTCCCTGAAAACTACAGACCTATCAGTCTTCTCTCTAACCTTGAAAAGATTGCAGAAAAAGTAGTCCTTACTAGACTTCAATCACAAACGGACCAACTACATATAATCCCAACTGAGCAATTTGGATTCAGAAAAAACTATTCTAGCGTTCAGCAGATCTACAGGCTGATCGAATACATTTCTGAAGGCTTCAATCGGAATCTTCATACAGCTGCAGTCTTTTTAGATACTGCAAAGGCTTTTGATAAGGTGTGGCATCAAGGTCTTCTCTACAAACTCATCGCATTCAATATACCTATTAATCTAGTTAAAATAATTCACTCTTACCTCAGAGACGGATACATGCAAGTCAAAATAAATGAAACTGTATCAACCAGACGCAAGGTTCTGGCGGGAGTACCGCAGGGCTCACTCTTGGCCACCTTGCTGTTTTCTATCTATATTGCTGATATCCCTCAAAACCCAAGCTCAACAATTACTGCATTATATGCTGTTGACACTGCATTATTAGCAAGATCTCTCAGCCCAAAACTGGCTATTAAGAGACTCCAAAGCAGCATTCACACGCTGGAAAGATGGTTTATGGACTGGAGAATTCAAACCAATAAACAGAATAGCTCAGCCATACTGTTCACTAGAAAAAAGCCTCAAATCAAGGAAGATATACATTTACTAGGTGTTAAAGTCCCATGGCAGAATACAGTCAAATATCTTGGAGTAATTCTGGATAAAAAACTACAATTCACCAACCATATAGAACACATAAGTTCAAAGACGTCTAAAGCAATAGCGCAGCTCTACCCCATGATCAACAGAAAAAGTAAATTAGATACTCAGAACAAACTACTCATATACAAGATGGTAATACGCCCAGTCATAACTTATGCATCTCCTGCGTGGAGTCACACTTCGAAGACAAATATTCGGAAGCTGCAGGGAATACAAAACAAATGTCTGAGAATGAGTTTAGATGCTCCATGGCTTATCAGAAACTCCCAAATTCACAGAGACGTCAGCATTCCCTACATCACAACTCTTCTTCATGACCTAGCTGAAAAGTTCTTCAATAAGACAATTAATCATCCGAACCCACTGATCAAGCAAGCTTCAGACTATAATGAAGCAGATTTCTGCAAATACAAGAGACCTAAGTCAATTCTATGCTCAGCTGAACAGAGTTAACCTCACTGCCCTTTCAGGGCGAGCTTAAAGCTCAATAATTCTCCACCCAAAGAACTTTCCTTTTCAGATGGAGGGGAATATGAAAAGCATTTATGCTTCACCCATCAAGTCAGTACTGTTATGCGTTATTCTTGTGTCATTCTAACAGGAAGTTCGCGGAGGCGATCAGACATAACTTTGCGTATCATCAATGCCCTCTTGTTCGCTTTGCAGGTCACGCTCAATTTTCTTACATTGATGGTTTGAAGTAATGAGGCTTAGGGCACTTCCCTGTTAAAAAATCGTGTACGGTATGAAATTTCCCCCAAATATTAGCACACAACGCAATCATTAGTCTTTCTTTTGCCATTTTCCTTTGCTGCATTTATCCCTTTTTCAGATACTAAACCCATATTATCAGGAAGAATGCAGAACAAAATGAATGTATCTTGTATTTTCTACTATTCAAGGCATTTTCATAAATTAGCACCTACCAAAATCAGATTTATTATTATTATTATTATTTTAAATTTGAAACTTGTAAAAAAAAAGCAAATCAAATCATCGGTAAGTACCAAACTTATTGACGTTAACTTGTTTAGAATCTTCGTTGCTATTCGCATTCAGTGTCTTCTAGATCAGTGCTTCCCAAACTTCTGGATGTAAAGGCCCCCTTTGGAAAAATTAAAATATTTCACGGTCCCCCTCGAAAAAAATCGTAATACAGACATATATTATTATAGTATTTATTGTATTTATATTCAATACAAAACATACACAGCGAATATGGCAAAAATCAAATGCAAATATTACATTTTTAGCATCTTACATACACATTTGACATGCCACATTATCTCATCTTTTTATATAGATAGATATATTGTTATTGTGCATTTGCAGTACAAGCACATGAAACATAAAACGATTAGTAATAAAGAAAGAATTAAAAAATAAAAAAATAAAAGAAGTTTAATAACAATTTAATGTGTGGATGTGTTTCAATACTGCTACACCAATATCAGGTGAAATATTTGAAACTGCAATTCTTAGATTTCTGCTTTGAAATGAAACTTATAAGAATAAGCATATATTTACTAATATTCATTAAGCGCCGAAATACGCAGGAAGCAAAATTTGTGAACTCACACCAATGTGTGATTTTTTTCCCATTAAAATATAAAAAATAACAAACAAGAAATAATAAATATTAAATACGTTTCTTTTAAGATAAAAAAAATCTACTTAGTCTTAAAACATTTTAAATTTATTTTTATTATTTCACGGCCCCCTCAACGAAACCTACTTCCCCCAAGGGGGCCGCTGCCCACAGTTTGGGAAGCGCTGTTCTAGATCTCTTATTATATTCTTTAGACAATATCACATATTTATTTACTATTTACGCCAGACATGTTCGAAAAGATTCATAGATTTATTTTTTCCTTTCTGGTTCAATATTCTCCTCAATATTAGTGGTGTTCGTTTCCTTCTTACGGAATACTAAAATAATCACAATTCGAATATTATTATTAATTCAGTCAGGCAAAATTTTCTGAATTGTAGAAATTCAGTCCTCCAATTTATTGCGCTTTTATCTCAATGACGCAATCTAATATCTCAGACACATCATCCTATCTTGTGATACACTGGATGGGCAATTCTTTGCTCCAGTTCCTTGTTTGATACCTTCCTGGAACTAAGAACCGAGATATTCACTAAATTGAGGGAACTATAATAGAAGCCAGTGAAGGAAATTGAAATTATGAAGTCATCCGGTATTAAGAAGTGTTCTGTTAGAAGAAGATTCAGTATGTTCTGTCTTGCAGTACACATTAATGATAAAGACTTATTTTCTGAAACCAAAATATGCTATTATGTCAAAATTTCACGACGTTTGGAATGAAGTGTAGTAGCCAGTTACAACTTACACTGCTTTGAAAGAAATCAACGGACACTATAGTGTGAGGAACAAACAGCCATGGCGCTCACCTTAATAAGATGTAGACGCCTTTCGCTGTGATGACGGCATCGATCCTATAGACATACCTTCCACAAGCATACGACAGTGATCAATGGAAATTTTGGACCATTCTTACTGTAGGCATGTAACGAGGTTCTGGACTGTTGTGACTGACGTCCCCTTGATCTCACCCGACGCTTCATGCCCATAGTTACAGTAGCAGCCTCATGATATTGTGCATTGTCTTGTTGAAGAGAAAATGGTCAGTTTCGTAGAAACGCCACAAAATAAGAAGCATTGTGTTGTTCAGAATGTTCAGATACCTCTCGAGTTCGCTTAGTGGTACCACAAACAGAGGTCAGAAGCTAAAACAGGAAAAACAGGACCATACCATCACACCGCCACCTCCAAATTTCACATTTGGGATTACGCATTCCAGTAAGAGACATTCACCAGGCATCCGCCACACCCCCACACACCCATCTGCTCGATAGGGGATGTAGTGTATTTCACTGCTCCATAATCCATCTTTCCAAGCTTCCACGTCCTCCTCCCACTGTACTTGCACCACTACATGTTGGTACGGATAATGTGGGGCTTTCATATTGCGGTCATGCCATGGAAACCTGTGTCGTGAGCCTCAGTTTTGAATGTTTTTTTTGCAGATTCGTGTTCCAGTCGATTCATGAAACTCCGTATTCAACATGTCAGCCGACGAACTGTTGTTTTTACATGCTATCCTTCGTAGCACCCTAGGATCACGTTTGGTGAGCGTGGTGGGTCGTCCACTGCGGGAGCACTTGCAGTTGACTTCCGACGCTTCCATCTCGGTATGGCATCACTGATTGTTGACCTGGGATTGCTCAGTATGTGAACAAGTTGCTGAACAGTATGGCATCCTATCACAACGCCTCTTTCAAACTGCGTCAGTTCCCTCATCGCAGCCACTTTACCGGTACACAGTTGTACGGACTTGGGAGCATCATATTCCTCCAATTTTTACCACTTACAAACACGTGACTCGTTACATGGTACACGAACTTTGCCTATGGGGATGTCTGTTGGTTTTTTGCAAGCAGTGTACTTATTTTCATCTCGGAACAGTAATGTAGAAAAAACTATGGATAATAAATAAAGAACAAAAATTTAATGTGGAATGGGGAATAGAAATTTCTGTCACAGTAAGAATCATTTCAGTAATTCAGCAGTCGAAACAAACATTTGGAGCATTAAATTGTAAATAGTAATCAATCCAAAGGGATAAAGAAAGAAATTACGAAGACAGACCCGTCTGGCATTCTTATAATGCTAAACATCACGCATTTCACTAATTTGTGTGCATGTGTTCTTCTACAGCAGCGCTTCCCAAACTGTGGGCCGCGGCCCCCTTGGGGGCCGTAGGTTTTGTTGAGGGGGGCCGTGAAATAATGAAAACAAATTTAAAATGTTTTAAGACTAAGTAGATTTTTTTATTTTAAAAGAAACGTATTTAACTTTTATTATTTGTTATTTCTTTTTTGTTATTTTTTATATTTTAATGCAAAAATTCACATTGGTATTGGTTCACAAGCTTTGCTTCCTTCGTATTTCGGCGCTTAATGAATATTAGTAAATATTGCTTATTCATATGTTTCATTTCAAAGCAGTGGTTAATTGTATTTACTTCGAATGCTCTCCAGGGAAGCTCCAAATCTTCCTGTCCCTTTCATCACACGTTCCTAATCAGGGACTGTTGATATTGACTTTATATACATATCAAAACTCGTTTTATATTATCACTGTCATCCGAGCTAGTTTTCTGTTACCAATAAAAGTTTCGCATATACTTCACACATGAAAAAAAGCTTAAACAAGTTCATGTGGGGAGATAATAACTCGCTTGCAGTGGTAAACAACACCCTCCCTAACAGCCACTATACTGCAGAGGCAATAAAAATAAGTACTTTTATTATGCCAGTGAATAAGGTATGAGGAGTCTGTGTAATATATTTCTCAACAAATAGTGCAATTAGAGACAACTGGGATAAAAACACACTAATTAATGAATCACATGTCACCTCATACAGAACCTAGGCTGTATAGACTGAAACAAAACCATATGTTGCATGGGCAAACATATCTAACTAAAAGCTACTGTTATTAATTAGATGTGTGTGAGTTCGATTTCCCAAGGCAGCAATAAAATTCAACCGAACGTGTTAAAATTCGTAAAAGTGTTAAAACCAAGTAATATACAGTATATATATATATATATATGTGGCGATCAGCTTTTACTCGGTTGTTATACATTTGAAAAAAAATAGATTTAATGACTCCAAGACCGAGATAACATATAAAGATTTTAATGATAAATACTACTAATTTCGGCATATAGCAGCCTTCTTCAGGTATTTATAAAGGAAAGGAATACTAATAAACATTGAATTATTTAAACAAACTGGAAATTACAGGTACAAATTGCCTCACATAATCGATACATAAAAGCGTTGTATTTTTCAAGTTGTTCCAACTGGCGTGCCATTGTTTGTTGCAATTGTGCGTGCAAGTTCACGTGAACGCCAATATTGAATAACTGCAGCATGGCTATCTGGGATGTTATAACTTAAATTATTATTTAAGTGGACCGGGTTCAGTAGGATTTCCCCCTTGATTCTACGATTTTCCTTATATATACAGGGTGTTCGGGATAAATTTGACAGTTTCGTAAGGAAAAAGAAAATCTTCTTTGTATCTATTAAATTTAATGAATTGACAAAAAAACATTACAGGCAGAGTTAATTACAATACTATCAACAAGATTTACTCAAAATAACCACCATTAGCATCGATCACAGCTTCAATTCTGCTTCGGAACCTCGAACAAGCTGATGCTACAGTCTCCCTGGGAAGGGCCGCAAAAACTGTTTTAATTTTATCCATTAACTGGGCTTTTGTATTACTGGAAGTGCGATTGGTGTCTTTTTCAACTGCGCCCCATACAAAATAATCCATGGGGTTAAGGTCTGGGGAGTTTGGAGGCCAAACATTTGGACTGGTGAAGTCGTAGAAATTTTCAGACAACCATTTTTGACTTTTCCCAGAGGTGTGGCAAGGGGCCGAATCCTGCTGCCATACATACGGCCTACCATTGGCTACCCTTGTTATCCAGGGCTTGACTACAGTTAGCAACTCCACGAACAAAGCCCGAATTCCAATGCCAGGGTTCTTCAACACCTGTTCCTGCAGATTTGCGAGGAATTCTGCTGTACGAACGCAATCAGATCGTCTGCTAGGGATCTTTCTTCTTGCTACATCCTCGTAGTCACCATTGCATGTCTCTAGTTCATGCCTGATTGTTTTTACTGTATTCAGGGAGCATTGGGCAGCAGTCGTAATATCCTTATTTTGATGGCGGGCACGAATCATCATGATACAAGTTATTCTCTTCCATGATTCAGGTGGGTTCCAGCTATCCATCCTTTCTGACATCTTGTATATGAATGAAGAAGGGTCCAAACTTTTAAATGAAGAGAAGTGTGTGTTAATACATGTAACTTACGGAAAAATATAATTAATTATAAATATGTCAAATTTATCCCGAACACCCTGTATATATATATATACAAAGGGAGAAAAGTCACAAAAGAGAAAAATGTTCCTGGTCCGGGGATTCCCTTATTCAGGTAATATTCACTAATTTCATGTTATCAGTCTGTGGTGTGCCAGTATCGGTAAGTGGTGATATTATTTGATCTATTCTACGTTTAACCCTGAGATGGATAAGTGGCTGATAAAAAATAAAAACAAATTCCCGCGAACAACCAGAAGAAGCAGAAACAGACTCAAAAAAAAAAAAAGGACAATATTTCATATTTTACCAGAACAGCCCGCATCGTCTTCAGAACCAAACGGTAAGAGGCAAAAAATGTAATATATGCATTTGATTTTTGCAATATTCGCTGTGTATGTTTTGTATTTAATATAAATACAATGAATATTATAATAATATATCTCTCTATTACGATTTTGTTTCGAGGGGGGCCGTGAAATATTTTAATTTTTGCAAAGGGGGCCCTGACATCCAGAAGTTTGGGAAGCACTGTTCTATAGGACAAGAAATTTATGTTAAAATGCACTGTGAACCTGACTCTAAGAAAACCAGCATTTGATGTATATACTTGAAATTATTAATAAGGAAGAGACGATAGATTTAAGAAAATCAATAAGGTTACCTCTAAATATAGGAATGCGATCAATTTATATGAAATCGTTAATGATAGATGTTGCAATATGCTTGGAAAGTCCGGTCGGAGTTATGAACTTTAAAATATTTTGAGAAGATGAATTTAACGCTAGTTAAGTTATATCTTCTCCCAATATTTAGAGAACAAAAATGAATTAAAAAAAAACAAATAAAAAGAAAAGAATGATCTGTGGTGATAGTAGTACGAAAAGGGTACATGGATTTGAAAGAATTTTGGTTAAAAACAGCCAAAAGATAATATTTCATCCAGACAAGGAATATCGGATAACTCACAGTTTGGGCATCTTAGAGAAGAAATAAATAGAAGAGTTAGTAATAATCAAGAAAGGCAAGATGAACAGTTTGAATATTATAATAAAAATGGAACATCACTCAGAATAGCCAGCAACAACTAGCATTATTCGAACGCTTACAGATTAGTTAATTCAACTGTTTGTGTCAGTCTGTTTATTTATACTAGTTTGTTGAAGATGCGATACCATCTGTTATGAATAATTATTTTTTTCTAGGATTTTTTAATACAAGTCTTGTACCCCTTGATGATATGAGTCCGACGACTTGTGTAACTTATTGGGTGATACTGTTTATTTTAATCTCTTTTTGTTTAGAACCATGTGGTCTCCATGATGCATCATGCAGAACAAACAAAACAAAACAAATCGCGTCTTAAAATAAACTGTTGCTAGGAACTTAATTACTGCCTGTTCTCCAAGATGAAACTTTATTCTTGCTGAGTCGAATTAAGAATTGTGTTGTTCGTACAGAAAACGTTTTGTAAGTTGCAAATTTTTAACAGATAGCATTTCTTTTTCTTTTAATATTAGTCTTGTAAATGCTGAAGATTTATAGCATCAGTAGGAGTAGTATCATTTTGTGAATATAATGGAATTTTTATAGCACACTCGCAAATTGCTTTTCAACTTTAATTGCTCACCATTAATTCATAAACAATAATGAATTCTTTCTTTATAGCTTTATTTTCTGTTTATTATTTAAACTAGGCCATACTCTCTTTCAACGTATTCCTATGAAGACGTACTCATGAAAACAATATTGCGTATGTTCTCACCTTTTACCAGCTCGATTACAGAAAGGTCTGTATAATCCTCCGTGCTGTCCAAAATAAACGAAAGCAGCTGTTTATTTAGAACTGTTAACGCTGTTGTAGTCCACCATTGTCTCATCAGCGTAAGAGAGAGCAGTAATCTTATGGGAGAGGGGAATGCACCTAAATGTTTATTCTGCTAAATTATCATCACTGTGATGAGAAGGATGTTGCTTTGAGACCTGAATAGTCGAAACTATTGTGAAATAAACTGTTCTAAAAAGTAGTCTACATGGTAGTATTTTTCCTGATCATAATTGGCTTTCCTATTCCTCAATGTTCGCGGTTTGTGGGAATTTTCAATCAGTAGAGGAGAACATTATAAAGAATCATTTGTGTAATACTTGGCAAGTCATATTACTTGACTTTGAATACCGAGCAATGAAAAAAACGATAGTGGCTTTACTCTGTACACTATTTTCACCAAATAAATAAATCCTTCTTTGATACAAGCCTAACGATGATTAGAGCTTGTATCAAAGCTCTGGTGTTCATCGAAATGTTTCCGATGTATGCAGAGAAAGTAGCATGCAGAAACTACACTTCTTCCCAACCTACCATCAGGTTTCGTTGGATCTATGATACGGCACAGTATTTCGATCCCAGTATATCCGATAACTAGCATTTACCAAATAAAGGGACATAACTGGCCAGTCCAAAAAAAAAAAAAAAAAGAAAAAAAGTAGACGTTCACAAATATGAGCTAACTAATTCCGAAGCAATGAGCAACAACAAACACATGCACCTATCCACGAATCGAGTGCGAGGAATGAAAATAAAATGTGTTGCTTAAACGAGTTTATGTATCAAATGTTTAGTGTATTTTGCAATTTTTTTCTTTGAATAATTCAGATACAGTACTAGATTAAACACTGAATATATGTCAATTAGCTGTTGATGTCTGACTTCATCTGTTTAGGATATTTAGCTAGCAACTGATGTCGAATCCACTATGCAGAAATAAAAAATAAATAAAAATAAACGATGCTTTATTATTTTATATAAATAAATTGTAAAACATAAAAACTAAATAACAAAACTCTAATTATTTTTACTAAAATAATAAATTATATATTTACGTGGTACTGTGGCCATATTCCTATTTTTCTCTCTATTTTCGACTCGATGCCCGCCAGCTCGATCTCCAATGGAGAACTTCGATGACATCTTACATATTTTCTAAAAGAAAATTATAAAAACTATTTAGCAGTAATGAATTATCTGTAAACTTAAAAATCTTTCAAGACTGAGATTTATTACCTTATTAATAATGAGAAAAAGGCAACCGATGCATCAAAGCAGACTGACAGTCACTTAATATTATATATATATGAATTTTCGAGATTAGATTTTTATATTTTAGTGACTGGAGCCACATTATCATGTACACTACTGCTGCCAAAAACTCAAATCTATTTGTTGAATCAAATAAAATGCTAAAATTTAATTTACATAATGTATATATCACGTAAATTAATTTATCACCTAGTAATATACATTGAGTGATAACTAAGTCAAATTACTTGATGAACTTTTCTCTTACAATTATAACCACATTATTTTAAGCTTTACATAACTCTAATCTTTTTTTTTTTTTTTTTTTTTTTCACACTGTGCATTACAAGAATGTACGAACAGTACCTGATATTCTCGCTGATATTCGTTCTGCCTAGTAATCGGATTCTTCGCAGACTTATATTTCATTTGTTGAGCTAGTTCACTTACTGGAAACCAGGTGGTGCCACAGTAACGAGCTTCTTCTAGCGCCTCGTATATAAACTTGTACTGCTCCTGGGAAATACGAAAATCAGACCAATGTATAAATATTTCAGTGACCAATAATACGAAAATATTTCTTATTTTTAAGAAGAAAACATCTGTACAAATTTATTGACCACTAGAATTTCGTATGTAACACAGAGTGGATTAACTATTTTTATAATGGGAGTCGGCACGTAATGGTAGAAAAATGTTATTTGTCAACATTTTGCCTGTTATTCATATATAGGCTTATTTGGCTTTAGCCTGATTCCTAGTTTTGAGCTCTTCTAGAATGGCTCAGGCTGGTTTGTAATTTTCATTATAGAATTTATTTTATCTTATAAACTTAAATTAAAGAAGCTTCATATATCCATAATACGTGAGGGTATTTACAGAAGATATGCTAAAAGTTAGATATTCTCTGCAGTGAATTCCAACCCCTCCCCAGTCACAACTAGATTCTTGTTCCAGCAATGACTTATCGGGTTTCTAGATATATGATATATAAAGATTTTTATATTCTTAATCGTAAAGTCACTTAATTAACTGTCAGATCATGCAGTGTGCAGTTAAAGCCCGAACTGCATAGTTGTTTTCCCTATCCTTGGATTAAAGATTTAAATAAGATAATATTACTTATGTATCAGTCAATATTTGGTATGGCTACTACTTTTTTCATACTGATCTCACAAGAGATCGAAGAAACCACAGGAGGAATGCAGCGCTCAGACTCTGAGCATTGTATTCCTGAGCACTGTATGAGGCAATTTACCCCGATCATCCCGATCATCTATTTTATTCATCTTTTCATCTTGGTTAGGAAGCGAAAGTAAAGAATAATATCAGAAGATCAACTTTATCTTTGACTGCAACAGTGCTACCAAACGGGTGAGAGAAGAGAGGCGGAAGTGCACTGTGCAGAAGTTCCATCCAATGGCCTTAGAAAGGAACCAGAAGGAACGGCTTCCATTTTGACAGGAAGTTTTCTGCTGCTGTCCTTTATGAAGTCAGATTTAGATTTGCTGATGACTAACCGTTTTGAATTTTTTTTTTCTTTTGCCGAAAAACCACGGGAGGAATGCAGTACTTGAGAATATTTACCTCGATCACCTATTCTATTCATATTGGTCATCTTGGTTAGAAGTTGGAAGTATAGAATAATATCAGAAAGTTAGCTTTATCTTTGTGTACTGCAACAGTGGTAATAAAGGGATGAGAGAGAAGAAGCGTAAGTGCAGGTGTGCAGATGTTCATCATAGGCTGAGAATGAAAGTGGGTTCTTGACACAAGCCACTTTCGGTAAGCTGAGTTTTTTTTTTTTTTTAAACTGTTTTGGTACATTTTCTGATAAACTACAGCTTGGAAACTTAACGAAGATTTTGAGTAGAATGGGAATGAGGCCTTAATGCTAATAACTCCTAGAGACCCTTCCCCCCTTCTTAATTTAAGTTTATGTTTTTTTTTTTTTTTGGTTTTTAATATTGTTTAATGCTTTTTTCACAGGTGTACAAAAAGTGCACGTTTTAAGGTTATTGGCAAGTCAACCTTGATATCGTAATCTCTCTCTCTGGTTGGACTGCCTGCATGAATAAATCGAAATTTTATATTTCGCTACAACTGTGGCTTCCATCTCATAACATTAATCAAGCCAGGGAGATTTTTATATGTTGAAAAACGTATTTTGTATACTAATACTGTGCATCTAGAAGATCAATTAGTAGGTGTCCACTGAAAATTTTCACCATAACAGCAGCAGCTGATTTTTTTTTTTTAAACGAAAAACTCTTACTGCATCTCACTAATGACACTTGTTTAAATAAAACTTTTACTTTTTTTTACTTAAAATATACTCAAGTCAACAATATACGCCATCTAAATACACCTGCTCATGAAATTCCAGTTAAGAGTAACGCTGATCATCCATTATCGCCGGTAATAAACTTTCAATTTTAGTTGTTTGACACCAAATTAATTAGTCCAAGCGAACTGTTCAATAAATGCAGGCAGTCCAAACCAGCACTTTCTTAAAATAGCTATGCATCCAAACTGCTACTAAAGTGTTGGGAGGAAGGTAAAATCCCAAAGTTTGACCGTAGCTAGAACCCAGATCATATTTCAAAAGTATGTAAACATCAGTTTTTTTTTTTTTTTTAGCATGTTGATACATATTAAGCGGTGTGAATATAAAACCTGCTAACGAAATATAATTTATAACTGGCATGATAAAGAGACATGCAAATACAGTGTTGAAAATATCTCGTCTGGCGGTTTACAGATTATTGAATGATCAACATTGAATTCAATAATCTGTAAACCGCCAGACGAGATATCTGAATGCGCTATATTTAATACCAATTCTACAGCTATGGATAATATAGCGCATTCAGATCCATTGGAAAGTTTCGTTCATTTTTGTGGCTAGTTCATTTCATAACAATTAGTTGAAAGAAGCTGTTCTTCAGTTGAACTCGTTAGTTTATTTCTCAGACAATATCGTTGCCATATCTGGAAACGTCACACATTTCTGTAGTTGGGACTTCCTGCATTAATCTAAATTTTATATTTCACTACATGGCTTCGATATTAAAACATTAATCAAGCCAGGCAGATTTTTTATGTGAAAGCCTTTTTTAATATAAGAATCTTTGTATAATCCGAAAACTCTGCTCTAACAACCAAACATGGAACTATTTTCAAGCAATTTTCAGGCCTCCAATAAGCGCGGCGGTGGACTCACATCGATCGATGATATTTACCTCTCACCTAAAGATAATTACAAACATCCATGCCCACCATAGGATATTCGAAACCGCAGCCTGTTGGTTGGAGAACGGGTACGCTAACCACTTTGCCAATAACATAAAAATCATACGGCATCATATGTTAATGATGACAAAATCATCACGCGATGTGAAAGAGTACTCAGGAAAATAATCATGGAGCAAAAGGTCAAAGCAATAGACGTAGACTGATGAAACGCTGGAAGAATTGCGGTCAAGTCTTGAGTTTTACCCTCTGTTTCATCGTGAAGAGTATCTTCTTTAAAACCAATCCAGCACGAGCTGTGCATTTTCAGTTACAGCCGGGACACATTTTACGGAAATTCATGGAAATCGTGCTATCTGCACTTGATGCTAGTGGTAATGAACTGACTGAATGACATTCACTTGTAATGCAGTCAAAGTGTGCTTGTAGGAAATGTGATTTTATATGTTTTCCTTCCTTTTCATCATACACTAATCACAAGGATTTCGATCTGGGAAATGTGAAAATATATAAAACTCATGATTAGTTAAAAATTGACTACAAGATATTAACTACGAATCTCTTCCTTGGCAAGGTTTGATTATAAAAAATCATACAGAATGAAAATAGGTTCCTTCCAGGCAGGCACCTCGCTATTGGCGAGTGACTCAAGTCATGGAAAAGGTCATAATACGTTACATAAATTCCTTACATCTCTTTTAGAATTTGCTTAGCTTTGCTGATGTGAAGTCAGCCCAAATCAGAGATTCCAATTGTGTAGATAAGTTATGGATAATTTTCAAACAGTTTTAGGAATTAACACCCCATTTTATTGACAATTGCCTGTCCGTGACTCTTCCACATGATGATCGAGGTTAATTTCATACAATTTCAAGTCATATATCAAGATCGGGATCTCATTAGAAAAAATATTCTTATTAAGAGATGCTAGTGGTAACAAGAGAAGTAGTTTCTTTCTGATTCTGATAAAGAATCAGAAAGAAACAAATCATGAGAAGTATGTCTACTATTTGTCAAGCCAAATTTATACAGTTTTAAAGGTACACTTACCACGGTATCTACCATGCCTTTTCGAGCCTGTTTCAATGCTGCTGTGTAGCCGAATACGTCATACGTGCCGTCTTCTTCGCACAGCTCAAGATTATTATCGATGCATAAATAAGCCCCTGTCCTGCCGCATCCATCACTATAAGAAGAAAGCTATATTTCAATTAATGGGATTAGCAAAAAGAAATACATTAGTAATACAGTTAATGAAATGTTCTTCATCTGAAAGCATGAACATTTAACATAACTTGTGCTTAACATCAAGTATGAATTGAGTTCATTTAGTATCAACAGATGAAAATCAGAACATTTCATGATGATTGTTTCATTAGCTGTGTTTATATTTAAGTTAATAATTAGAAAATGTAAATACAGCAGTTGAATTGGAGTGGCCTCTCTCATATTTCGTAGAATTCTCCGCTTTCAACTTCGTTTATTATGCTGTCTGAATATTCTCTTTTTCTCTCTCTGTCTCTTATAATAATAATAATAATAATAATAATAATAATAATAATAATAATAAAGGCCTTTATCGAGGCCTTTATTATTATTATTATTATTATTATTATTATTATTATTATTATTATTACTTGGAATGGTGCAAACAACTGTATTGATGCGAATCCTTCCAAAAATTGGTAAAATGTTTCATCATTTTTGATAGCCACATTTTCTTTCCCAGCAAAATCACTTTTCGCGTTCATATTACTAGTAGAATTTCCTTTAGGGGAGGTCATCTTCCACAGTACTGAAGACCACATGATTGCTTTAAGTAATACTTGAACTTGCACTCTGGAGATGCTTATTTTTGTCAATTTGTTGTAAAGGGTGTCCCAAAATTCACGCAAGATTTAAATTTAGTGTCATTTGTGCGGTAAAGTGTTGCCAACGAGAAAAAAAAAGACAGCATGACAGCTGACAGTTCAGGGTTATTAAAAATGGAGCGCTACACGAAAGAACAACGCATTTTCATTGTTCAGCAATATTTTAAACATAATGAAGGTTTGGCAGCTACAGTTTGCAATTTTCGTACAAAATATGGTCAGAATAGTGATTTAACTTCATCAACTGTGAAAAGATTAATTAAAAAATTCAAGGAAACTGGATCAATTAGTGATCTTATACACTCTGGCCGTCCTTCAACAAGTCGTTCAACAGAAAACATCGAAGCAGTTCGTGAGAGTGTTGTTGAGAGTCCAGGAAAATCAATTCGGCACAGTGGTCTTGAATTGGGCATTTCGAGAAGCTCTCTACAGCGTATTCTCACGAAAGATTTGCATCTTTATGCTTACAAAGTTCAATTGACTCAAGAACTGAAGCCTACTGACCACACACAGCGAAGAAGTTCGTTGAATGGATTATGGAACAACAACAAGTGGATGCTTATTTTTCGAACAAAATCATCTTCAGCGATGAGGCTCATTTTCATCTTGATGGCTTCGTTAATCGACAAAATTTTCGCATTTGGGGTTCAGAAAATCCACGAGTGATTGTTGAGAAACAAATGCATCCACAACGTGTCACTGTTTGGTGCAGTTTTTGGGCTGGAGGCATCATCGGTCCATTCTTCTTCGAAAATGTGGCTGGTAAGGCAATAACAGTTAATGGTGCTCGCTATCGCGACATGATAATCCAGTTTTTTGTGCCTAAATTGCAAGATATGGATGTGGACGACATGTGGTTTCAACAAGACGGTGCCACATGCCATACAGCCCGAGAAACAATTCAATTACTGCATGAGTCATTTCCTGGTCGTGTAATTTCCCGTTTTGGTGATCAGAATTGGCCGCCCAGATCATGTGACTTAATGCCGTTGGACTTTTTTCTTTGGGGTGTTTTGAAGTCTAAGGTTTATGCCAACAAGCCCATGACCACCCACGCCTTGAAGGAGGAAATTGAGCGCTGTGTCAACGAAATTCAGCCACATTTATGCAAAACTGTCATGGAAAATTTCGACAAAAGAGTGCGTATGTGCCAGCAAAGCCATGGAGGCCATTTACCCGATATGCTATTCCATGCATAACCCTATACTGTATACTTTATGAATCAATAAGAAATTACAATTTTTAATTAAAAACCTGTGTTTTCTATCAAAATTACTTCTTGCGTGAATTTTAGGACACCCTGTATTAGTGATTTTATATGACTATGGTTTTAATATGTTATTGTTAGAATGCAAATCAGCAATAGTATATTTGAAGAATGGAATTAGAATTAGTAGATGTAATATCAGCTGTGACATAGCAAGAAAAAAGTTTTGATTGGGCTAGGAGTGCGATATTTAGCATTCCAAACGTCTGTGAATCTTGCTTTATTTTTTCTTGATAAGATGAGCAATGACTCACATTGGGCAAATTGAAAACACGCGCAATGTCCTTCTAATATTGTAAGAAACATTACTAAATGTTTTGCAACATGCCTTACTCTTTTTAATATATAATTTGTTTTTATCGTGCCATCATTTTTAATATTATTATGGCTGCGGAATCTGAAAAGCCTAATGCTTCCAAACATCTATGAATCTTGCTTTACTTTTTCTTGATAAGATGAGCCATGACTGACAATGAAAGAAACGGAGTCCACAATATCTATCTTGTACCACTCGCAACACGAAGAGAGAGAGAGAGAGAGAGAGAGAGAGAGAGAGAGAGAGAGAGAGAGAGAGAGAGAGAGAGAGAGAGAGAGAGAGTTGAGGTAGAAAAAGAAAGCAAATAGAGAGAGGTTAACTTTCAGCAAATACAACATTTTTCTTGGGCAGAAAAACCAGGACAAATGTTGTATTTGTATCCCTTCAGAAAGTTAACCCTTTCACTGTGTTGTATGTGTCTGTCATTCACCACGCAAATTATTCTTGAAACCTACCTACAGTGGACAATCAGTGGTCCGTTATTAGGATACCTGGATATATGTAGCCGTACCTTCCTTCGAAAATCTAAAAGAGCACTAGGAAACGGACTGGTATGTGTGGGCCAGCTTATATAATGAAGATGAGAAACCGTTCTTTCCTCTTCGCCCTGAAATTTAAAAGAAAATAAATGAAAAAACTTTTGAAAGTGCTTATGGGTATAAATTTTAAACATTAAATACGGAAACCAATAAATCTAGTTTTTTTTTAATGATCAGTAGGTTGTTTCTATCATGTTTAAAATGCTTGTATTAAGTGCTAAACATTTGGTTTAATTTCAAGAGAAATTTTACCTTAAAATATCTTTTGAGTAGGGGATCATATTTAAAATGTAAGTTATTATATAAGCCTACGAAGCTTTCTTGTTCGATGATATCTATTTATATTTGGAAGAAATTAGTAAAACTCGAATTTATTATTGATAATGATCAATTTCATCAGCCTGTATTTTCAACCCACTACACGGCGAAGGCCTCTCCATTGCGGTAGGTTCGGATGTACTTCACCCATGGTGACCCAGTTCACTTTGGCAGAGTGTATCTATGCTTGGATGAATGAATGCATGAATGCATGACAATGACAAACCTCGATGCATAGGCAAGATTCGAACAGGCAGCCTCTTGGGTGGAGAGCGGATACGCTAACCACTCGGCCAACCAGGCTGGCGATTTTATTATTACTCTAATTTATTGCCAAATATCCTATTATCTGAATTCTCATATAGAAAATGCAGGTAAACTGCTGAAAAAATGGAACTCGTTTAGAATATTCAAAAGCTCACCTTTCCTTTTAACTTGGGAAGTTCATTGGTTCATTTTCTCAAAACAAAAAAGTGAAGTTAATGTAATAGAAATGCATGGTGTACCTCACAGTTGTTCTTCTGATATTTCTATCACCGATGCCAACAACCTGCGATGCAGAGAGACAGCAAAATATCAAAACATAAGCATAAATCCCTTGGTAACTGCAAATGAAATACTACACGATGAACATACCTCACGGTATATGTTTAAAATGATCTTCGTTGCCAACCACGTTGCTGTTGAGATGTCTTACAATTGAACGTTTTACTGCTCGAAAGTTTCGAAGGATTACAAGAATGTGGTGAACACTGGGTTAATGTACAAAAATAATTTCAAAATTGCCCACTAATAAAAACAAAAACCACAGGTTTTAGTCACGTCAGCAAGGAGGCCATATACGAGGGGGGGTTGAAAGGTTCTGATAAATACCTAGAACAAAAATTATATTAAAGCAACTCTTCTTATATATCCTGAAGGAAAAGAACAAATGATTACAATTTCATGAAACATGGGGGTTAAAGGGTTCTAAGATATGTTCTTTCTTATGATTATATAAGTTACTTTAATATAATTTTTGTTCCAGGTGTTTATCAGAACTTTTCAGCTTCCCCCCCCCTCCCCCCTTCGTAACTGATCCACCTTTACTAAACTACTTTTAGGAAACATCAAACATCAAGATATCCTAGGATCTCACGACTCAAGCATGAACCACATATTTCTCCTGGTGCTTTCTAATAAGTTTTGCAAAAACATCATGGTACAAAACTTGTCTTCTTTTTTTTATTAAACTGTCTTAAAAATACTTGTACATGCGCGTTGACGAACAATTGCTACTGATGTCTGGACTGAATAACTGTATGTGAATTTTGAATGGTGGATGTTGTAATAACTGAAAATATCATCTCGAGCGAACTTTGTCTCTTCTGTGAAAAGCACACAAAAGAAATTTTGGCATCTGTGCACCGTTGTATGTAGAAACTACTGACCAGAAGATAATGATTGTGTTGTAAAAGTGTTTGAGCTGGCTCGCAATGGAAGGAATAAAGTGGATTTTCATTAATAGTATGGGTGTCATTTTGAATCATATCAAGATCAAGATAAGATAAGGATTCATCACATCATGAGTATGGAATGTTTGGAATTTCCCTGGGGCCACACCTGTCTGTGACATCACGTTGGTGTTTTGGTTTGCATATGGAATTCTGGGTAATGGTTTATGTATAGAATTCTGAGTAATGGTTTATGTATGGAATTGTGGGTTATGGTTAGAGATAAGGAAAACGTCATTCTTTTGGCTTGAGTATGGAATTCTGGGTAATTGTTCACATATGAAATTATGGCTGATGGTTAGAGATAAGATAGAGTATGGAATCCTTGGAATTTTCCTAGGTGACACATCCGTCAATGACGTTACGTTGTGTCTTTGGTTCGAGTCTGGAATTGTGGGTAAATGTTTGAGTATGGAATTCTGGGTGATGCTTAGAGTATGGAATTCTGACAAGATTGAGATGTTGATAACAAGAATTAGATAAGTGACAAAGACCCCATCACTTTGCTTCGAGTGATGGGGTCTTTGGCTCAATTGTGGAACTATGGGAAAATATTTGTCGGTAGATAGCTGTAGACATTTTCTAAAATAATTAACTACTAGATATCAGTGGTGCTCCCATTAAACACACACACACACACACACACACACACACACACACACACACACACACACACACACACACACACACACACACACACACACACACACACACACACACACACACACACACACACACACACACACACACACACACACACACACACACACACACACACACACACACACACACACACACACACACACACACACACACACACACACACAATTTTTTCTTTCTTATTCACATTTTCTTTTATATTCGCATTTTCTAAAATAAAAATAATTAAATACCACACACACATTTTTTCTTTCACATTTTTCTTGTCAATAGGTTGTAGTTAGACATTTTCTGAAATAATTAACTACTGGATATCATTGGTCTCCCACTCAAACACACACACACACACATCTTTTTTTCTTTCATGTTCACATTTTATAAAATAATTAATTACTGGAATCTCAGTTTTACTGCTTCTATGTCATGTTTAAGATCTTAAAAACTTCATTACTTTTCTAATTAAATGTTAACTTTTTTAAAATTCTAAGCTGAATAAATATTCTTAAATATGGAGAACACATCAATGACACCTTAATTTTTCATTTAAGTTTAAAATTATGCATTTATTTGACTGAAATATTATTTACAAGTATATTCACAATGAAAAATTCAAACATCTAATTACCTAGAAATATTTCACAAGATTTATCTCTTTTGCTAATTTTCTGAAGAAAGAAAAATTTGAAAGGGTTTTGGATTCACTCATTTTTTTTTATTTTGCAGGATACACAACACAGTACAGTACAGTACGGTACAGCAAACACACACAAACATGATGACCTGTGGCCTGATAGAACGAATTGCAGTAAATAAATTGAAAATGCAGTTGATTCTTGTTATCCATTTCCTGAATCTTGCAACATTCACACTGTGGCTCATGGCTGTTTTCCCATGGTTGTGTATGTTCTCTCTCTATTTTACTTTTAGATGATGAAGTTGGGATTTTGAGCTTTAGTGGCCAGATGTTGATGCATCCTCAGAATTTGCTAATTCCATATATATCTCTACTTCCAAAAAATCAGTTGTTGAAATAGGCGATCTCTTTGCTGAGGTTTCAGTTATAAAAATACTACTGTAAGATTTCAAAGTAAAATAAAGAAAAACAAGTAATCATCGCAAAAAATATAGAAGCATATCAAAAGCCTGCATCGAGCGATGCGAATTTTCAGGTTGCAGCATTCCAAATGATGAAAACAATATGGGTGTGAATGTCAAAACTTTGAAAAGCTGATGAATTTCTTGCTTGATGTGATCAACAGCAACAGTTGAAAGAGTTTTTTCTCTGATGAACAATGTTTGGTCTACTGATCGAATCTGACTTTTAACTGAAAACACTAAACGTCTCCTTCAAATAAAAGGGAATTCAGATGTGAATTGCTCGAATTTCTATGAACTGAAAATATGAATGGTACAATTATAATGGATAAATATTTATTTGAAGGTAAATATTTTATTTTTCTTTACAATATTTTTTATGATCGACATTGATGTCGCATATTGTTTTCAAGAAATATGGTAACCATACTTTCAGACACTTGTTAAGTTTGAAGTCTTAATTTCTGTTTAGTTATGAATGAAAAAAAAACTATGAGTGCAAATTACTAAACGTAGTGCAATCTGTCACACTATAGTGTGAAATTAACGGAAGGGGATAGTGGTGACTTTACTTTACTTTCCATGACGTCATTAAGTAGAGAACATTCACAACCATGAAAAGAGCCATGAGCCACAGTACGAACGTTGCAAGATTAAGGAAATGGGCAGAAACCTATAAGAAACAAGATTTCAACTGCATTTTCAGTTTATTTACTGCAATTCATTCTTTCCGACCACAGATTATCTTGTTTATGTATGTGTTGTGCTGTACTGTTTTGTGTATCCTGTAAAGAAAAAAAATGAGTGAACTCAAAATTTTTCTTTCTTCAGGAAAATAGCAAGAGAGAAAAATCTTGCAAAATATTTCTAGGTTTGAATTTTTGCATGTTTGAATTTTTCATTCTGAATAATATTTCAGCCAAATAAATGTGTAATTGTAAACTTAAATGAACAATTAGGGTATTATTGATGTGTTCACTATATTTTAGAATATTTATTCTGCTTTGAATCTGTAAAACAAAATTAACATTTAATTAGAAAAGTAATGAAGTTTTTAAGATCTTAAACATGATGTGGAAGCAGTAAAACTGCGATTCCAATAATTAATTATTTTAGAAAATGTGAACGTGAAAGATAAAAAATGTGTGTGTGTGTGTGTGTTTGAGTGGGACACCAATGATATCCAGTAGTTAATTATTTTAGAAAATGTCTAACTACAACGACAAGAAAAAATTGAAAGAAAAAAAATGTTTGTGTGTATGTGTGTTTGAGGGGGTACTACTGATATCCAGTTGTTAATTATTTTAGAAAATGTCTAATAAGATAGAGTATGGAATCTTAGAGATAAGATTCCATACTCTATCTTATCTCTAACCATCAGTGAAAGATAAAAAATGTGTGTGTGTTTGAGTGGGACACCAATGATATCCAGTAGTTAATTATTTTAGAAAATGTCTAACTACAACGACAAGAAAAAATTGAAAGAAAAAAAATGTTTGTGTGTATGTGTGTTTGAGGGGGTACTACTGATATCCAGTGGTTAATTATTTTAGAAAATGTCTACTGCTATCTATTGACAAATATTGTTCCCATAGTTCTACAATCGAGCCAAAGACCTCATCACTTGACCAAATATCCTCCCAAAATTCCAATCTCTAGTCATTACCCATAAGGCCACATGCACACAAAAAGCTGATCTCACTGACAAATACCGACACATCCCAGAATTCCAGGCTCTGACCATTACCTAGAAGTCCATACTTGAACTAAAGACACAACATGATGTCACTTATCTAATTCTTATCTTATTAACATCGCAATTTTGTTCCATACTCTAATTATTACTGAGGATTCCACGCTCTGACCATTACCCACAATTCCACACTCTGAACCAATGACACAATGTAACATCGCTTATCTAATTATTTTTATCTTATCAACATGTCAATTTTGTCAGAATTCCATATTCTAATCATCACCCAGAATTCCATACTTGAACCTTTGCACACAATTCCACATTCGAAACAAAGACACAATGTAACGTCATTGATGGATGTGTCACCAGGGAAATTCCAAGATTCCATACTCTATCTTATCTCTAACCATCACCCACAATTCCATATGCGAACCATTACCAAGAATTTCATACAAGAACCAAAACACACAACGTAACGTCAGAGACAGATGTGGCCCCCAGGGAACCAAACATTCCATACTCATGACGTCAAGAATCCTTATCTTTCCTTGATCTTAATCTTGATTGATCTGGTTCAAAGTGCCACCAATACTTTCATGTAAGACTTTCTACACAACTGCCTCTTCACTGCAGTCCTCTGTTTTACTAGATTCAGTATGTCTTCCTCAGTTTCTGATACCCTCACGATTCTTTATCTCCCTCCCCGCTTTGTTTTGTGGTGCAGAAACTGTGCCACGCTCAAAAAGGCGATGATGAAGACGAGCGAATTTTCGAGAGGAAGGAATAGGGAGATCCTAGAGAAAGACTCTTGATGAAGCCGACGATCTTCATTTGTATTTCCGTTGCGGTGTCCATAATAAAACGTGCATGTTATAAGAGGTGCATGTCATAAGAATTTAGTAAACATGAACTAACTCTCGATTACAAAACATCATCGTATGACTGACAGAAACACTGACGCAAATTGCAATCTGATTTATATGTTGTAAGAGCGTTCAGGCTACAACTACAAAGCCTCTTACTTGGAATGCAAGACTTCCGGATACATGTTTATAGGAACCTTTTCGTCAATTCTGGCACTTTGAATAAGCCTGTGAACTTTATGATGGGATGTGAAATTGTCCTGCATATTGGTAGATATAAACTTAAAACAAAAACACAATTAAATAAATATGTAATTTAATCAGAGGCATATAGAAAATACTTTTTAAATAAGTAAAATGTTTTACTATAAGTTTAATTAAAAATTCCTTATTGTGAATGAATTATATTCTCCGCTATAATAAGCCTGTTCATCATGAATGTTCGAGGGGGAAAAATAACATTTAATGTAGTCAAACGGTTAACAAAGTACCTTAGGGAAATACTTTTTTAAAGTATATTCTGTCATTATTATAAACTAATTGTAGTTGGAAAGAATTACTAAAATGATATTAGCAATGGAAAGCTTCTCTTTCCCTTGTATAAAGAATGCCTCAAGCACTTCACTTTTTTTAGAGGTAGTCTGTCCATTGGCATGCAATGGACAGGTCCTGGCTAATTCTATCCACGTGGTTGCCGACTATTGAAGGTGTATTTTCTGATTGGTTTGGTGATTTTTTTTGATGGTGGGGGAGGGTAAAATACGGTACTTGATTGTTTAGGGGGGGGGGAAACTCTGCTACCATAGGAGACCGGTCAAATCGATTCGATTCGATTCGATCACAGGTCTTTCAAACAAATTGCATCCATGTCTATTGAGTTTCGAAGACTCTCTATTTTAAATAATCAAAGAACATTTGTAATAAAAATATGGACAAATTATATATAAATTTTTACGGAACAAATGATTGGGATATTTTGACTTTAATTTAAAAACATTTAAATTGAGTTCAAACTTTTTTTGTTCATATTTTTGTCTTGTTTTGTCTTTTATTACTGCAAACATCTTAAAACCCCCCGATTCATTATTATTAGAATATTAAAAAAATGAAATGAAATAATATTTTAATGGCATTTCACAGATATCAATGCCAAAGTGGGATTCATTCGAATAATACTGTGACATGGAAGTTTATGAAGATCTTTAAGGTAGGAGACGATTTTAATAGCCCAGTGTGGTTACTGATGGAGTATCTTGAAAAGGGACATGCTTGATTGCTATAGCAAAGCTCCCGGATTAACTAACGTTTAGGAACCGACAGTTTTAAAAATGTATGAAATAGTTCCAACTTTCTCATGGATGGGAATGACAAAAATGGTTCGAATACTGAATATTCAACAGCTATCGTCTGATAAGAAGATAAGAAGGGATACATCAGAACAAATAGAAGAGCAATATAGAAGAAAGTGTAATGAGGTGAAAAAAGCAGTCAGAATTGGATAAGATGAAATGGTTAGAAGCAAATGCAACAATATAGAACAGTACTATGGAGAGCATAAAACAAGGGAGGTATACAAAATGATCAGAACCATTAATAGAAAGTGGTAACCAAAACAGACCACAATTAAAGATGAAAAAGGCAAAGTATTGATGAATAAAGAAAGAATTGTACAGCTGTAGACAAGATAATGTAGTGAGTTATATGAAATAAAACTAGATTCAGATAGCGTTGGGAAACTGACTGAAGAATTGAAGCAAATATCACCACCAGGTAATGAGCATGATATGGACATTTTAAGAAGAGAGGTAGAAAAAGCAATAGGACGGCTAAAACATAACAAGAGTCCTGGTAACGATAACATTACTGGAGAAATGATTAAATATGGTAGTGAAAGTATGGTTACAGAAATGCACCAACTATGTAATATGGTATGGAAAGAAGGGAAATGCCAGAGGAGTGGGTGAAATCAATATTAGTAACATTATACAAGAAAGGAAATAAGCCAGAATGTAAAAATTATAGAAGAATTGCCTTGATAAATCACCTTGGTAAAGTGATGATGATCATATTGACAAAAAGATTGAGAACACAATTGAAAGCATACCTTGCAGACGAGCAAGCAGGATTTAGGATGGATAAAACTACAATTCAACAGATTTTGACAATGAGGTTAATAACAGAGAAAACTAGCAGAAAAAACAAAAACATATATACTTGCTTTGTTGATTTTCAGAAAGCATTTGACAGTGTTGACCAGAAAGTGACATTAGCAGTTCTGGAATCCTATGGAATTGATAAAAAAACTAATAGCTATATTAAAAGATGTTTATCAGAATGCAGTTTGCAGCAGTTAGAATAGGTGATGATTTGGGGAAATGGTTTAAAACAAGCAGAAGTACTAGACAGGGAGACCCAATATCACCAAGCATTTTCATCGCACATTTAGAAAGAGCAACGGACAAACTGAAGGAAGTGCCAAAGGAATATCTGTACACGGAATGATAATAAACAATCTGAGAATTGCAGATGACATTGTTATTATTGAAGAAGACGAAAGAGAAATACAAAAAAACACTGAAACTGTTAAATGAGGAAGGGAAGAGATTTGGACTTGTTATGAACTTGGAAAAAACAAAGACAATAGTATTTGGTGAGAACATGAAACAAAAGATACAGGTGATGGAACTGATATAGAAAATGTAGAACAATTTACATATTTGAGAAGTAAACTGACATATGACTTGGACTGTAAAAAAGAAATATAGATCAGGATTGCAAAGGGAAAAACAAATTTGAAGGCCATAGATGACATCTGGAAAAGTAAAGTGATCAGCCTGCAAACAAAACTAAGAGTACTGGAAACATGTATCTTCAGCGGTATACTATATGGATCTGAAACATGGGTAATACATAAGGGATCAAGAAAAAGAATTTTGGCATTTGAAAGAACTTGTTACAGGAAGATTCTAAGAATAGGATGGGTACAGAAAATCACCAATGAAGAGCTCTATCAGAAGATACAACCAAAACAAAATCTAATGCAGAAGATTATAAAAAGGAAGCTGCAATTATTTGGACACATCTGTAGAATGAGGAGGACCGGAAGATAAAGACATTTATGTTTGGTATTTTGGATGGTTAAACAGAAGAGGTAGACAGAAAATGAATAGACGATATAAAAGACTGCTGTGGAATGGGTGTACAAAAACTGCGACACTGTGCACTGGACAAAGAAAGGTGGAAGAAGATAGTGAAGCAGGTATCGGACATCAACGGGCTGTGAACCCATGGTTCGTGATGATGATGATATCATTGGTAAAATAATAATTGTAAGAGCAGTTAAGATTTATACTTTTTTTCTTTCTTCTTTTTACTTTTCAACAGTCCTGATAAATAATTTAGCCATGAAGGAAACTTATTAAGTCGAAATTATAAACAACAAAACTCTCACAACAAATCAGAAGTAAAAAAAAATAGCAAATTAAATAATTTCTGTCAGAATGCGCTATCCTTAAATGAGATTGGACTAGAGGTGATGAAAATAATATCTGTGATGGAAGGGAAGGGTAGCTTAATTCATAGTTTGAGAACAGCGCTAGATCTTATACAAATATCTATCAAATTTCTGTTAGCATTTTAAAGCATGTTGCATCAATGATACTGTTGCACGTTATACTGAAAATTACGGAGTCCATACTCGGTGATGATGCTCTTTAACTGAACTAGGATCCATTTCCTGCTTTTGCACACAATAGAACATTTGTAAGTTTTAGTGGTGAGTTAGCCAGTCTCAAAAGGAGTACAAAAGTTTTCGTTTCCAGAATCTCGGAGTTTTCTTACGCGTTGAAAAACAGACAAACCAGACATAAAATAGACACAGTTTACAGACATAATACACTCGTCACATTCCCTCAGTTGCTCTGACATAATCTAAACAATCAATCCAACCAAACAACTATTCAAATGTAAAACTTATTCAATATTTTATAAGGAAGGGGCATTCAACAACACAAGTATCATATAGATCGGAAGCAAGAGCATAATGTGCTTGTTTTTCATTATTCGCTGAATAGAAGGATTCAAGTGGAAAATCCAATCAAGGAAATTTTATGTTTTATAAAAGCACACTCGGTTTCTCCCACGCACTTCGCTGGGCTGAACTTCAGAGAGAGAAGAAAGAGACAGATTTTCTGAGTATTTTCCAATTCTTTTTCTCCCATAGGCAGATAAATATATCGATAGTAAATAAATATATTTTTAAATAAATCCAACTCATTTTTCTGTATTAGACTCTCAAGGGACTTGCGTATACTTCATATATTTGAAAAATAACAATCACACATTCTTATTAAAATCCGAATACTTCCTCTTCGACTTCCGAGATATTTCCTAACATCATTATATAAAAATAATATTTAGAACACAGTAAGCGAAGTCTCCTATGAAAATTAATATTCTAGAACAGGGGTTTCTCAAACTGTGTTCCGCGAAAAGTTCTGGAATTTGTCATTTTAGTTTTCTAAGCATTTTTCATGAATAAATATTTTATAGTAAAAATATTCTGAGGAGAATAATATTCGTGAATATGTCGAAAAGCTCAGAGCCAGAACACCTAATAACATCTGTGTATCGTTTCGTATCATGTCCTCTGTTCTCAAAACTGAAGGATATGACATCTGTGTAGCAAATGTCAGTGACCAAGCGGCATATATTTAAACATGGAAATATTCATGAATTATCGTTAATTTTTCACACATTGAAATCTTTCAACAATCGGGAAACAGAATACCGCCGTTTATGACCGATCATAAAAATTGCCTGCAAGCCGATTACAACAATGGGCGGAGTGTTCTCAAAACTGAACGAAATAACATCTGCGTTGCAAATGTCAGTGACCAATCAGCAAGGAAGTATAAAGAAATATTTTCCACTGAAATTGAAGATCAAGGTAGTCTGTATCCGGTTCTCAAATCTATTACTACTGAATACTTTCTTCGCAAGTTCGTATTGCAGTGTGTAAGTGCTTGTTCTGAAACCGGAGTGCAGTAATTTTTTTAAAAGTAATAGGAATACAGAGTTAAAATCTAATATGAATAAGAGACAAGGCGCTTTGTTTAATTTTGGTATTAAGAAATCTCTTATTGAAGGTGTTTGTGACGGAACAGATAGTGAGTCATCCACCTCAAACCTACAAAGATCTCCAGGATGTACAAAAGGAGGGGAAAACTACCAGCACACAGGAGAAAAAGTCTGCATTCACTTGTAAGTACTTATAATAATATTATAAATATATCTGGTGATCAGAATGGGATATGCCAATGAAAATCAGCACAAATTAATTTAATGATGTTTGCCTGAAGAAACTACGACATGCTGCAAGATTTCATTAGTCCAGTGATTGATAACTAATTTAAATGTAATTTATATTTGTTAACATGCCACACCGTATACATAAGTGTACTAATACTCTTTATGATTATGCCATAATTAATTATTAATACTTATGTTAATGTATGAACTTTAAAAAAATTTGGAAAGGTATTTACTAGTAAATTTGTTGGTACCCGGTCCTCGGGAAAAAAAAAAAATCAGTTAACGCCTTTTTATTCCCGTATATAGGGAGTAGGCGAGGCGACTTTTAAAAAATAATTCTTACTCTTTTAACTAATTTTATAATTAATATCTGATTTTTTCGAACTGTTTAATTTTTGTTACTGAACATTTTATCAAATTATTCTTATTACAATTGCTTTTACATTATTTGATACGGTTTCGTACTTTTCTTACAAGTATTGTTACAATGCATATTTACTTTTGCATGTTGCAGTCTTTTTTACTCTTTTGCATTATTCATTTACTTTTATATTATTCGACATTTCTTATTTATAATCTTATTGTTTTTCATACTAAAGTTACCTTTACAACACAATTCTATTTGTTTTTATTATAGCTCTGACAAATATTGGAATTTGAATATTATTGAAAAATACCCATGGATTCTTATTTAAAGACAGAAATTTTAACACAAGGAGGAGCAAGTACTTCTGCTGACACATATACTCGTATGATTGGAGAAGATATGGAATTGCAAACTGTGGTTTCTTCAAAAGCTAATATTAAAGAACAAGAGTCATCTAAGAACAGACCAAAATGAAAGTACCATGAAAGTTATTTAAATTTGGATTTACGTGTATTGGCAATACACATGCTCCTGATGCAATGTGTGTTTTATGTAATAAAATACTAGTAAACAGTTCTTTGGCTTCAGCTAAACTTCTTAGGCATTTAGAAACGAAACACACTGATTACAAAGGAAAAAATATACATTTTTTTAAGAGACGACGTGACTCGCTAGACTTCAAATGGCTACAATTGCTACAACTGAAAATGCAACAGAGGCGTCTTTTCGAGTGATTACCGCATTGCAGTTCACGGTGAAGCTCATACAATTGGTGAGACGCTCATTAAGCCTTGTGTGAAAGACACTGTATCATGCATGTTAAACGAGCAGGTTGCTAAAAAATAGATGCAGTACAATTATCAAATGATACTGTTTCATGCCGCATCAAAGAGCTTTCTGCTGACATAGAAAAAGAGCTAATTCATCGACTTAGACTTTGCAGTGAATATTCATTGCAAATGGATGAATCTACAGATGTTGCAGGACTCGCTGTATTACTGGTGTTTGTTCGTTACATATTTGATAAAAGTATTGAAGAAGATTTACTCATGTGCGAATATCTACAAGAAAAAACTACATGAGAAGACATATTCAACTGCATTAATAATTATATTACAAAACAGGAAATCAGTTGGGAGAAATGTATTGATATTTGTACAGATGGTGCTCGAGCAATGGTAGCAAAGATGAAGGGAGTTGTAACACGCATCCTGCAAGTAGTTACAAGAGCCACCAAAAGTCATTGTGTTTTGAATAGACAAGCACTAGTAACAAAAAGAATTCCTACATATTTAAAAACTATTTTGGATGAAGCCGTAAAAATGACCAACTATGTAAAATCTTGACCACTTCAATCCAGATTATTTAAAATTTTGTGCGATGAAATGGGTAATGCACATAGCGCACATTTATTACATACTGAAGTGAGATTGCTATTCAGAGGAAAAGCATTATTGAGGCTTCTTGAACTTCGTAGTGTTTTAATGGTTTGATGTCACATAATTTAGGACAAAATTTTATTGAATTATTAAGAAATTCTTCATGGTTGATGAGTCTTGCGTATCTCGCAGATATTTTTACAAAGCGCAATGAAATTAACTTATCATTACAAGGAAAGAATATTACAATTTTTAATACAAGAGATAAAATTGCATCTTTTGATAGGAGGTTGCAATTCTGGATTTCTACAGTTGAACAGAATAATTTCGATTGTTTTCCCACCTTGCATGAATTTTTGACTGAAATAAATTCTAAAGTAAATGAAGAAGTATCTAACGTAATTTTAGAACACTTGCATGACTTGCAATCAACCCTTTTGCAATATTTTCCAAAATCTAGTGAGGACAATTCCTGGGCTCTGAATCCATTTACAGTGACAGCTAAGCCAGCAGGCTTGAGCGCAAGTGACTATGAAAATCTAATTGACTTAATTAGTGACTCTGATTTAAAACAAAAATACAAGAACTGCCACTAAATGATTTCTGGACAAATTTAACAGAAGAATACCCCAGCTTGTCAAAACTAGATGTTTTTGTTTTACTTCCTTTTACAACGACATATTTATACGAGACATGATTTTCATATTATGCTGCAACCAAATCAAAGTACAGGAACAGATTCGACGCTACACCAAATATGAAAATTCAATTTTCTAATATTGTGCCTGATATCAAAAGAATTTGTAATTCAAAGATCCAAAAACATCGGAGTCATTTAGAACTTAATTTGCAATATACGTGTTTTACTATTTTATGTGTTTTGCTTTTACTAATTAACATTTGACAATAAATAATTGTTTTTTCTTAACGCTTAGATTTACTCATTTATTTTATTTATATTTACCTACCCTACAAAACCAGCACACAGGAGAAAAAGTGTCTGGATTCACTCTTAAGTACTTATAATAACACTATAAATTTTTGGTGAACAGAATGGGATATGTCAATGAAAATCAGCACAAATTAATTTAACGATGGTTTAATTGATGGTTAATTAATTATTACTTAATAATTAATTATCAACCATTATTACTTAATTATCAATTATTAATTAACAATAAAATAAGCTAAATTACCATGTAATTATTAATTAATACATTACAAAATAACCAAGGTGTTCCGTGAACATTTCAGGATTTGTGAAGTGTTCCGTCGTAGAAAACGTTTGAGAAACCCTGTTCTAGAATATGGATTTGTTGTATGGGAGGAAAGAAGAATCCTACCAAGAAGAAGAACAAGAAAGAAGGTTGGATAATAAAAATGGACTATATATTAAGGTTTATTTACTGCCTAAATTAACATTCCAAAACAAAATTCACTTATTTTTATGTTTGAAAAATATCTGCTTGTGTAACGATGTAACGAAATTCTCAATGTAGGTTTTTAAAAGAGAGAATTCGATGACAGTTTGTCATCATGGTACTCTAAAGCGGCACGAGCTAAGGACCAACAAATACAGATTACAGAATTTGTTAGTCCTCAGCTCACACCGCTTCCAATCATACAGTAATAATAACTTTAAGCAACATAAACATTTACCTCTTTCCCCTAAGATCTCTCAGTTCTAAAGTGCAAACTCTTGGGTTTCATTAGAAACCCAAGAATTTGTTGACAATCATTTATTGACACACTGTGGAAGAGCATTTCCAATGTCCAAGAGCATTTCCGATGTTTGGATCTCTAATTCTTTTTATTAATGTAAATTTATTTTTCTCCTTAAAGGGATGAATTAAAAAAGCAATTTAAATGAACGATCATATTAGTTATTTTTGTTTTCAAAATAATAAAATAAAATAAACGAGTTAAGGACATGAGTAACATCGGATAAATTTTGCTAGTAGTTCATAAATGGAACATATGGAAATATCTGTATATTCCGAACTGTACATTGAATTCTTGTTTCATAAATTTTATTGAAATACAGTATATAATTAAGAACTCTTGCTGGTTGTTTGCGTCATTTAAGAACCAGGGTTAAAATACATTAAGAATGCTTCCGTTTTCGTTTATTAAAAATTTACTTTCGATGCGCACGCACCCCCCCCCCCTCACACACACACACACACAGAGGAAGAGTCGCACAAGCTCGAACGCGAACGGACATGCCTGAAATCGCTCCTGCGATTTCAGGCATGTCCTTGATTTTGTATGGCATCGAACAGAAAAACTGGATGTATCTAGTATCAACTGATAGCGTGTAGTGTTCTATCTAACAGTGAGTAATTTACTCTATAGTTTCATACCTCTAAGCACGTATGACTGAAATTTTATTCCATCTTTTTGAACAGAATACTACTGTGGTCAGACTATCTATTGTTCAGCTATCTCAAACCGATCATAATAGGATTAGCTGCTACAGTAAGGGCTAACACCCCCCAACTGCTGCCACTGGGAGGTATAAAGGACACAAGAAACAACCCTCTGAAGCTTAATTCAATGGAAGCATCACTTCTAGGAACAAGCAGAAAACTGTAAGTACACTAACTTAAACTTTGTATCTTAGAAAGCGTACAGTTCAATAGGAAAGCTATAACACACACACTTTTAAGTAACATTAAGATGGCGGCAGGGGACGAATTAGAGTTCGAAAAAGCCCTAGATCTATTGCGTAACGTTGCCGAAGTAAGCGGCAATCTAAGAAATGATTTAAAAAAAAAAGGACATATTAACTGCCGTGAGCGAACTAACACAGATATTTAATAAAATGAAAAATGCAACTAAAGCATTGATAGAACAACAGACTACTACAAACTACCAGGTTGTTAAAACAACGCTAAAAACAAAGACGAATCCGAAAACAATCCTTGCTATAAATTAATAGTCAAACCGATAGCTCAACTAAACAGAGAAGAAATCAAAAATCTTCTAAAAGAAAAAATAGACCCAAGAATAATAAAAATCGGAATCACAAAAATGAAAAGTATTAATAACGGAGGAGTGCTAATTGAATCCAAAGAAAAGACCGATATAGACTCTCTACATAACGAAATATCTAAGGAATGCAAAGACACATTAGTAGCCAATCCCAGTAAGAAGAAACATCTTCCAAAGCTGATAATATATGATATTCCCAGTAAAATTGATACGAACAACGCAATTGACTCAATTCGCATGCAGAACGAAAAACTCTTCATTGGCGACACAAAGGTGACACAGAAATATATCATGACAAATAAAAAAAAAACGAACAAAAGAAACCCGATTATAGAAGTCAATCCAACGGTGAGGACCAAACTGCTGAAAACCGGTGTTAAAATCCTATGGAAAATTTGGAAGACTGCAGGGGAAAAACCACCTGTCTGTTCTGCTCTAAAGAACATAAATTCAGCGAGTGCCTACAAAATAAGTCCGAGATGAATTGCATAAATTGCTAAAATCACAGCAAGCATTCCAAAAACAAAAAACGACTGCAAACATATGGCATTAAGCAAAGACTGCCCGACATACAGCTACTACAAACAGCTCAAAATTCAAAACACAGATTATGGAAAGCAATAATAAAGCTTGTAGAAACAGCACTACTTCCCCTTCAAATAAATCTTCAACGCTCTATCATTGCTGTAAATAACTTAAGAGAACTCACAAATAGAAAAAAATATAGGACTGGCATTAATACAAGAACCCTACAACATCAACAACAAAATATGCGGCTTTCCAAGTAATTTTAAAATATTTTCCAAAGGATCTGAAAGAAAGAGAGTTGCAATACTCGTAGTCAACCCTGAAGTCGAAGCAATATTAATTTCTCAGCACAGCAACGAGGACTCAGCATTTATTGAAATTAAGTACAGAGGAATTAAACTTTTGTTGCAAGTATGTGTCTAAACTATCATGCTGACATAAAATATGACTTAGAGAAAATGGGCAACATCGTGGATTTTACCATCAACCACGGCTTAATTATGGGAATAGATAGCAACGCCCATTCGGTTTTATGGTTTAACAAGATCACAAACAATAGAGGTAAAAATTTGAAAGAGTTCATAGCATCAAACTCCCTACACATACTAAACGACGACAGTAACACTCCATCATTTGAAAATAGCTTCATTGATCTGACACTGGCAAACAACGATATTTTACCCCAGGTTTCTGAATGGAAATGCGAAGAAGAGGAAAGCTGTTCTGATCATCGCATATTAAGTTTTAATATCAGTAACAAAAATATAAACGGAATAATCAACACAAACCACCGCATTAACATCAAGCACTTCACCAATTAAACCAATCTAGAGATATTTGCTAAAGTATTAAAAACCGAGTTTTCATGCCTAATCTCAGAACATCACTTTAATGGGATCAGCAAACAACAGCTCAGCTGAGACAAGAATCTGACCATCTGGGCATCAGAACAAGCCGATATAGACTTCCTTGCTTATGTGCTTTCATCAGGTCTGAAAAAATCCAGCGACCAAACAACTCAGAACATCAAAGAAGCTAAACATCGAAGGAAGAAAATCGGTACCTTGGTGGAACGCAGAATTAACAGTCCTAAGAAAACGTGTTAACGCACTCAGACGACAATATCAAAGAACATGCAATAACCAAGATTTAAGAGAGAGCAGAAGACCGAACTACTATAAAGCCAAATACAGCTCTCAGTCCAAAATTACAAACAAAAACAGAATCATGAAATAAAATTCTGAACTGTTTCAACCGTATCGAATCCTTAGAATTGCATATATATTTAGCAGCAAGCAAGAATAACTCAACAGCTATATTATCAACCATCAAGAAAACAGACGGTACCTACACTAAAAACTTAGCAGAAATTGCAGCTATTATGATCAACAAGTTTATTCCCGATGACGATGAATCAACAGACGAAGAAATCCACAAAACTTACAGACAAAGAATGAAAACAGACATAAATACGTCTAACGACGACTTTTTACAACTAAAGAAATCGAGTCAGTATTAAGATCAATGGATCCAAGTAAAACTCTTGGAGAGGACGAAATAACTAGCGATACTAAGAGCGTTTTTTCGAATTCGCCGAATTCATAACAACAGTTTACAACGAATGCCTAAAAAGAGGGCGATTTCCTTTAAAATGGAAACGTTCTAAAATTATACCTATAATAAAACCAGGAAAAGAAACATCCGGCAAAATGAGCAAATACAGGCCGACCAGTCTCATAAACTTTGTTAGTAAGGTGCTAGAAAAAATTCTGATAAACCGAATAATGCACTATGTCTACTCAAGAAACCTATTAAGCAGCAATCAATACGCATTTAGATCTCAATCCAGCACACTAGACACAATTATGTAGATAAAAGAGTTCACAGAAGACAGTGATCTCACTCAACGTACAAGGAGCTTTCGATGCTGCGTGGTGGCCAGCCATAATCAATCAATTAAGAGATTTAAAATGTCCAAAAAACTTACTCGATCTTACAAAAAATTATTTTATAGACAGAAGAGCAACCAAGCTATTAAAAACCACAGCTGTAACGAAAAAAGTCAAACGAGGCTGCCCTCAAGGCTCCTGCTGTGGACCAAGCCTCTGGAACATCCAGTAAGACTCGCTATTAAGACTTCCTTTCAATACTGAAACAAAAGTCATAGCTTTCGCCGATGATGCGATGATAATGATTCGGGGAAGCGACGGCTTACATCTAGAAGTCACGGCCAACGAAGAACTCTTTAAAATTGCAGAGTGGGCACGAGAAGAAAGTTACATTCAATAGCAGCAAGTCTAAATTGCTTCATATCTCACGTAAAAAATCAAAACAACGTGTTAGAGTCTTCCTAAACGGAGAAGTTCTCGAGGTAGCCAGTGAGCTAAAATACCTAGGGGTAATAATAGATGAAAGATTTACCTTCAACAAGCACATATAATATGTTGCTGTATGACAAATTGTAAACCTTTTAGCAAAGTCGACAAGGATTAAGTGGGGATTAGGCCAACGAGCGCTGAAAGCAATATATACCGGAGCTATACTACCATTAATATCTTATGCTGCACATACCTGGAAACATTCACTAGAATCAAAGAAAAATAGAGAAAAGCTAAATAGAATTCAACGTCTTATAGCCATACTACGTGCAATTAAAGGATACAGGACAGTATCTTTCGAGACAGCTTGCGTTATGCAGCTTTTACACCGATCTGCTAGAAAATACAAGAATTATCTGTAATATACGAAGTCACTTCCGGAAGATATAACGAAAATTATAACATTGATCCAAATTGCTACGAACGTCCACTTCACTACAGTAAGTGGCTTCACCCAGCAAAGAAAACAAATATTAAGGAGAAGAAAAGCTCTGAAAGTGACTAATTCCATATATACACTGACGGAAGCAAAACTGGAGGGAATGTTGGCTTTTCTTTCGTTGCATATAAAGGCAGTCCATTATACAAGAACGCTGCAGTATACTGCATCCTCTCTGTTCCAACAACCAAGCAGAACAACTTGCTATAGTTCAATCACTTATATATCTCCAGGAATTAGAAGTCAACACCTTTCATCAAAAGACAGCAACAATTTACAGTAACAGTAGAAGCACTATATATGGCATAAAAAAAACAGAACAACCATATAGCGTTAATACAAGAAACAGAGAAGAAAGCTGGTTTGGAATCTCACTCTATCGGGATGGGAAATCAAGTTCTGCTGGGTGAACGCGCATACTGGGGTTGCAGGAAACGAGAGAGCGGATCAGTTTGCTAAAGAAACGGCTAGAAACAAGTTACCAAAAGTACTCGAAATCTGCTATAAAACACTTGCAGAAGAAAGAAGCCTAGACTTGTGGGAAGAAGAATGGAAAACATCAAAAAACGGACCAACAACAAAAGAATCTTTCCTAGCATCAGAAGCAGATTCCGGCTGAAAAAACACGCCATTTCTTCAGGTTTAACCACCCTACTAACGGACATGGAAAACTAAGACACTGCTTACACAGATTCCATATCCTGGAATCACCATCATGTATTTGAAGTTCACCACTTCAACAGACTGTTGACCACATACTTTACGACTGCCAGCTACTAGACTCCATACGGATGCCCCTAATGCAACACGTCATCACTTCTGGAGACAAGTGGCCAGTCTCAAAACAGAGACTTATCGAAAAGTATTACTCAGAACTAATTAAATTTGCCAATAACATCAACTACCAGTCGTTGTAAAGTAACATAAATTACTGATATTGTATGAATTATATAGTATAAATATATGTATATTTACTATATATATATATAATATATAATTATATATGTATATAAATATATGTATATTATTTCGGAATATGTACATATAGATGTAAAATATAAATGCAAATCTGAATATTAATACAAAACTGGAAATGTAAATATGAATACTGATACAAAAATTGGAAATGTGAACGTTAATCAGTACTTGGAAGCTACATGTTATATATGCATTGTATGCAATGGAGCATGTAGGAATAAATTACCTCCTGGTAGGGTTACTATTGGGAGGAAAACGAAAAAATAAACAAACAAACAAACAGGTAGTTCCTGTAATTGCATGAAACAATAGTTTCACAAACAATTTTGAAATTAACTGCCGAAAGTGATGCTAATCGGTGAGATTGAATTTGAAGGTAGGGAATGTTATGGAAAAAAAGGGCCCAAAACCAATTCATAAGTAAATGACGTCACGACGAAACAAATCATTTTTTCTTGTCCTGAAAGACTTTCTCAACATCTGGATGTCCAAACGCGTTCAGCTCATTAAATGACGGCTTTCCCTCAGTACTTTAAAGTATACGAATCGGCTACTTCTCAAGGGAGCACTTCTATACATGAAGACGATGTTAAGTGTCTGCTCTAAATCTGCAGACTGTTAAAGTACGTCTCTTGAACTATAAAATTTTATGGCCTGAGAATATAGTATGTTGAGCAGTTGGAACATTTAATTAGTTTCCACAACTTTTAACTGCATTGCAGACAGAGCGAGAATGTGGCCATCTGACTTGTTCGGGTGAATCGAGTACTAAATTTATAGCAAAATAGTCATCCGATCTTTATTAGAGAAAATATTAGTATATTCATGGAAGATCGTAAAGGTAACAGCACGCTCGTCATTCCCAAAATTTCTACCTACTTCTTTAGCTTCGAAATTAATCTAAAACCAAATTATTAACCATAAATCTCAATGTGAAAAAAAATGGAATGATTATGATGCTAATCTTTTTTTTTTAATGTTTTTATGTTTTATGTTTATTTTATTTTTTGATTTTATAGGTTTTATATGATAGTGACACTGAGCATTTTAGGATGCTTATAACATATTTTTGAAGACCACAGAACTGTTTAAAAGTGTCTTAACTAACTTTCGAATTTAGAGCGAAGAAATCAGTGAAAGAGAACATTGCTTACACTTAACCACTGTCTTCTGAACAAAATAGTTTTTTAAGAACTTTTCGACAGCAAAACCAAGCTAAAGATTATGAAAGAATTAGGAAATCCAAATTCTCAAGATTTGGGATATGACCAGAATTTATAATTGTTGAAGTTTTATTAATAAAAAAGTTAATTATTATGATGTCAGTAAACTTAATATTATCATCATTTATGGACAACAAAATACTAAAATAAAACAATAATACTAAAACGAAATTCAAATTAAAAGCAATGCTGTTCATTCAGATCTTTTTATATCATAGATTCTATTCTAAGAAAACGTTGTTATTCTATCTTAGACTACCTTTATTTCAAATTATATTGAATCTACTATATTGTATAACATCAAGTATGCTGATAGCAAGCTCTGTCATCATTATTTTGTTATTTTCTGCTTATGTCTTAACCTTAATAGTCTATCTGTGCCAAGTAAATTTGTTTTACAGAAACTTAATCTTGTGATACGGCGGTTAATCTCAATTGCTTAAATTATTTCTACTATATAATTTTAGTTTTTACAAAACCTTCACGTATCAGGCAAAAACGAATTGATAAATGTAATAATAAAAATTAACTGATAATGACTAATAATCTAATATACTGATATAATAAATAGTGGATTTCTATAAGCTATTAAATAATCATTGTAATAAAACTTAATTTTGCGATACCATTTTTCCACATCAAATCGAGTGTATTATATTTAACATATATTTTGTAATAGATTTTTAAGATGAATAAAAAAAAAATGTGAAATTGACGTTATTTCTGGATATGTATTTGATGCTGAAACTTCGCCATAAATCAAATGTGTCTTTGGTGTAAAACTAATTAAATCAAGCATTAGTCAGTTAAAATATCATTAACGAACTGGCAAGCGAAGTTTTATGTATGTAAAATATGATTGCTTTTTGCCTAAAAATAAATGAAATTAAATAACGGATAAGACTTAGAGGAACTGCTGTTACTTCAGAGATTTTGATAAAATTTGTATGCATTAAATTCTCATTTATCGGTGGTTTGGCCTTTATCGGAAAAATCGAGATAATAGTGGCTTCTCTGGAAAATAGAAATGGAAGTCTAGAATTACGGCATAATTCAACTTACTTTTAACGATGATTTAAAGAAGAAAAGAAACAGGAACCTTAGAATGAAAGCTTTGTGGTCCAACTATAATATATGAGAGAAATATGTTTAGAATGCAAAAGGTTAAAAAATACTAGAGACATTGATTTATTTCTTAGTTGTCTAAAAGTTATGTTATCCTTAAGCGATACGTTCATACTTTTCTTAAAATACATATAAATATATGACATATGTTGCTTATTGTAATGCGATTTTTTTTAAAAAAGTGCTTTATACCAGTATTACATGAGAAAAGAGAATGTATGAAGTTTGAAAGCAGAGGATTTTTCATTTTCATCCATCAAAGTTTTCAATTTTTTTATAGTAGGCTGCTTTCTGTGATGAGTTGTATTTATTTACTTTGGTAACTATAGTTTCACTTATTTTGCTTTTATGTGAAATATAATAATGGGGGTTATTATAAAGGTAGCGCTCTGCATAGCAGTTTATCTAGAAATTTACTGTCTTTGCTGCAATTAAATTCTTCAGAAAATTTTGAATCAGCTTAGGATAAAAAGGGAAGCTGTTACTAATAGCAGTCAGTGCTTTCCTAACCGAAACCTGAAGAAATATTTATCTCATTATTTATTTCATTATCTTTTGTTAAATATGCTGGACTGAAATATCTCGTGATAAACTTTTGTTTGAAAACACTTTATTGTTCTATTCTTGAATAATTTTAGTTACTTTGTATCATAAACACATATAATACGTAAAAATGAATCAAGTATTGAGAAAGGTGTTTACAATTCAGGAGCATTTACTTAGATGATATTTTATACTAGTGTCTATCGTTTTTATTTGTTATTGTTGCTTCTGTTATTATAATGTTGCTGGAAATGTATCGAAATCTTGAATAACTCATATACAAGTGTATTTGATTTCCTGCTCTGTTCATTACAACTTCTCTTCACTTTAACTCGATTGTGTTAAACATCTCAGAGCATGCTAAGTAATGTAAGAAATAGCTGTTTGCCAGATCTGATAGAAATACTGAAGGATTCAATCTAGAGATTAGTTTTCTGTGGGGTGATATGAAAATCCCTCCTCCTCCTGGAAAAAAGAGTAATGTTTCTACTTTATTAAAGATATACTTAATTTATTTTTGATAAATTGAATTCAACATTTTTTTTCTATTCGTGTTCAATCCAATACTTTTGTTGAATGTAAAAGCGGAAAATTTTCTTTTCTTTAAACATATTCTACCTGAAATGGAAGTTGCAGAATGTGGTATTTTCATCTTAATGATTCTTTGTAATATGATTATTGTGTGTTTATTTTATGTTTTTCTCCCCACGAAATGTTATAAATTAGTGCTGTGATCAGCTCAGAATTTTTTTAATCATTTTTATTATTTTTTTATTTTTGTGTGTGTTTTTCTTTCTTTATTTTTTACGTAATCCAGAAATCTTTCCCTAGAGAACAAAAATGAATTTTTTAAAATAAAAAATAACTTCAAGACTCCAATAAGCAGGGTAGCAGTATAACTGTCTCACACTTAAAGTCAATCACAAACATCCAAGGAGGAATTTGAACCCCCAGCCATTGAGCAGGTTGTCCACCACTTGAGTAACCAGGCAGGACACTACACCGGGTGATAGAAATCATCTATCAGCTAAAACATTTGCAGACATCCATTTCATACTAGATTTTCCCATAACCTGGGAAAGCAAAGACGCTCTTCATTCGGAAATTCAGGTCTGCGAACAGCATTTTTTAATCCATTTTAATTGTGGACGTGCTTCATTTTTCGTTAATAATTTTGCTGGATGGATGTAAACATATCACGAAACAATACACGCCACTTAATTGTGCCTGAAACATCATACAATCGGCAACGCTAACAGCGATTTCATGTTTAAAAATAGATTATTTAATAAAAATTCTCAAGCAATAAAGTGCTTGGATATTCACGTTTTGTGTATTTAGATGAATATAAAATCTCTGCTTAAGATCGTCAATCTATTGTTCGCGTTCTTTTATTGAACGATAAATCAAGTAAACGACCAACTCTTAATAAAATGAGGACATTTAGAAGAAAAAAGATGAGGTTCGCTTGTGAGTTTTTTTCATATCATAGAACGAAATTACAAATATGATGTAAGATTAAAAAAACTTCCTTAACATACACGGATGCATGTTATGAAAATATTATACAAGTGGATGAGTGCATACATCCCCCCCCTCACACACACATATTAAAAAACTTAGCCTATCTCTAGTTCTTTTTAATTATACAGTACGTGAAGACCTTTGAATAAGGAAATGGATTTGTAAGTTATTACACAAGCTCATGTAAATAAATTACATCAATAATTACCTACAGATTCGAAAATACAGAAAATGTGAGGAATTTATCTGTTATGTACTTCCTTTATATGTTAGCGATTGCCTATTAAGCACATTTTGAATTATATTGCCAGATATAAGATCATCAGCCTGCTTATCGGAGGCTGGAAAACACGTTCCATGTCCGATTTTCAGCGCAAGATTTCAGTGCAGGATTATCTAAACCTTAGTCTAAGATACCAATGTTCTATAGAATATTGCACATACCGACCACTGAATTAAAAACTTTTATACAGATGTATAAACGTCACTTACACAGCGTATATGCAAAATACTTGGTCAAGTGCATCACCATGTGTCGACGGAACTATTTAAGAATGCTGCTGGTCAATAGCGTTGATCACAACGGAAAAAAACAAAGGATCTTTCGGAGTTCGATAAAAAGCTTATTGCAGGTGTCCGTCTGGCTGGAGCCACGATTTTGAAAATAGAATAACTAGCTGGTTTCTCGAAAGATGAGATATCCAGGGTGTTTAATGAGTGAAAAAAATAACTCACATTGCTTGTCTAAGAGGCATCCTAAGACAGTCTGTCAGGAACAAACAGAACTTGGTTCACCTTGTTCTGTACCAAGTAGGCAGAGAGTTTGACAGGAACCGCATGAAGCAACGAACCCAGCTTGCCTCGTAAACACAACTCAAAGTTCTGGAGGTGGTGTCATGGTGTTGGACATGTTCTGTTTATACGGAACGGGTCTCCTAGATATTGTTGGAAGGTCAGATGTCCTCCAAAGAATATCTGGACATTGTTGCCGATCCTGAACTTTTTATCCAGCAGGTGACGGCTGTTTCATGGACGACAATGCTACTGTCCATCGCACAAGAACTGTTTAGCAATGATTCAGCGAGCATGACAACGACTTCCACTACCTTCTCTGGACAAAACAAAGCCAGAATCTGAATCCCATCGACAATTTAGAGAACATATTAGAAAAACAAATTCGAGAGCAAAGTCCTGTTCCGTCAAATCTCAGCCAGTTAAGGCACTGTAGGCGAAATCCTGGTATTTTGTAGACGCAGATGCAATCCAACAACTTGTGAAATGTATACCAAACTGCATATGTACTGTAATTCGGACTAAAGGAAGTCCATCAGTGTATTAAATAAAAGGTTCTAATTCAGTAGCCGATATGTGTATCATTTCAGAAAGTGAATTTTTTCGTAAAATAATAATTAAGCGGTTTACTAATATTGCTTTTACATTAATTCCGAACTAAGTCCGATACCTCTTTTAAGCTAATATGACAAACTTATTATGAAACGAATGAAGTTATTATGGTGAAAAACCTTTCTATAGAAAGAAAATATCTATGAACCATGGGTACCTGCCCGTTGGTGTCCGATACCTCCTTCAAAATCTTTTTTCACATTTCTTTGTCCAGTGCACAGTGTCGCAGTTTTTGTAAACCTGTTCCATTCCTTTATGTCGTCTATCCATTCTCTGTATGGTCTATCTCTTCTGTTTGCGCCATTCGTACTACCAAACATGGATGTCTTTATCTGCCATTGTTTGGAGATGGTTAAAATCAAGAGTATGAAGAGATCTAATTAGACTTCCGCATGTTACTCAGGATAAGTTCATGATTTTTGTTCAGCATACCACATAAAAAACTAACAGTAGTGAACTACGAGAAAAAAAGCGTTCTTCTAAGATATAAGACATAGAGGCCTTATTCAATTGTGTCATGATGTGAGTGGGAAGAATTATAAGCTAAGTCTGATCTTTGTTCCCTGTTATGAGCCACATTGAAAAGATGATTTTTTTTTTTTCAACTCGAAACTTTAACAAATTTGAGTTATGTAGGCAAAAAGAAAAAGATTACAGGAACAAGGAATTCTATAAGCTTCTGAACGTTTGTTGAAGGGATTGTCTTGGGAGAGTGAAAGAGTCTGCGTATGGTGAGAATAGGTTCGAAAGCTACTATATAATGAGGTTTAAAGAGAGTAGGGATTTTGATTGAAAGAATGCCAATATAAGGGATTGAAACCGAGTCTCTGTAGAACATGTTAAGATTTGGCGGAGGAGTAGGATTGGAGAATAATATTTTCGATATATTTCTTGAAATATCCATTGAGTACAAGTTGGTTAATTAGAAGTGTCATTCCTAACTTTTCTTTAAGAGTGTAAATGATTTCTATTTTTTGTGAGAGATAGTGAGGAGATGGAAGTAACGTCCGCTGTGAGTGGCCTTATTGTGGCAAATCTGATGAGAAACCATTCTCAGATGTTTCTGAGATAAGACCGTCTTGGGAGAGTAACTCCAAATGATGTTAGAAAGCGAATAACTCATGCCATACTTCACTGGCTCCGTGAAGTATGGCATGAGCTGGCTTCACTTCCATGTGTTTTCGATTATTCATACTACAACGGTTCATACCAGTGTCTCATATTAATTTATATCTTTCATTTGTGAACTTTACGTGTATATATTTTACCCTGAGCAAGATACGCGTAATCTGTAGTGAAACGTTGGCGTCTTCGTAATTATTAGTCTCTATTTTAATGTTTACGACCAAATAAACCCAATCTACATCATTAATGAGAATTATTACTGACATACGAATAACACTGCCTTCTGGTTTGAAAGACGGGCGGTTACGACAACCATTTATTTTAGAATTAACGCCGAGGCAACAGATTTCTGAAGTGTCATTATACTGTCAGCTAATTCTGTGTGCTTTAAAGTGAAGTTGGTGATTTTCAAGTAGGTTTCCAATAACCCAAGTTTCCTTTAATAAAAGCTCGATAGCGACGAATATAACCCCAATTTTTCAGAAATGGTCTGATGGTCTATAAAAGTTCATCGCATCCTTGATTAGATTGGAATGGAAGTCTCTTTGAAATATGGTGTGTGTGTGTGTGTGTGTGTGTGTGTGTGTGTGTGTGTGTGTGTGTGTGTGTGGTGTTCTGCAAAGGACTGCGAAAATATCTTAATCTAGAAACAAAAATGAAAACTAGCTCAGGTTGATATCTGCATTATCTTATACTTAGTTTCAAAATGATGTGTACACCATTTAAACATTTATATTCGTGAACAATATGGATACATTTGACATGATTTTTGTATTTTAAATCTAACCCACATTAATCTTTACATTAAATTAAATGTGTTCGAAAACTGTGAACATTGAAGAAAATATCGAGGGCAATAAAATAGGAAGCACAGAATATTTCTCCTGGCCTAACGGTTTGTAAAACTGCTGAAGAGAGAGAGAGTGAGAAAGAGAGAGAGAGAGGAGATGTCGCTCATATATCTGTATTGAATACGGAGAGTTTCAGCAGCATGCGCTAAGTTTATTTTATTGTAGAAAATTGTATGTGTTTTAGATTTAAAATTAAAAAAAGAAACATATTATTAAAATTATTCATACTGTTCATATATATAAAGCGTGTATGCATAATTTTAAAATACTCTGTATATAATGTCAGGAAGAGTATATTTTTGTGAAGGAAATGCAACTGAAATGGAAAGATCTATCATGATGTTTTATAACAGCAGGAGAGAAAATTTCTAGATTTTAATAAAAAATTTCGTCTATCCATTATTTGCAATCATCTTTTGATATCTGTCATGCCGAAAACCATCTTGACAGTTCTATTCCGTAAAAGCTATTTACTCAGCACTTCTAGTTATCCAGTCAAAAAGCATTCAACTAGCGTCAGTGGAGAAGGATGAAAATATCTCCCTTGGATGCAAAAGCAATACATGAAAGTCGTCAAGGGGAGAAGTATAAACTAAACTTAAAAACTCTGCTACATAGCAATTTGTAATATGAGGAAAATGCCGTAAGGTAGGAAATATTTTGCAATTCTTGACAAGCGATACATTCAAGGCACTGAACGCAATAAGCAAGTAATTGGCATTGCTAAATTTATAGTTCCCATTGGTTATTAAAATAAGAAATTAAAGCGTTAATAATAAAATAAATATGCAGCATATTTGTTTATAGCATGAGATTTCCAGAAAATAAATGATATTAAATCGAACTGCATAAAAGGAAATGTATTCATTTTTATTGAATGTCAGTGACTCTTCTGTCGATTATTTGTTGTAATACATTCACTTCTGCATTATGTCTTCACTTAGCCTATACTTACACTTTTGAGTCGAAACCTACGGACGAAATAATTCGAGAGACTGTCCTCTGAGAGCATAGTGATCTCTATGTTCCCGAAAGTTTCAGGATGGTTACATTCCATTGGCCAGTACTGTACACACATGACCTGCCAAGAACAAAGAAAACAAAACATTTTATTATTATTATTATTATTATTATTATTATTATTATTATTATTATTATTATTATTATTATTATTTTAAGACCTCCAAGGAGTCAGGGACTCATTGAGGGAGGCCACATGCTACACGCACCAACTACCATACTTGTTAAATTCATTCAAGAACAAGTATGCACACACAGCATCCAATGGCAATCCATTCCAACCACGCACTACTCTATGAGAGAAACATTTAGTCCTCCCCCTTCTTGACAGCATTCATTGTCAACTTCCAGGGATGCCCTCACGTCCTTCTCCCACCTTCCATAAGATAAAAAGTTCCATGAAATCCTATATGACTCTGTCAGACGTTTGTAAGTCTCAATCATATCACCCCTCTTTCTCCTATTTGCGGTCCACAAATTCTCAATCTGTCTTCATAATCAGTATTCCACAATCCTGATATCATTTTGACACTCTCCTTCTCTCTCTCTCTCTCTCTCTCTCTCTCTCTCTCTCTCTCTCTCTCTCTCTCTCTCTATCTCTCTCTCTCTCAACTGTATCAGAATTCCCATAGAAACCAAGACCTGCGCATAACAGTTCAAGTGAGGTCTTATCAAGACCTTATGAACAGACAAAATGACTTTCTTATCTGTACATGTCAAAGTTCGTTTCAGCATTGCAAGTTTCCCTGAGTTGTATTTGCAACCTTGGCCCTTGAACTTCAACTTCCTATTTACTTACATTTCCAAGATCCTTAGCTTGATCATTTTCTTCACGCATAATCCCACCAATATAATACGACATTGGATATCTACTCACGCCACAGTGCAGCAGGATCTTAAACATTGCTGATTCAGTTAACTTGCCCAAAAAATCATGAAAATTCTTTTGTTTAGGGACTAATAATTAAGGTTTAAATTTTCAAGATACTAAATGTATGTTAACAGTAGGACAATTCGAAAAACTAAAGTTTTCCATTCAGCTGGACGTAAGGGTCAAATAGAACATGCGAGAATTCAAAGAGGTGAAAATGTAGGTCAAACGATCGCTTTAAATTAAAACTTTAAAATATTCTATTGTTATTGTACAAGAAATGAGACAAAAATCCATGCGTTAAGTAATATAAGAAAGAATGAACCCATCTCGTGGTGCATAAAAGGAAATACTTTTCATTGTGACCTTTGCCAGTAAATGAATTCCTGCTAGAGCATTACATAACCAAGTTGAATTCGTAAAATATGTTTATTTTTAGAATACAGAATATGCAGATACCGAGAAAAAAAAGGAATAGAACTGTGCATATGCCAATGTTTGAATATTGTAATTTAGTGTCTACGTATGAATACAATGGATAAATATGTTCCGACATGCGCACACACATACAATGCCTTCATCTTCTCGTGCCCTTTTCAAAAATGCAAGAGTTCCAACAAATATGTTGCCAAAACAGTTATGCATATATTTTTGCAGGCAATAATTACATGTTTCTCATTAGGAATCATATCTACAGTCATTCTAGAACAATGTCCTAGAGAAGCAATGCTGTTTCCGCATTATTTAATTTCTGAGTTTATTTCCTTAATTTAGATTTATTTTACAAAATAAAGCGACTCCTTTAATATGCTTCCAATGATGAAGAAAATGCAAGTGTTCATAAGGCAATAAAAATGCATCAAATTGTGGCACATGTAATTTGCTTCCAGATGACCTAGCTCAAGAAACGCGAGCTTGTGTCTATAAATAGATACAAACACTAGCACTAGTTCAGTACACTCTCATGGTTCAGCGTTCGTCGAACTAGCGAGTTGTGCAGTATGACAGAGGAGAGAGAGAGTGCTATAAATAGAAAGTAGAATATCTCACATCGATCTTCATCAGTAAGCTGTTACTTGCACTCCCTTGACGAAGAGCGGCTTTACCTTTTCTTTTACAGGTGACTATAGAACTCGGTACTGCTGCAGAAAAAGATGCCAGTGTAAATTCTTAAAGAAAGTGTGGCTTTGTGCATTATTTGAAAACTGCAGAAGATCTGAGTGATATTATTTGTTGAACATATGGAATCAGGGATGCATTGAAGATTTCAATTGCAAGAAGTAATTTTCTTTGAAAGGGATTTTTTAAATTACATTAAGGGTATTCAAATAATGGTTGCATTATATTGCAATGTTCATTACGTACTGTACCAGAAAAGTATAACCACATCAATGACCTCTGCTGTAATGTTTGCTAGAGTAAGTAAATAGAGATTGCTAATTTGGTGGAAATTAATTATGATTAGCATTCATTAATATTGACGGTTAATTAAATACCTCCCTATTACATAAGTGAAAATATGAAATCAACATCTTGACATTTATGGAGAAAGATCATTGAATAGTAATCTTAGATAACAGGAAATTGGACTTGTGTTTAGGCAGAGATACTGTAAACAATCTAATTCTACTGCTGCATTACTTTATAAATTTCATTTGGCTGTCATTTAGATGACCTTTTATTTCATGAGAAGAAATTAAAGATTTAAACAAAAATAATTTATACAATAGCAGAAGATGAACTTTTCATCATCATCATCATCATCATCATCATCATCTGTTCATTAGACATCCACAGATGCCGTCTGATCATGAACTTTTCCCCTATCTCTATATTACTTACAGGCGTGTTCTGTGTGTGTGTGTGGGGGGGGGGGGGTGATTTTGGTACGAAGCGATTCTGCCAATTGCTTAGTAGGACAAATTGGCCTCCATATGCGGACATTATGAATGCAGTGTAGTAAAGGTCCAGAACTCCACTTGAAGAATGCGACAACCACAAAAGTGTAAGATGATGTATGTATTTCTGAAGTACAGTTTCTGCAAATGAGACAGTCCTGGCCATTTGCGGATGGAAGAGGCCATCTGTGAACACTGAGCCAGTTCAAGATGTTTCAAGGACCATATTTTTTTTAAGTTACTCCCACCAGCGAAAAGTTATCTGTAAACCTATAGTGCATTTTGTAGAGTGGGCAAAGAATTTTTTTCTAGTTTTTGTTATCAGTTTTATATATTTTTTGCATTAAAATTTTTTTTTTTTACATAGTCAAGAAACCCCACTCTAAAGACCAAACGTGGAACTTTTTCAAGCCACTTCAAGTCTCCAATAAGCGGGGAAGTGGCCTCATATTGGGTAATGAAATTCGCAGACATCCGTGCCCACGTTGAGATTCGAACTAGCAGCCTGTTGATTGGAGAGCGGGTACACTAACCACGCAGCCAACTAGGCCAGAAATGTTATTGTAAAGGACACCGCTTCTCTCCAAATAGGAAAGGGATGCATCAGGCATCATGAAAGGGCCATATTAACCACTTGCAAACCAATTACATGAATCATAATACATGAATCATGCATTATGATTCATATAATTTTCTTATACACTGCGTAGAAGGCTTCCTTATATACACTGCGTAGAAGGCTTCCTTATATTATTGTATATTTAACCATAAACGGCAAGAAAATGAATTCCAAAATGCTAATTCCGTATAAGAGCTAACCTACATATTGTAACTGTTTATTTGCTTGGAATATGTTTGCAAATATGTTTTCTTTTGGTGGGGGTGGGTGGGTGGAGAGACCACTGCTCCGTTTATTGGAAGCCTGAAGTGGTTTGAAAAAGTTTCATTTTGGTTTCATTCTCTAGAGCAGGGTTTTCTGATAAAAATAAATAAAAAATATTAAAAATAAATAAAAATCTTAGCCCACTCTCTTTTGCGGTTGCGAGTCACATAAAATGCTATAGAAATAATAATTATTAGCTTTTAAAATAATTAAATCTTATTTTTTTATGTTGAGCCTATACGTGAGAGAGAGGTCGGTTGATCAACCCATAGTACATTAGTACCGTGTATGGGTAAATTTGAAACAAGATGAGAAACTTACCCTTATAAAGTCGAATACTTTGGTTAACATTACTACTACACAAGACTTTTGTTCCCATACCATCCTCCAAAAGTCGGCAATGGTATTTTCATTGGGACCTGAGGGAGAAATACTATGATATATTATACTATGATATATTATAACTATAGTATATTGCATTATGCACCCTCTGTCCAAAAAGAAACCGAACTTTTCGAAAATAGAAGAAACTAGTGGCTCCACCTGTTGTATCTTTTTTGTTGTCGAAAGCGGCAACCTTCATTAGTATTGTGTCAACTGTTTATGATATTTATTTTATTCGAAGCCGAGTTATATAGTGCCAAGAGTGACAGTGTGTTTTGACGAACGGTCGGAAAATGAATTTCAAACAGAGAGCCGCGATTGACTTTTGTGCTAAACTTGGTAAAAGTTTTACCGAAACGCATCAAATGCCTTCAAAAAGCATACGGTGATGAATGCTTTTTCCGTACTCAAATGTACGAGTGGTTTATGCGATTTCAAAGTGGTCGTGAGACGCTTGAGGACGACGAAAAGCCTGGCCGTCCAAAAACTGGACTGAGCGAGTTAACAAAAAGTGCATGATTTCATCAAAGAAAACCCGAAATCGTCCGTGAGATTGATTGAAGATGAATTGGGATTACAAAATCAACTGTGCACAACATTTTGACCGAGAGTTTGGGCCTTCGTAAATTGAATTCGCGATTTGTTCCCCAAAGTTGACCGACGACCAAAAAATGTATCGAATTGAACACTGCAAGGGCCTCATTAAAACCGCTCGCAAGGACTCAAACTTCCTTGAAACGATCGGTACTGGTGACGAAACGTGGTGTTTTGAGTGAATCCGAAACAAAGCGCCAGAGTGCTGAATGGAGTCCACCAGAAGAGGGGCATCCGAAAAAATGTCGCTTGGAGAAGTCAAAAGTAAAGACAATGCTAATTTGTTTCTACGATTCCAATGGCATTATTCACAAATAATTCGTTCCACCTGGCCAATCGGTCAATGGTGAGTTTTATCTCGAAGTTTTGAAGCGATTGATAGCGAGAATGCGTCGCGTACGGCATGAATCTCGTGATGCAGGCAGCTGGTCACTTTTGCACGATAATGCACCATCTCATCGTTCGAATATTGTGAAGCAGTTTTTGAGCAAAAACCAAGTTTGTGTATTGGATCACTCGCCGTATTCACCTGATTTAGCACCCTGCGACTTCTTTCTCTTCACCCGACTTCATTTGCTGATGAAAGGAAAGAGATACGACATCATTGAAAACGTTCAAGCGGCAGTAACCAGGACCCTCAACTCTATCCCAAAAACCGATATAAAAAACTCATTTAACGAATTAATTGACCGTGCCAAACGCTGTATCGAAGCTGAGAGAGAGTATATTAATTGAAATAAATGATCTGAATAATTATAATTGGCCTGTGTTTTATTTTCTATCAAAAGTTCGATTTCTTTTTGGACAGAAGGTGTATACATGGTCATTGAATAAAAGGCTTAACTTTTAAAAACATTTTTAGTAGTTTTAAATAAATCCCACTGTAATCGGAAGCATTTAGATCATGAGGGTCTTAAGGATTAATCAGTGTTCCAGCTGTTCACGAAGGTGAGTTACAAATAAAATATTCTGAACAAGAAATGCACTTTCCAATTAAAAAAATAAATAAAAAATCTTGTTAAAGAAGATAATCTAAAGGTGAATTCAAGATCCAATTACAGATTATAATAAGTATTCTGTGGAAGAAGTATCAATACTTACAGTTACAGACAACAGTGGATTATGCATTAATCAAATAATCTGCATACAATTTCTTTAGTAATATTTATGGCAGACGTGGGTTTCGAATTACTGGAGCTGTTGCACTTGAAGCATTGCCCGTTAGTGTGCAATGCTTGCTCGCTTATCTTTATTATACTTTAGAGGTAACCTATGTTTTTACAGCTCTCATCAACAACTCACGTAAGCGCTTACTTGTTTCTTTAAATAAAAGGAAAAGGAAATGCAAAGAGCTAAATTTCAGCAATAAGACAAATTCAGAACAGTTACAGTGCAGAACAATTTAAGTTTTAGTAAGAATACGGAGAACAACACACAGATTAGTGAGATGACGTCACAATCCTTCTTCTACTCATCTTGAATTACTGTTCTGGAAAAACAGAACAGTAAATTTAATTATTATAAAGCTCGTCCATTGATTCGGCTCTTTTGTTGTATTTTGTACAGACATCCCTAAAAGTCTTTTGAATTTATGTGATACAATATTAGAAAAGGCTTTTGAAATTATAGGATTTCAAAAGTCATTTCAAGAGTTCTGCACTATATGTATGCTCTTGATTTAAAACCAAACGTTCATTTAAAAATATATTTACACTCTCAATTTAATCTTTATATTCACTTATTTGTTAACAAAGATAAGTCTTGTATTCCTGTAAGCAAAAGGGTTCTGCTTTCTTAAGGGTTTTTATTAGTAGGATCACTACAGCCGAAACCTCGTCAGCTGTAGTCATGCATTTCCCACGGAGTGGTTCTTTCAACCGAGAGAACAAATATGTTTAGAGAGCTAGTGTCAAGACTAAACGAGACGGAGAGTATATAGAATATAGAATATGTAGAACATGTCAATATAGAATACGTGGAATATTCATCCAAATGAAAAATAATTTGATGTTTAAAATAACAAGGAGTACATTTTAAAACAGAATGGATCAAAATAACGAAGATTTATGATATGACATAGTGTTTCATAAATAAAACCTCCGGATTTTTTCATATTCATAGCAGATAAGTTAGCAACACATACATAACACAGTTCAGTAGATTTATCGTTTGCTCATCTCTTCTATGAAAGGACCACTCTAATACACGTGGCTCATTTGAGTCTGAAGAGTTTCACTGTTTCCCGTGGCGCTTTTACTTGGAAGGGTTTATCAGCTTGGATGCTATTATCGCAGTAAGGAATTACTTGAAATAAAATAACAGTTTAAAATCAATTTAAAAATGAAAATCACAAATTTTAAAGGAAGTATGTTTCAAAAACATTTCCTATTTATGCTTACAATATATTTCGTATATTGTTATGTGAATGTCATCTTTCAATACTCTGATTACATTTACATTTTAGACATTTTTTTAAGCGTGGCTTTGTAAAGATTTCTTTTTTCATTAATTTTCATTGGATGTTGGAAAGAACTGAGTTCGAAGAACCTTTACAAGGACGTTTTAACCAAGGGTTTAGTTGATCGCATACGGAGGTAGAAGTATTTTTCTTCATATAAAGTCCCGTTTTTAGACTTAATATATTAAGACTAAAAATATATTAATATATATACTTGAAGCATATATATTAAGACTTAATATATATGCTTCAAGGCTTTGGTCACGCAGTAATTCAATCATTACCGTCATTATCGGAGTACTATGATTTTTGTTATCTAAATCCCACTCAAGAAAGGTTGCATATGTATTACAATTTATTATTACTATTATGATAAGTTTAGACTTAGATATAATGCGGAAATTATGGCGTAGAGACCAAACACAGATTTTTTTTCAAGAAATTAGAGCTTCCATTAAGCAAGGTGATGTTCGAGTCGTGATTTATGCTCAGGCGTTGACCCGCACTTCACACTGCAGGTATTCGAAACCAGATCTGACAGAATAGGTTAGTTAATCCTTATTACCCAAGTGTCCTATGCTTGTATATTGCGTGTGTTCTTCCGACCGGTTTGCCTGTTTTGGTGGTCGAATACTAGAAAGAAATCGGCTACCATCTAGTATTGAAAAAAAAATGCAAAGACACATTCACAGATGCGAATGTGTCTTTGCATCCACTAGTATCTGCTTAGCCACTATACCGAAAACCATGTGAAATAATGCCTAACTTGATTGCTAACAAGGTAATCCAATTGCTGACAACTGGATTACCAGTTAGTAGCCTAACTGGTAACTCAAATCCAGTTCTGGTCATTCATTGCTGTCATGATTGATGGTTTCTTCTCAATAGATTTCTTTGTCAGTAATGTGGGGTATTCCACTGCTTTCTTCTTTTACATACGCTCTTCTTCCTATAGTTAAATGATTCCCCCCAACAGATTTAAAATTCTATCCTCAGTTTTACCAGTGACTGTGTACTCATTGCTCTCCTTCATTTGTTACAACTTGTAGTGCACAAATGATCCATGCTTCAAGATCTCCCAGAACTAATGTCAAGCACTGATTTTCTTGCCATTCTCCGGCATGTTTAGAGTAATTTAGCAAACTTTCATGATGACAAAACTGTCTTGCCTTATTTTTGTAAGAAAAATCCCGCTTCACTTTCACTTACCTTTGATAATACACAGATCTTTGCTTACAAAAATATTTGTTTTCTTGAGTTGATATATAACCTTTTACAGGCACTGCGCCACCCATTGATGGCCATCACTATTCCTTCCCTTTCCTATAGGTATGTAAAACATGAGGAGCTACTAGTAATTATTTATATACGGTTCTTCTTCAAAATTATCGAAACCATTTCTCATCCTTTTGAAGATGAACTACGATCTTGGGTTGTTCAAGAAACAAAACAATAAGAAACTCCCTTCTTTCTTCTTAACCACTTGGTCTATCTGAATTAAATATTAAGTTCTGATTAGTAGGGCGGAGACTGAAATATCTTTAGCATCAACAGCAACTTTAAAGTGATAATGATCATCATATGACTCTGAGGTTATTTTTATTTGGATGCTTTTCTAAACCTCGAAATGGTCAACACATGTACAACAATTGCTTGCTCTTTAAGCGCCATCTGCTATTCACATTGCAACAGATTTGCTTCGACATTCTATTTACATGTTTGTATGAAACCACACGGCTATACAACAGAACAAACAATACAAAAATTGAGAATTCAAAAGCAACTAAGGATATGAAAGCAATGTATTGTCTGCTAATGATTGGTGTGCCTCCTGCGCTTTGTCTGTTTTGTTGGGTAAGGGAAAGCCAAAAACCTGTGTTTTTGGATAGGAAAACCGTGTTCTATTGTATACACACACCGATTATTCATCTTCAGTTGACAAACCTTTATAAATATTTCTCCAGTTCTAGAAGAGATTCACTCCCATGTCTTCTCAAAAGACATCATCGCTACTAACTGCTCTACGAAAGCATTTCTAATGATAACAATAAATCATATTGTGCAAAAGACCCTAAACAGATTGACGAGTTCTGATCCTTCATTATAACGAAACTGAAATGATTTTGAGCAAATAACTCAAGCAAAGCAATCAATAACCAGTGATTATGAACTCACAAGAATCGATCCCTTTTCATTCAATCTTTATGCAAGAAAAAAAAATCATGTTGCAGTTTTCAAATATGCAGTTCGGGATGAATATTATTGTTACTATTTTTAAATTCTACATTTGATATTTCTTGTTATATTAACTTTGTCTAAAAGGGTTATACATTTTATTCGAGAGAGAGAGAGAGAAAGGGAGAGAGAGAGAGAGGGGGGGGGAGAGAGAGAGAGAGAGAGAGGGAGAGAGAGAGAGAGAGAGAGAGAGAGAGAGAGAGAGAGAGAGAGAGAGAGAGAGAGAGAGAGAGAGAGAGAGTTTAATAATCCTGACTAGAGATTACTAAAAAATATAGCTTCCAGCCGAACCTTCTGAAAACTAAAAAATGTGAACGAGAATTCTTATACAACGACAAAAAGGCGCTTACCTTGAGTAGCAATGTAGGCATTTGGTTTGAGGATCCCCTAAAGAATGAAAACACTAGTTAATACATGTAAATTATTATGTACGAAAAATTAAAAAAAATGAAAAATATTTTAGTAGTCTGAAGAGGAAGACTATTATTGCACTAATATCTCTTCCATTGCAATTTAATACAAAGCAGCAAACATTTTGTGAAGTTTTACTTAGAATCATAGACAAAATTTAATAAAACAAGTAGAAGAGATTTAATAGTGTAGCGTTTATGAAACATTTGGTTATACAAATGGAAGATATATCGTTAAATATGCTTTTCGTATTTTGAAGAAAACGCAAAACAGGTGGCGACACTGCAGTAGTTGTTGCGGCATAGCAAACAAGATGTCTCTCCTGGCCGATTCAACGTCAGACGAATACAAAGTAATGTGTGATTTTTGTGATTTCGGATACCTCAGTGGGCCATTTATCAGTACAAGGGCGTTTCATAATGAGGCACTTCAGATGTTTCGACATAATTTGGACGTTTCTTTTGTATGGTAGGTACTACGTTACATAGAAAGTGCACGAGACATGACTTCACATGTAATCTGAAGTTCATGGGGAACAAACAAAATTTTCCATCTTATCGACATCAGTCCATTGATTTTTGAACTCTTTGCATACCATATTCTCCTCTGGTGCAAAACGTATTTCTCCTAGTTTGGAGCAATCTCTTTAGAACTACTGACAAAATAAAATGCAACGAAGCCTGTTGTTGTATTTGTTAAGAGATTGCGTTCACTCGCTTTTTTTGCCAGTTTTGTGGAGGTAAAAAAGTATTTCCGAGAAGGAAATCTTATCATCCTCAGCTGAGACCGGTCAATTCAACTTCTTTAGAAAAGATCAAGAAAATGTTCTCCTTGACGACATTTGAATCCTGCTTTTGAAGTCTTTCTAACAAAACGGCAAGTATCATTCCTCCTACCATGTACACAAGTACACAAAGGACTGTTTGCTGTCTGCATTCGTAATTAGTTAACTTTAATTAAAATACAATTAATTAGTTTTAACAAACTGATAAAATCTTTACAAAGAACTTTTAATTTTATACGTTTTCAGATCAAACTTTCTGTGCTTAGAAGATGGGAGTGAATAGATTGAGCAAGATTGAGCCTTCACTAATTGCTACACTTTACTAAACACTGTGCATTATAGAAAAACTATCTTCAAACTAAGTTTTCTATAATAAAGTTTAAAAATGCGCCTTGCGAGAATTATTTGCCATAAACTTTCGGTTTCGGGCAAGCTATGACTCTGAATAAAACATGACTCTGAATATATAGGTTAAATAAAATAAAAAATAATAATAAATCCAGTTGATTTTAAATATGGTAGCTGTCCTATCGATAATTATTACTTTAGGTCTAAGATAAATCTTACTTTATTTTAATAATGTTACTTGTTTCGCCACACCAACTTTACAAAACAATAAAGAAGAATAATATATAAAACGCTACTAGAAATATCGAAAGTAGGCTAATGATCGACCGTATAGTGTGAAATGGATGTGTTCTGTAAGAAACGAGTGCGCCTAACCTTCTCGCAACATACAGTCTATGAATTAAATGCGAGTATTTTATTCTTCGTATATTCTAAATTTGAATAAGGTGACCAAGGACACTCAAACTCAAAAGTCACCTTGATGATAATGACAATTTTTGGTCTTTTCGTATAGCGTTATTTTATACGCTTACATATATGCATTTTAAAAATTATAAAATCCATTATGGTTTTCGTTTTTTAAAAGAAATATAATAATTAATAATTAATAAAAACTTTCAGATTTTTTTATTATTGTTATGAATCTTAATCCAATAAAGGTTCCCAAACTGTATTGCATTTTTGTTTTGGTTCTACGTGATTATACAAGGGTAAAAAAAAACTACATCTGCTGCATTTTGCACTGGAAGATCATAAACTCGTTTTTTCGTTTGGTTGTTTTCCTTTAAATGTTAATATTGTTTCAGAATTAATGATGATCTTAAAAATTTGATACTCATCAAGTGCAAAATCTTTTCCAATCTTCTTCTATAGTTATGAATTTTACTATTTAGATGAATGTGCAAATAACCTCATAAGATCACTCTTTATGTTATAACATGCTGGTTCCTTCAGGATATATTTGACTGCCATAAAGAGTGATTTAGGTATGACAAGTTTCTGACAAATCCGGAAGCTGATAGCAGTTCAAATCTCTGGAGGAAGCGGAACATTTGAGCAAGAGAGAAAGAGACTTCCATCGATATTGCAGCCTTATTGAAACTACCCAAGGTGAGCGGCTTCTGTTCGTAAGATGTGCAACTTCGTTCATTTAATAGCGTTCCGAATTTATAATGCAAGTCGTCGGAAGTCTACTGAAATACATTTTTATATCGTGTTCACTGTTGTGCTTGAAGTCATAAAAAAGAAATCGAATAAGAAACCAAATTTAAATAAGAATTACTTTACTTTTAAATAATTAATGTTCAATAATATTAAAACATATATAATCGTATTATTTCTTCAGAATGGTTTAAATGTTTTTTCATGTGTAGTTAAGCATCAAAAACAAGGTATCAACAACTGGCTCTTTTACAATATGAGTTTGCCATAAAGTTCAATGTCCTCTAGAACAGGTGAGGGCCAGGTTCAGTAAATGATGCTAGCCTTGCCAATAACTACTGGCACGAATGCATACGAGGAAACATGCCAAATTCGTTACAAGGCACCCAATTCACTTCAGAATAGTTTAACGTATGTCTTCGCTTTCTTTATAAACATCAGCTGTTTCCCATGGCAACAGATATCCAGGATTATGAAGAATTAGCTAAGAAGCCATTATTTTTGTATAGAAGAAGAAGAAGAAGAGAAAGTTAATTAATTCACATTAGTAAGAAACAATGCATATTTCTAATAAGTAAGTAAAATGTCTAAATTTATTTAATCAAAATTATATTCAGCTTTTTTCCAAGTAGAATATAAGTAGTAATACAATTATGATCTTTTTTAGTCCATCAAAGTTTCCGAACTGCGTGATTTGTTCCAAAGGAGGAAGAACGTTTTGAATTGGTAAAATTTTACAAACATTTATCAAAGTCGAGATACCCCCCCCCTCCCCAAGGGAATGAAGTTAACAGTAGTAAGAGATAGATAGATCTGACATGAATAAAGAGAAAAGTTGAAGAGTTAAGTAATAAAAGAAACAAACTAAAATTAACCAAACAACTATGACTACTCGTATACATAGCTTCTTCGTTTATTAAGTTTGGTGATTAGGAAAATTTTTTCTGTATTTTAGAGTGAAACTTTAAAGCGAGTTGTGATCAGCATAGCTTCAAAAAGAAAAAAAAAACAACGACATTAAACATCATTCAGAATCGTATAAGTTCGCTTATTCTAACCAAGTATTCAATCTTAATTATACGTGATTTAATAATTATTAAAAGGTATGGGATATAAATAGCAAGTTAATGAAGGGCGCCTTCAGTTTTAAAAAAAATCTGGAAGCATCTGCTTTAGCATCACTACTAGGAAAAAAAAATCCGAATTCCATTAAAAATGAAATTTCTGACTGACAGATAGTAGTTCCGTTCGAAGTGAATCAAAAAAAGTACGATGAAAAAAGAATCTTTCAATTATGAACGTATTCTCTTTGCTTTCATGCCTTTTGGTTGATCGATTTCTTCTGTTACTTTGGGCAGCTAAGCTAAAAATAGGAATTGATTTTTATTTTTTGCGAACAACTTGGTTTTTTTGTCTCTTTCTATCTTGAAAAAGAGAAATATTTTAAAAAAATTTTGCGGCGAAGTTTTTGCTTCTCAGATTGCTAATCTTTCTAAAGACGAAAACAAGCAAGTGATTCCCTTGGGTTTATAGCAGCGGAACTGCTTCTAAAATACTCAGAAAAAAACATTTAAGCAAATGAAATTAACTTAACAGGGATCTTCGTTTACTCCATTTACGTACGTAATGTAAGAAGACAGTGATGTACTACTTTGAAAGTTTGGTGCGTAGTTCTATTAAAGGAATTGCTCTTGAACCCTAAGAAACAGAAATGATAAATAAAACTCGAAGAATATTTTCTTTCAAATATAGTATTGTAACGTTCTTTTTTGCTTCAAATGATTATTACCTTATTATCAATATATTCATGGTTAAGAACACTGAAGTTCCATATCAACCAAAGGTTCATGACCTGACATTTAGAAGCAATCCTAAAATAAATTACAGATCACGGACCTTTATTTATTAGAAATTCCGTGTGTCCGTTCATCCTCATTCTCATTACTGGAGCCTTGTTGAAAGAAAACAGAGCAAAAGTGTTCTGATTTGATAAGACAAGGTGAGTGATAATCGATACAACAAGAAAAGCGAGCTTGTTAAGTTAGCCATTCTTCTAGAATAGCGTTGAGGATCATAGTTAACATTGTTATCTCTCGTTAAGCTAAAAGAAGTTACGTCCCATCAGAGATACGAATCTGCAGTGTCTTCCTCGCACTCATCATTAAATGCACTAATATAAAGTTCATGACATTCTGTTTGTAGCAAAGATCTCTGCTATCTGTGAAAGCTATAATTACTTTTTGCACTTATCAGATTGCTAAAACAGATGCAGGCAGATAACCGAGTTAAAAATAACCATTTAAGGTACAATCATTAACGACGACAAAAGGAAGTTCAGGAATCCTTCCAACAAATTTCAAAGTTCAATGTATTCATCTGTTTCAAGATTAGCTTTGTTAACATTTCAACAACAACATAGAATTGAAATCCACATTATCAGAATCAAAGTCCAACACTGGCAGCAATCCAAAACTCTTCCTTCTGCATTCAATGATGTTATCCTGGAGGGTTTCTGATAGTATGATTTCATGAGGAAGCCGTATCGTTGATTTTAATACCTTATATAAAAGCACCATTGAAAATAATAGTATCATTGAAAATTAGGTGATTAACTAACATTCTTCCATCCACTTTACAAAATGTACCAGACTAGTTTTAACGATTTAGTATGGCAAGCAGCATGCGACCTTTTGTGAACCTTACTGTAGCTTATTCCCCCTATCAGTTCCTGTTTACACCTAAGCAAATTAGAGTATGGTCTTGATAACATAATATATTTAATAAATAATAAAAATACAAATATTCTAAGTTAATTTAATAAGACATTTATTAAATATCATGCTCCTTAACCAAAAAGGAAGGCATATTGTTATTGTTTTAGAAATATCAATAAATTACAATTACTTAAGTATAGGGGGCCGAAAAGATTCAATTTGACATAAGTAAGATGACATAAGTAAGATATTAAAATGAGGGATATTATGGATTCATCCATATTTAAAAGCCAAATAGAAAAGAAACTTAACAATTTTTAGAAAATTTAGCAGAGCTAATTGTGAAAAGAAACTTTCGGAAATTTTATCATATGTTTATAAGAATAAACCTTCGGTATCGGAGTTGTCTTGGTTTGTACTAATTCAAAACTATAGGGCTCCTGGACAAGTTCTGTCCAGGAGCATTATGTTAGTCTTTGATTAGTGCACTGATTAAGTTTCACTGGCCTGACAGCTGTTTGGATCCAAGGTAACCCGATGCTGAATGTTATATTCTCATAAAATCTCTGATAAACTTCCGAATTAAGTTTCTTTTTATATTTGGATATAAAATATGGGTGGATTCACAATATCGTCCATTTTAATATCACTAAATTAAATTTCAGACTAATATTTTATAGAAAATTATATTATTGTTATTATTTAATTTTAGTAAATAGTAAATGAATTCTAGAAAAGATGCAATTACTTTTTTTTTACACTGCGCATAGAATTTCATTGTCTGTAATATAATTATTTATATGGTGAACTGACCAGCAACAACATTTGCTGTTCAGTGAAACAAAGCTTCCTTGCTGCAGTACATAATCTTTTAAGTGTAATACGAAACATTTGCCAACGTAGTTGCCCAAGTGATTAACGTACTCTCCCACCACCAAGATGCAGGTTCGAATTGGACCATAGGCATGGGTGTTTGGAGTCGTGGGTCATAGCTCAGTGGACTATATTTGGTCTCTAGAGCACAATTTCTGTACTATGTAAATATATATATATATATATATATATATATATATATATATATATATATATATATATATATATATATATATATATATATATATATATATATATATATATATATATATATATATATATATATATATATATATTTATATATATATATATATATAAACATACAAAAAATTATATAAAATGAATCCAAAGAGAAAAAAAATCTTTAGTTTGCTTTCTAGTACTACAGACATACAATCTTTCACGAGTGACAGTCACATAAAAAAGTGCCTGATTTTTTTTTAAAGTGAAAGCCACTACTTTTTTAAAATAGTTTTTCAAAAAAGTGAAAACTACTCAAAACAGAAATTTTAGAGAAGAGAAAAAATATTTTTTGTGAATAATACTTATGTTTTATAGGAATGTTATCCATATGATGGTTCATATAATACACTCCCCGAGAAGTATAACTCATCTTATTTTAATATACAAACGATCAATAAAAACTCCAGGAAATGCACAACAGTAAGCTGAGAGAATATTTTATGACGCTTCTCAAATATCTGAAATTTTGATTTTGTTACCTCTATAGTGAAGAAGCTTATATACCAGAATATTTATGCTTTCCACTATTACTGAAGCTAAAAAAAAAAAGAGATGCTACACTAAAGCAAGTTTCGATACTTGTTTTATTTCGGGTACATTTTTACCTGTAAAATGAATCAAAGAGTTTTATATAAGGAAGCGGTTGTTTAACATAAAAAAATAAAATGATTCATATCATACAATAATGAAAATGCATTACTTCAGAGGATATTTGGTTTAAACATGAGCCCTCTCCAGAGAAGACGAGATATTACAAATATTTCGCATATTTGCTTAAGTAACAAACCGCAAGTGTGGTTAATGTTTCCGAACACACAAAACCAAATCGATAAGTTAGAATTACTCGCAACCAGGCACTTATATGCCACAAACATCCATAAAGGTAGTGTAGATGCTCTTTCGTTGTATTCAGTTACTTGTTTTATTAAAGAAAAAAATGCTCTGTGCACTTAAAGCATCCAGGAAATCAGGAGATCGTATCTCCAAGATTCTTTTAAATAGCATACCCTAGTGCAGTGCTTCCCAAACTTATGGATGTAAAGGCCCCTTTGGAAACATTAAAATATTTCGCGGCCTCCATCAAAAAAAAAAAAAAATCGTAATACAGACATATATTATTATAATATTTATTATAACACTAGCAATGAAACATTAATTTAAAGCGCGAAAAACTTGGCCGTTTTAAATGAGCATAAGATTTTGCTTTTGTAAGCTTTTTTGTGAAATGAAACTTATATGAATAAGCATATATTTACTAATATTCATTAAGCACCGAAATACGCAGGAAGCCAAATTTGTGCAACAACACCAGTGTATGATTTTTTCCATTAAAATATAAAAAATAACAAAAAAGAAATAATAAATAATAAAAATTAAATACGTTTATTTTAAGATAAAAAATATCTACTTAGTCTTAATACATTTTAAATTTGTTTTCATTATATCACGGTCACTCCCAACAAAACTAACGGCCCCCAGTTTGGGAAGCGCTGCCCTAGTGTTTATGAAAGTTTTATTTATTTATTTATTTTGTTTTGTTTTGTTTTCATTTATGCAAACATACATATAAACAACACTGGCTGATATTTTATTATTTTATTTTCGTTGTTTTTTACATTTATTTTATATAATATTTTTGCGTGTGTGATTATTTAAGACGGATATGACGTAATGCTTTCATATTTCCATGGCAACGATAAGTTCCCTTTCCATTGTGGTTCATTGTATTTAATACTTTCATAATTGCCACTTTAGGAAGAAAAACAAGCATATCCAGATGACACATCATAAAGGATAAAAGTAAGATATTCAGAAAATACAAAAGGCAATTTCCGATAAAGTAATTTTTGTGCGTGAACATATTAGGCGTCTTTCTTAGGGGGAATCACAAAACATTCAATTTACAATAAACCGACATTCAGTTACAGTAAATAAAAACAGAGCTATAATTTGAGTCACAGTGCACTGAATGGTTCTGGGAATGAAGATCTAAAATGATTTCTTCCTGTCATAGTGCCAGAGGAATTCTAATGTGTTGAAGACAACGGATGAAGACAATAGAGAGCTTGTCCATGTGATTATGCAAAGGTTTTTCCGTTAAGTCGGTGAGTGATGGTTTTTTTACTAATGGCGCTGACACTGAGCCAATTCTCCGGCAGTAATCTAAGCTGCATACCATGCACAGAATATCATTCATTTAAACAGCTATGTAGCACAGAAGATCTGTGATGCACGCCTTTCTGGCACACTTCTACAGAAATAATCATTGCAGTTGCCATGTGGTAGGAAAAAGACTGAGATCAAAGACGAGGAACTCCGCAATATCGCTGTGACGAGTGCTGTATTTGGCACTAAATGGGATGTTAAAGTAGTCTTGCAAATTGAGCACCACTTGAGTTTTATTCATTCTACATGACGTTATCTTTATCACAATGCAGCAGAATTGATGGACCTAAATGAGAAGCTGTTTGATAAGATTAACTTCACCACTAGGGAGTTTGTTATGTTTTGTGGGATTTCCATAAAATATAACATGGATTAATACGAAATCAGTAACAGGTTTAGCAGTACCTTATTTTTATTTTTAAGCACTGCTTTAGCAATACATTTTTTAAACGTTTAAACATTAGTTCGTGAGAATATGGATGTGAACTTTATTTTGAGAAGGAGAAAGCTTCGTCTGGCACATCAGTCTAGCTCTGGCCTCAAAATAGTTCAATAACTCGGAATCGCTAGTCTCCAATTTCTTAAAATAATTTATTGAGTATATAAATAATTTTTATACCACCCGGGAACATTCAGGCAAAATATATTATTGTCATGAAAACTGAGAATCCGTATTAGTTCTTCTTGAACAATAAAGCTAAAGTATTTCACTATATGTATATAATAATACTTTGGTTTTATTGTTCAATCATTCTTTTCATAGACGACTTAGACTTTTTTTACATTACAATACAGATAGAAGACTTAGACTTTTTTTACGTTAAATTACAGATTACAATCAAGTAATTTTATTTATTTTCTTTATATAGAATTCTTTGAGCCACTTTCTTGTTAGGGATATTATGATCCATCGAAAGAAAATATGTTGTCACCCCATTCATTTTAAAACTTACGTTCTCCTGATTGAAAAAAAAAAGTCTCCTGTTTAGAAATGCCTTCTGAATAATTTGAACACATGAAAATAAATTTCTGATCTGACGAAATACTCTGCTTTCGCGGGGTTGGTTGTCCAAGGCGAACTGTGTTCTAATCCCTCCTTGGACATGGATATGTTCGTGATTGTCTTTAGGTGGAATATGAATTTCATCATTCGCTATGAGACCAACGCCCACTTATTGGAGAATTGAAAAAGCTTCATGTTTGGTCTCTAGAGCAGGGTTCTGAACTACGCCAATAAAAAAAATCTTTACTCCACCCATTAGAGCTGGGTTGATTGATGAGGATTTTATTGTTTTCTATTATTATTAACTCTTGGATGAAGTAAATTACAATTTGACGATGACCACACAGTTCATTAACAAGATTACTGCGCAGTCATTTTCAGATTGTAATTTACTTCAGGTCAGGAGTTAATAAGAAGCAGAACGTTTTAAAGTTAATATTTACCAATAACTGGTGAAGACCAATTTGAAAATTATAAACGCTTTTTTACAAAGGACTTTCAAATCATTTATTATCCTAAATTATAATTACAAATTCCAATACAACGATGAAGTGAATTACTGGGCTGGTCGTGGATCTAAAGTTCCTGAAGGTACCAGAGATAATGATATTCAATAAATATGTTTACACTCTATAGCTCAGTCGGTTTCGACGATACCTTGGTTGAAAAGATACCTTGGTTGAAAAGATTTCGAATCCCGTCTAGGACTCGAAGATCCTTGATAAAGGATCTTCGAGTCCTAGACGTTAGTGGGTCTCATACAGGTGGAAATGTTTTTCCTACCGAAAACTCACGTTTTTCATCCAGCAAACAGAAAAATCAGGCAGAAAAACACACGCAATTTACAGACATAGCACATTTCGGGAATAAGGATTAACGATCCTATTCCGTCGGATCTGGTTTCAAAAGTCGATACAGTATGGCATGGGTAAACGAGTAATCATAAAAACAGAACAGAATGCCTATGTTTGCTGTTGGTTTGTCTGTTTTGCGTAGATAGATGGTTCATAAATGTTCCTCGCATCCTAAACGAGATTCAAATCCACGACGTCGTCGCTAGTGACGAGTAATTCTGCTTCCCTATTAAGGCATTCTCAGTCTGATGCTTACGCTTCTTCCCTATATATATATCCGTTACTTATTCTATACTTATATTTATTTACAGCAATTTCTTACATTTGAAAATAAAGAGAAGGAGGGTGGAAAACTGTGTGTGTCATTGAATATAATGTTATATGAAACATAAGGTAGTAATGCAAATCAAAGAATTCTATTATATATTCTAATAGCGCGCAAACATATCAGTCAGTTACTGGTTTCATACGAAGCCACTACTTTCACCTTTTTATTAGTCATCAGCATTGAAGTAAACGTGAAGGAAATTACGGCTTAATCATAATATTGGCTATCAGAAAGCATGATTAAGTCTGAGGAGAGAGTTATTTAGCATCATAATCTCCTCCTCTTCCCTGGATTTTCTATCACCCTAATATCATTCTATGACCGTTAGTGACTAGGAAAAGTATACAGACTCTGAAGGACTATTATCCATCTCACGGTAGTACTCTTGGAACGGCTAATAGATGATGAAGAATACTGTTTAATGAATAAATATCGGAATTAGTTTGGTTAAAGAATAAGGCTAGTTAATGCCGAACGATGCATGTAATGGTGAGACAATCCATGAGAGGTGAAAGTTCCCTCGGAAAAGAATAATTAAACCACTTATTTCTGAACCATGAATCATGCTACATATCATTATGTAGCGTGATTATCATATCATGTAGCCCTTCATATCATGCAGAATCGGAAAAGCCAAAGACATTTGTCATCAGATTATTAAACTAATCTGGTGCAGGAAATATAATCTACAAGACCATTACTTGACACAGTAATTAGAACCAAAATGTTAGCAACGTTAGGTTTAATATGACGAATCCTTAATTTTAAGTAATTTGGAACGTTTAGCGCTATAATATCATTACAAACTCAATTCTTTAAAGAGTGAATTTTTTTTTTCACTTTTTGAAGAATAATTTATTGCTACTGAAAGACATAACTCTTCTTCCACTATTCTGAGACTTTAATAGAGGCAGTATGCTCCGCAAATAATCACCTCTTTACACCAATTATTTACACTAAGTGGTTAATTACACTTAAGAATGATACGAGTAACAGGAGACAGTGAAAAATGAGATAATGCATTTCTCAACAAAGAGTTCAGTTCGATTCTATCTCTAGAGAAATCCCTACTTTTATCGAATGTTTATTGTTATTGTAAAAGAAAGTTGATCGAATGTTTGGCACTCGGAGTGCACTTTGATCGAATTGGATAATAATGAAAAACGTTGTTCTCTGGAAAAGCACTGGATATTTGATCTTATTCCTGGAAGTTTCACATTACTCGAAATCACTGTGCGATAAAAAATCCATTTGAGGATTTCAATTTCCTGAGTGTAACTAAAGCACACCCATACACAACGAAATCATGAAGTGATCTTAAAGAAAGTGTGTCAATGAAACAGACAAAAGAATTTCAGAGAATGCAGTACGCACACGTGTACAAAATAAATAATAAAAATAAATGGAAAGAGACCAGGAGAGTTAGAGTTAACTAACAAAGATGAGTAGAGAAGTCATCGTCATCGCAATTTTTTTCTTGCTTGTTAGGATTTTGCTTTTTATGGTTTATTTGAATTTCAACATTTTATTTTTATTTTTTGCATTGTTTCCTTGAGTCATTTATGCGGTTATGAGAATGAGATTTTTTTTATGTATTTCTATGTCAATGTGTGGTGAATGAATTTTATTCACTCTCACGAGACTTTCCCCAATCAATGGCGGCCGGAAGTCTCTCAAAAGGTACAGCATTTAGCTGAACCATTGTACTAGTGTATTATGGTTCACAAAGCAATACTTTATTGCTTTGTGAACTTACTAGATCAAATAATTTATCGGAAGGTTTCAGAAAAGAACACAAAATCGTTTCTATTGTTCAATAGTAGTTCAGGTCCGAATGTATCTTTTGATTTTTATGAGTTCATAGGTGCTAAGGCATGTAAACTCATTCCTGGCGAAGAAGCAATCTCTGATCAAGCTCTCACCAATGACTAGAATGAAAACCATAAATTACACCACAATTTCAGCACATTTTCCTTCTTTTCTTTCTATTTTGTATTCTGGAACAACGAAGTCAATTGGAAGATTATCACGGAATGCCAAAGTTGAGATTCTCACATTCAACTTCCTATCAACAGTGTTATAAACACTATTACAACAGCATGTGATGTTTATAACAAATCATAAAGAAACAAGAATGAATCAATGTTAAATGGAGTTTTATAATTTATTAAAGATGTTAGGAATTAGATCAGTTTTTAAACATAAATTAAGCTCTTTGAGTTCGTTTCTTTATTGTTCTGGAAGGGTGAAGATCTAAAATTATATTTGAAGATTAGTAATGGCTGAAATTCTTTATTATTTATTAGTATATTAGTATATTCCTAACGATGTTATGAAAAAATGTTAAGCAAAGTTATACTCGAACTAATTTCTTTCTTTCAAATCATCATCGTCAAATTCCTGATATGTATCCTTAAGGGTATACAGGATATGATAGCACTTACATCATTACTAACTTCCTATCAACAATTTTCCTCCAAATCAATCTGTTACCTGTCAAGACTCCAACATTATCAGATCTCATATTTCTGTCTTCTAAGGCACTTTTTACTGTATCAATCCACCGATACCTTGGTCTTACTCTGAGTCTTTTTCCTGCCAACGTGGCAGAGAACACTTCTTTTGCCAATCTTTTTTCTCCCTTCTCTTTTTATTTCTTTCAAAGCCGGTGGTACATAAAAGTGTGAATTGAATTACGCAATTCAATTCACACTTGCAAAATAAGCAAGTTAATTGTTTTTTGACATGACGTCATGAATTATCTGACCAGTATGAACAAAATCACTCGACTCTTTTCAATATTATAAACAGACCTTTGCAAAATAATTTCTTGCTTATATTTTTACAAACATTAAGTTACTTAAATCAAAATGAAAAATGTATATTTGTTTCAGTTTATCATAATACTCTCTAAAGAAAAATATAAATATATGTACTGCTGAGATTTTTGTTTCTGATTTATTCGATAAGTTTGCGATCTATCATAATTAAGAGAGTTATATCGGTTCTGTTCTATTTACCAACTGGACGCAAGTTTTTATGTTGCCGAGTTAGGGTATATTTGGCGCAGGAATGGCGTTGTGAAAAATGAAGCCCGCAAAATTTACGGATTTCAAAAATGTTAGATTTAAAAAAAAATATAACCGCTCTTTGGGGATTCAGAAGGTTAACAAATTTATTTATTATTATAAATACTAAATTATAACAAGGATTCATTTGATCCCGAGTTACTAAATTTGTGCTATTTTCTTTAAGTAGCTAGACCTCCAGGGACGTAGATCAGGTGACTAAATAAAAATAAATAAACCTTCTATTTAAATTCACTGAAATAAGCAACAAATGAATAAAATAAAAATAAACTGTCAAGTTTTATAACCGGACTGAGTACACCAGTTTAATATTTTAAATGCATATTCTAAAACTTGTGCTGAACCCTGGGGTGGTTGCGATCCACAGTTTGAAAACAGATAATTTATAGCTTCATCGCCTGTAAACCTAAGCACTGCTTATGCTTTCTATGTGACCAGTTTTTTGGTAATCTGGACAACAGTTACCCCTACCTACTTTGATTTAGAGCGCAACAGAAAGTAATCATTATGCCATATTTAAAATGCGCTCAAAATATTTCATGCTAATCAGAGACAGAAAAAAAATTCTATTTCTAAGGATGACATCGTTGTTTGCTAAATAAATTTAGATATTTCAGGTATACATGAAACTCGTTTGATTCTCCTAATAAAACCACACTTACTACAACCACCAAGACTCGTAACTTGTATTGCCATTAGGCCAATTTTTTAAAAAATTGTTTTAAAACCAATATATAACCGAACACAATTTTCCTCTTATGTCTCGATGGAGGAAGGCAATCTGTCGGAGATGCAGCAAGGGGTTTCCTGCCAGCTGTTCGGTGATAATCGTTATTGTTTGAAATTTAAAAGCCGAGGATTATTTCAAAATTTCTGCTCGCTTCACTTCTGTTATTAAAAAACATTTATTTAACAAAATACATTTAGGGGCCTTCAATATAATCTTGATTGTGCCTTATCACTGCCGCCCATTTGGGTAAGGCTTATGTTCCTGTGAGCAAATCTTTCTTGTTGATGTGTTTGATAAGTCGGAACCGCACGCTGGAAACCTTGTCAGTGGCAGTGAAGCGTTCACACGAAGTGATTCGTTCAACTTAACGAATAAATCGAAGGCTGGAGCACTCACGCCGGGGTGATGGTGGTGGTGAGGGGGGGGGGTGATGAATAACTTGGAGTCGATACTTTTCCATATGATGAAATATTTAATGTGAAATATGTGGCCTCTCATTCTAATGGAAAATGAACCGTTCTTCAGCCTGATTCATATTCATCCTCCATACTGATTATTTCGCGGAACACAAGCACACAGTTGTAAGTCAGATTGATCTCTGACTTACAACTGTGTGCTATTACATAAACTGTTTCACAATTCCACTGGCAAGCATGCTCAGTGTGAGTGTGTTAAATTTTTGAAATGACTCTAGTAGAAGACTGTAGAAAATAAGGTAGTGGTTCCCAAACTGCACGCCACGGCGCCCCAGGGCGCCGCGAAATATTCCAATATCTTCACTGAAATGACACTTAGCCCACATGGTTTTAGAATCGGGCCATCGACGTGTTGATGTATCGTGCGAAAATCAACGTGGAACAGGAAATGAGGGTAGCTGTGTCCAGTTTGATTCCAAGATTTGAGATGTGCAGTGAACAACAGGTTCACTGCACATCTCACCCGTCCCACTAAGTACGATTTATTTATTCAATGATTTGATTGTTCAAAATATGAACTTATTTAATACGTTTTACATAAATTATTTGTGAATTTGAAATATTTGTTTCATTTTTTTTTAACTTAACCAGCCTAACGCCCCAACTGCTCACTGCAACTGTTAGGTAGGCCTATGTTCTGGCTTTGGGAGCAGTGGAAAAATACTGATACTTGTTTTAAACTAAGGGCACCGTGAACCAAAAAAGTCTGGAAACCACTGCAATAAGGAATTAAAAAAATTCTCTCTCTGTCTATCTCAAAATAAATAAATAAACGTACTTTGAAACTGTTAGTAATTTACACTTCATAATTATACTCTTTGCTTCTATATACAGCAACCACATATGAAACTTAATTAGCCTTAAAAAATTGAACTCACAAAGCTGTCAACTTATCGTTCATTATAATACCTGCCTTTAGACAATTCAGTTCTTCCTGTTCTAGACACTATACGCTTACCCTCTAAAACATTTCCTCCTCACTGAAAAATTCCTGACTCACTAGACTCAGGAATTTCTTAGGTTGTTTAGACTACATTTCTAAATTTTATGTGTTCTCTGGTTGGTTTCTCTGTATAGTAAAAAAAAATCCCACATTCCAGGAGAGAAAATCCCATCATCACTATATCAGTATTGGCTAACTCACATTTATTTGAGAAGCCATTCCTATCTGTACGCCGCAAGAACATGATAAATATTCTTCCTGTTCTAGAGGAGACTCGAACCCAGGTTATTATCATGATTATCAAACTTCTTATTCTATCTTCCGTTTTTATATTATATCCAATGGACCTGTCAGTCTCCTTCGTAGTCTCATATTTCCGTGAATGAGTCCATTCTCTGGCCGATTTACCTGTTTTTCAGCAATTCAGAGAATAAAACATCCTGTAATGTCTGCATCGGCTAATTTATCAAATATAAAAAGCCCTGTAGAAGGTACCTCGAGTCCTGAAAGGGATCTGAATCGGATTTTCTTAACAAAGAATATTATCAACATCATCGATTGAATTACGGAATAACCCAAATTTTTTATCCCAAATCTGCCATGCAGAATTGGGATAAAAGAGGAAAAAAAACTTCCGAAAGTCAAGGAATATATTCAGTAGGGAAATCACGAGATAAAAGGCTGACTGCGATGAGTGATTTTGTTTTGTTTCAGAAAATTAATCAGCGATCTTGAATTTTTATTTCCATGACTTAATTATGATGAATGAAATATGAATTAAGAAGATTTTTCAATTTAATAAATGCGTATATAATACTTTTAATAATAATAATGCATCCAATTAAAACTTGCAGTGTTATTTAGTGTTATTTGCGTAGTGTTATTATCATCGTCAACCTGTCTGAGTCGTATAAGAAAAAAATTATTAGCAAAAGAGATAAGATATAATCAGTATTTAGGCGCTCTACCAAATAACTGAAACTCCAGCTAGGTGATATAGATATCATTCCAGATATACTGTAAATATGATATTTCATTCTATAGCCTTTATATAGCCTCTATATATAGCCTCTTTATATAGCCTATAGCCTTTATTAGACAAAATAATAAACACTCTGATATTTAGAATGAAAGAACAAGAAATATTACGTTTTGCCAACATTATCCACCCATCACGCACGCGCGCGCGCGCGCCGCCTCATTACAACATAAAACAAAACTCCTTAAACTAGAAAGACTCATTTTGTTCACTCGTTTATTGCAATTACAAGTAGTATAGCAGTTAAACTTTAAGCTGCACTCATTCTCTGCACGCTATGTGCCGTGTTGGATCTTCTACTTGACAAAAGAAGCGAAAGAAGATCGCACACTTGAGACTGTTCAACTAACTTGTGAGTTCCAAGTAATTGATTTCCCTGTTTGCCCTTGTTGGTTACTTTTCACATAGGTGTGTGTGTGCAGACAAAAGTTGTTAGCTGAACTTTTCCAAATATGCTTCTACATGATCTTTATAGGATTGTCATTAGAAATAATTTTTATTCGTACTTTTTTAATAATTATAATAAAATAATACACTGTCCTGATTGTAGTTCTTAAAGTACCAGACTGTACGATTAAGGAAGTGTTTTCTTGGCATTCATCAGACAACTGGGTAAAATAAGACTTAATTCAGTGTTCATTAGTTAGTTTCGGTTCTCAAGCTAGAAAATAGTCGATTTTGATCTATGTGACATTCTTTTTTATGACAGTCTCATCGCCCATAAAAAGGTATAAACATTAGCACTATAGACTTAGAGTTGGTTAATGGCATGGTAAACAAGGACAAATGTATCAGATTCCAAGAATCTGATGTGGTCCAGATGCTGTCGTATTCTAATCTCAGCAGAACATCCATCTTGTTCAAAATAACGAATTTGACATGACTATGGTAGTACTTGATAGACATCAGGAAAGAAGAAGATGAAGCAGTTTATCATTGATTGATTGATGGTAGAAAATAATGTAGTTTCTTAGCTGATTTGAAGATGATCAATAGATTAACCTTGCGAAGAACAGTTCTGGATTGAGGGATTATATCTATCGATAATTTCTGTATGGCAGCTTGATTATATCTATTAGAAGCCCAAATGATTTTCATTTCTTGTAACAAGAGGGAAGGAATCGATGTACTCATTGTAACCACTTCAGATCTCCAACCAGCGTTGATAATCAACTTTACCCAAAAAACATTCACAAACATCCAAGCCAGGGTGGGTTTCGAATGTAGGGCCTGCAGATTTGGAGGGCGGTAATGACATCAACGCTGTTCCAAAAACTCTGAGCTTTGTTACCAATTTCTGTTTTTAGCCGAGCAAATAAATACTCTACAAGCGAACAGAGTAACTTATTACATAATAAAAATAATTCTTCATAAGCTCAGAAACAACATGAATTTTACTCTGATCATTCATTTGCATCGAATGAATAAATTTCTTGACCCCCCCCCAAAAAAAAAAAACCGCATTTATATTTTGGACAGAACTATTTCCAGTACAGTTTGTTTGCACACTTGGCAGAGAAAAAGAGTTACTTGGTTATTAAAAATTCCAGGTAGTGCTACAGAAGGCATCAAAAGTGATTAAAATTCATGGGAAAGATCGCGAAAAGGATCTTTTGTGTTAAGCTAATGAAGCTGAATTTAAGAAATGTTTATGCGTTCTTGTGTCTTGTTGCAAATTAACTGCATCTTAATAGATAATAAAGAGAACAATTAGAATAAGAGAAAGTAAGAAACAAAACTGTTTAAGCAATTATTAACTTGAAATAAGATGGTCACATTATATGTATAGAATAAGTTAACTCATCAGAACAGGATTAGTGAAAATTTTTACTGTGAATGAAGAATCAGATCATGGCATATTAGGTGACTGACCTCCAAATTAAGATAAGCGTTATTCGTATAATTTTCGTGGCAGTAAATAGTTTAATTTTGAAAAAAGTTAACTTATTTACTTACTTTTTGAATCTACTAAAATTAAAATACTTGATTTTGTTTTTTACAATGGAATGATGAAAAGTAAAACAGTTGTTTTAGCAAAGATTTTGAGTCTAATATTAAAATATCACTCATTCGCTAAAGTCAAATATTTCATGCGAAAGTTAAAAGTAAAAGTCATATTACGAAAAGTAAAAAAAATCGGAGACTTTTCCGTACACTTTTACAGTATACACGCGAATAATAATCACAACATTTTGGGAAAATACCTGTCCCACTGCAAAACTAATACTACCTGATACCGGTCCCACTGATACCACCTTGCTAGCAGAATGCGAAGAAGATTTGGAGGAGCTAATTGTGAAAGTTAAAGAAGAAAGTGCTAAATAAATATAGCCTTAAACTTAACCTCAAAAAGACGAGTCTTAGCCTGGCTGGCCGAGTGGTTAGAATATCCGCTCTCCAGCCAAAAGGCTGTGGGCTCAAATCCCGCCGTGGGCATGGATGTTTGTGATTGTCTTTGGAAATACTAGTGGTGGTGGTAGGCAACAAATGGCGTTGGTGTAGTTGTGGAGCATGTGCCCTCCCTCGATGAGTCTTTGGACTCACTGTAGGTGTCTAATAATAATAATAACACGTCAACTTAATGATTTTGAAGTAGATGGAGAGAAAATGGAAATGGAAGCAGTTAACAATTTTGTACTCCTAGGATCCCAAATTATAAAGATTGTTATTATACTGAAGAAGTTAGAAGAAGATTATTACTTGGAAAGAAAGCAATGACAAATTTAAGCAAGATCTTTAAAGATCATATTAGCCTCGCAACAAAAATCAGAATCGTGAAAGCAATGGTATTCCCTGTGGTACTGTATGGATGTGAAAGTTAGACCCTGAGAAAGAATGAAAGAAGGAAGACAGATGCATTTGAATTATGGGTTTGGAGACGCTTACTAAGAATACCATGGACTGCAAACAAACAAATAAATCAGTGAGAGACAGAATAAAGCCAGATTGCTCCCTCGAAGCTATGATCATCAAGCAAAAATTTTCATAATTTTGACATATTATGCTGATGATGATGATGCTTGCTAAAGTTGATGGAAGCAAGAGAAGAGGACGACCAAAAATTAGACGGGTGGACGGAGTTAAAGAAGCAATTGGAATGCGCTTGGAAATTCTGAAAGATACGGCCAGGGACAGATCTGAATGGAGAGCGTATGTTCATAGAATCACCAGGAGTCGAAAACGACTCGATGGAATATCAAAGATGGAACACACACACACACACACACACACACACACACTGCAGAACTGAATCTAAGTATCTCCACAAAATACAACCAGAATTATTATAATTACGTGACATTTCCACACAACGCATTGTCTACACTCCACCATCAACATAATACCACTACCTATTTACAATACAATCTATCACCCCCCAATAGTATTTTTTACAGTAAATCGCATATGTATAACTGCCGATTTGCCTTTGAGAGATCTAAATCCGTAGTTTCGCTGATTAAAAAAGCCTTGAAGAGCAGGCTAACTCACCTCCATTTGAGGAAATCATATAAAGATTCTGCTCGTTGATGAGAATCAGGTCTTTTCTAGGTGAAATGTGCAATCTCCAGCGTCTTCCAATCGCGCCACGGAGAACTGTTCAACAAAGCAGGATTTAGGATAATGAAATGACTGAAAGTATTTGTTGACGTGATAATTTACTCTCGTATCATGTAGATGAAGAAAGAATATTAATTTGTATTTGTTTGCACAGATACTGATTTTGTCATGTATTTTAATAATTGAAGAACAGTAACATCAAAGCCATATAAAAAGTTATTATGAATTTCATAAATTTTTACCAAAATTCGCTTAATTCAACCTTAATCTAATTTAGCTTGAATTTTATATAATTCAACAAGTTTAAATTAATTTAAATCGAATTTAAATAAATGCTATTTAATGCTATTAGAAATTATTTATTTTTTATGTCTTTAAAAGTACTTCAGTACAGAAAATAAGACAAACTATACAAAAAAAAAACGATACAAATTAACATTTAATTTTGTTTCATTGCACTCTTTGCATTTAATATAGTTCAGTTTTTGTGTGATTCAACTGACAACTTTATTTCACTGAAATAGAGTGAAACAGTTCGTGTCATTATTAAAACCAGCACCACTATTTACAATGGAAGGTGAATGATTGATAGTATAGCTTTCTGAAAGTTATTTTACAGATAAACGAATTCTGATTCAGGCAATCAAGATGGTTTTGATACAACAATGCACTATGAATACGTTATTGTATGTTGTTTTAGCCTAGAAAATTTCTTCTTCACCCATAGTCAGAGAGTATGGTAGGACTGTCTCCTTTATAGTACCCCGTTGGGGTACTATAAAGGAGACAGTCCTAACATACTCTCTCCAGGTGTTTCTGTCTTTGGATCTCCTTAACAAGGTGGAAAACGAAGAATTAGTCTATTCTGTGATATTATCTATCCAGGTGATTCTAGGTCGCCACCGTTTTTTTTTTTTAACCAGAAGTCAAGCCCTCCAGTGCTATTTTAGGTAAGCTATATGATCTAGCTACGTAGCTCAGTCACTGAAGCTGTTTCTGACTTGTTTAGTGATGATATTTTCTGTAATGAAGCGTATTTTCCTTCTAACCTCGTCACTTGTTATGTGTACCATATATGGTGTCTTCAAACGTTTCTGTAGCACTTCATCTCGAAGGCCAATAGTCTTTTCTCATCTTCCTTTAGCAAACTCCAACTCTCACATCTGTATAAGTATGACAGAGTTAACAAGGGTATCGATGAGGTAGAGTCTTTTAGTTAGGTTTATTGTATTGTCCTTCCAAAGTGGCTGTAACCTCTGAAGGGTAACAGTTACTTTAGCAATGCGTGCGTGCTTTACTGTCGTGTATAGATCGGCTATTTCTGTGTAATGCGCTTCCCAAGTAGGTGATTCATTCTATTTCTTACATTTCTTCCGTTAACTGAAATGTTCATAGGCTTATTGCCTATAACACATTGGTTTTGGTTTGTGAATGCTGATCTTCAATCTATAATCATTAAGTACGTGCCTTAGAAACTCTGTAAGTTAATTCTTTTAACTGGTGTTCATTCTCTGCTATTAGGTCAATGTCATCGCGAATCTCAGATGATTGATTTTTTGCCACCAACTGTAATTCCAATACTGCTGTTTTCCAAAGCTATGTTTATTATATATTCCAAATAAAGATTAAAAGTATCGGCGAAAGTATGCAGCCTGACGTACACCTCTTTCCTTTTTTTTTGCTTCGGAAATAGTCCTAAACATAAAGATTAAATAAAATATATCATCACACAGAAAAACAAAAGAGTACACCAGCATTACTGGTTTCTAATTAATGAGATAGATCTAACAAAAGGTATCCAGACTTGCTTTCAAGTTTATTTACCATTCTTCCTGCGATGTATAATGTTTGCGGTTCTGTATATAAAACAAAAGCGCTTTGATGGATGTGAATAAACTTTATCGTGTCTTCTCGATGCACTACTCGCGTTCTATCGACTAATTTGGAGCACACAGCTCGCGATTAAGTTACGGTCATTCTTAATTACTTATCCTACTAAGTAATGTGTATGTATTGGAGACTGTACAATCACTGCTTTTGGGTGATTTATTCCTTGGAGTAATCGCAGTAAAGGGATACGTAAGGAATCCATTTCGGAGTATAGGTGAACGCGAGCCCTTCTCTCGATAACTACAGAAACTTCTTTTATGCAACGATTTTAAAAAAAAAAAAAAATCATTCTTAGAAAATATTTTATGAACTTTTCCACTTCTCTCTCTCTCTCTGTCTGTCTGTCTCACTCTATCTTTCTGAAGATGTCTGAACACGCAATTTAGCAATAACGATGAGAAGTTATTGTATGCTGCTATCAAAGAAGTTTCTCAACATAATCGGTGTTCGTTCAGATTTCTGTGATATTTAGAGTTTAGATAGATGGTAAAATTGAATTCATAGTATGAATATTTATATTAAGCTTAACGCAATATGTCCACATAAATTATATAAATGAATTAAATCCATTGTTTTTTATACATTCTTTATTCTGCTTCTTTAGGATTACGTAAATATGATAAAATTTATTTTAATATGATGCTCAATATAGTGAACCTTATACCATCATTCAAAAGGTAAAGGCTTGTTACAAACAGCTTCCAATATAACAATAATTAGAATTCAAATTAGGATGTCAATTGTTAGCATCCATGTTGATCTAGCTAACAGACATATTTACCTCTCGTATCTGCTAATTAAGTACTTTATCAGAGAGAGAAAGAAAGAAAAAGAGAGAGAGAGAGAAATAATCATATGTGGTTGAATATTGATAAGTACATTTAATAAATTTCTATATTTTATGTGGACGTATCTAAATTATCAATAGGCTTATAGACAACATTTGTATTATTTTGCCCGCCAAACGTCAATCATAGCAAAGTAAAAAGAAGCCGTTTTTTAAACATGAATTAAAGAATTATAGAAATTAACTAATAATCAGTTCCCCACTTTGTACTTATATGTTACCTTGTGGATAATCGCGCTTTCTGAGCATCACTTAGTTGAGAAACATGAATTGAATCCCGTGTGTTTTGTGTGTATGAAGGAGCAGTCAAAAAAATAACACTTGTTATTTGACTGGAAGCACTCGGATTCTCTTTCTCTCTTTCTTTTTTCTCTTTCTTTCTATATATATTTTTTATTTCTATATTTCTATTTTTTATTTCTATATATATTTTCTATATATATTCTTTCTTTTTCTCTTTCTTTCTATATATATATATATTCATTTTTATAAATTAATATATATATATATATATATATATATATATGTTATAAGTTAGATTTTAATATATGTTTTCTAACTAGAGTTTTTTTAAGAAAAACTCGTATAATATTACCATTAGAAATTATTTTGTCTGTCATAGAGCAAACAGTATAATTTATCGATCACCGTGTTAATGTATTTGGATATCAAAAAGCAAACACGCGTACTGTTATGGTGGTCAGAGCAATAAAATTTGATTAACCTTGCTTTTCGTAAGCGGTATGATGGTTTCTATTTATTAGATGAATTTACCAAGGTCTGTGCCGTGTTTTGAACAACCGAATGTATTAACAATACATTCAGTAATAATCACGGAAACATACACTTTTCCGTCCAAAATTTATGGTTTGTTTCAATTCTAACTTCATCCCTATCTATGTTCAAATGTTTTCTAATTTAAGGATACATTTCTGTACCTATTCCAGTCGCTTATCATGAATACTTTTTCAGTTTACCTATAAATAATCCAAATTTAGATTAAATCTATCATTGTTCGTTTATTTTCTTCTGTTCTTTCATATTTTACTTTTGCACAGGAGAATGCTTTCTTGTTTATTCCTTTCTTATTATTTTGAATCTTCATGTTGGTTTACATTTAGTCAAGAGGTTTAATCCTGTGATTTTATTTTGTTAATCGACTAAATCTCAGTTGAAAACAGAATTCCAAATTTTATAGAAGTAGGTTTCCTATAGATTTTAAACAAAAATAATACGCAAAAGATGAATTCAAAATGGCCAAGTTACTGAAGATGGTAAGTGCCTTTACCCATCACGAGTAATTTTGTGTGACGCTCGCCCATGAAAGGTGGTACATGTTAGTATAATAGGTTTGCTAAGATTTTTACATAATCCGAAAACCCTACTCTAGAGTCTAGACCAGATGTGAAATCTTTCAGATCATTTGATGCCCTCAAAACACGGGGAAGCAGTCTCACATCGAGAGTGGAAATTCATCTCCCATCTAACGGTAATCATCCATTCCCACAGTCGGATTCGAATCCGTAACTTGTTAGTTCAAGAGCGGATATGCTAAGCATCAGGCTAAAAGAGCATCCGGCATTAATTTCAATTGAATGAAACACCATTTTAATACGAATATGCATTAATTGCTTTAATTATTTGAGGCATTATGTATTCCTTCTATTATAATAATGCTTCATATTACAATAGATTAAACATCTCCTTACATTTGAAATTTAAGCGTTTGTGCCCCTTTTAGGGGAAAGACTGATGTCAATATGAACTAACGTAAGATATTTTTTCTCATAAAGAATTGTACCACATTCGTTTTTAATACTCTTTCCTGTCTAAATTTAATAGTTCTGGAAGATGCCTTAGATGTTGAATACAGTGAAGTAAAAAAAAAGATAAAATTATAATCTGGGAAATCTTCTACAGTGGGAAATGACATATAGAGACTATAGTAATGAAAACCAAAATGCTGTACTTAGGATTTAGAGATTAATCGCCTTAAAAGTAAGCCTCATTCTGCCATACACTCTTATTTCAAAGTTCTTGTCTTGCTAGGAGTACCTCTCTCAGTTTTTCCTATCTCCAAAAGACATCTTGTCGCACCTCGTTTAAGAGTGTCAACGGCAAACACTATAATCTTTTCCCATTGAAGGTTTTCTTAGGCTGAGAAGAAGAAAAAAACCAGTTGAGTCATGTCTAATGGCACTGGCATCAAGGGTCAGAAACATTTGGTCAGAAACGACAGCACAAATTAAGTTGGCTATGAAGAAACGTAGTGAAACTTCCATTAGACAGATGTCCACTTTCGTCTCCCTTTCCAAACTTTCAAATATAAATGTTGATTATCGGCTGGGTATCACAGTCAGAAGAACAACAGTAACCTCTAGTTGGAAATATCTAATCTGCAGTTCCGTCTTGAAGGCAAGTTTTTTCAATTCAGAGCGAGTTATTCGATCTCATACCAAAGTCGTTGGGGTTTTATTCTTGAAAATTTGGTACTTGATCCAGCAAAACAGACAAAAAAGACGACACCCGCAGTGACAAACATGCTAGATAATGAAGAAAATATCTTTTTCAGTTTAGTCTATTTTAAAATATCTTTTTCACTTATTATTTTCTATTTTAATAATAAAATAGAAAATAATAATCATTAAACTTCTTATTTGTTTCAAAATTGTTTCAAACTTCTGTTTGAAAACAAACATACAAACATCTTACAGACTACATTGCTCTAAACAGAGTCTAGAGCAATTACCATTAAAGCATAAGACGTACTCGTATACTAAACAAACCTAGAAGTGTATGAATTCAGGCTTTCTAGTTCAGTAAAACATCATTGTAGTAATGATGTGCGTGCGTCCATGCGTGTGCGCGTTTGTGTGTGTGCACGCGCGCAACTGATCTAATCCTCTCATCCTCAGATAAGCTTGACAATGAGCAGATCTAATACTATAGATCAATATTTAAAATTCGACCTCGTAGGAAAATGCGTACAAACGTCTTTATACCATTGGGTATATCATTCTTTTAAGTTATGCACACTCATGAATGAATGAATACATTATGACCATCAAGCCTGTTCCCAACAAATAGACTGCACAGTTGGCTGGAAACGGACCGATGGTAGCGATACTGGTTACTGGTACAAAATTGTTCCCATGAGAATCAGTATCAGTAGGTCCTCTCATCCCAAGTGATGATTTTTATCTGCTAATTCTTACCTTGAGATTGTTTAGGATATATAGCCCTACATAGTGAGAATGTGATCGATGGGTCCGGACTCTCCCAGAAAGACAGCGCTTCTTATCAAAAAGGCTTGTATTTGCAAGAATAGTTCTAAGAGCATATCCAAGCATTCCGTGTTCTCCCTGGACGTCTAATTGCCCTAGTATTTGAATCCCATTGAACATTTGTGAGATCACGTGGAATGCAGCATCCTGGACATTATTCTATCTAGTTGGTTCCTAATTACACTTTCCATGGTCCATGGAGTAAATGCCAAGACGGATACAAGCGATTATCTTAGCCAGATAGGTCCAGCACGCTACTTTGGTTTGGTTCGTGAGTATAGATATCCTGCTTCTTAAGAAAATTATTGCAGAAAATGAAGCTTATGTTTTAACACTTTCATTGCCAAGCTGAATATTGGAATTTCCTGTGGTGGCCAAATTTTTTTAATTTTTTTATTTAGTGAGCGACGTCCACGCGATAACACGTGATCGGCCGTTTGGTGAGAACTCGCACCGCGCGATATCGCGTGATTGGCAATGAACATGTTAAAAGGATTTGTATTTCCAATTTCTAGTCCCTAGTCCTTTAGATTATGTCTTTTATGACTCAATTAAAGTTTTATCCAGACATTTTTTTTTCCTGCAAGGAAATTCTCAAATCGACCTTTGAAATTTCTGGTTGAAGTTTTAATCTCTCTATTTCTTTCTTCTTCAGTTCGACTACGCGCACTGTGAAGCAAGCGCAAGTTCGTTCAGTTGGAAAGCTGAAATAGACTGTCGGGTACGTGCTAGCAACAGCAAATGCTAAAAAGGATTGTCTAGAATAGCAACGGAATAGCAAACAGTAGATCAGATCGACTATTAAATAGTTTCTGTTTTAAACAAAAGCAGACTTTCACTGAATTGCGACACACGCGAGCTCAAGAAGAATGGACAATAGGAATTTGAAAAAGACTTAAAACAACTTTCTTTAAAACATGAAGTTTGTTTGAAAATACGTAAACTGTCGTCGGTCTTTTGTTTTAGCGCAGATCGATCTTAAAAGAACTGTATGAGGGATTTGAAAAAATTAGATGTGCTCTAAAACATGGATTTTATGCTGATATCCAGATCTTCAACAAAAGCATAATAGATATAAGGACGAAAAATATTTGCGTCAAATGATTTATTTAAATATTAATTTAGAAAATCTACCGTTCACTGAATTTATTAAAATCTAAAATTCTTTACGAACTAAATTGGCATAATGGTTTAGAAAGTGCTTAAGAAGGTGCATCCGTCTGCAATATGAGTGCAGTTTTCTCAAATTACTGAATCACGCCAAGAAAGAGAATGGGATAGGTAATTACAAGGTAGCAGACGTAATAGTATTTACGTCTGGCAGTATTCTCAATGTTGCTGCTTCCTTCGGGTAACAACCAAAGCGAGAAAGTGTATGCAAGTCAAATTACAGCAATCTTTCATCCACATTGGAAGGTAATTGGTACCGAGACGAACAAAACGTATTTAATTATACAGTTCGCACCAAGTACGTAATTAGTTACAGATATAGGAAAGTCTCTATAGGACTAAAACAGAATGTCATTTGTAATTGCTCGATGAAGTCTTCATTAAATATTTTTACAGCATTCCGAGATGAGATCTGAATGAAATTGCTATAGCATTAAACGTTTACACTTAGGGCTACATTGTTGGACACGTGAAAAGGACATGGCCAATTTAAAAGGATATTGGTAACTTTATGCATATCGTAACCTGAACGAGCTGTTGTTCTTAGGTTACACATATGATTATTCAAAAGTTTGTACTATAATATGAAGTTTACAATAAAAAATATCCATCTATTTAAATTTACATTATAAGTATCGCAAATAAATAAAGCTGAGAAACAGCTTTATTTATTTGTAATAATTAGAGTATAGTTATAATTTTCTAACCTTGAAACCGTTCAAAGAAGAATTTGTTTTGGACTATTTTTGCAACGTTAATCCTGCTTACACTAATTTTCAGGGAGTTCGATACCACAGAAATTAAAGTCGTCATATATTTTAAGAAGAAATTAAGAATTTCAGAATATTTATTGTGTAAGTATAAATGATGTTCAGAATTACAAAAGATATTAGTCAAGATTTATTTTCTCACATTGAAGGTATAGGACGGAAGATGATTTAAAGAATTTATGAAGGGACCTAAAACATAATAAATAAATAAATAATAAGCTAACGTCTTTTATTCCCTTATAGGAAGTAGGCGAGGCCTTTAAATCCTATCTAGCTTTTGGAGACTGAGTGGGTAGTTCAATGTCCACCGGTAGCCAATCAGAGATAACTGGTCCATGTCTATCACTAATTATAGGCGGCCACCGATGAAGAGACAAGCAAACAAGTGCTGCCATCTCTTGAAACCTAACCCTAACAGGGTATCTTACTGTATGAAATAATGTGGGTTCTACGGTCGATTTCCTTGAGTTTACGGGACGAAAAACCCAAGTTTCCGGGAGAAAAACCCCGCTTGCCCATGCCAGAGATTGACTAACTCGGGAACCGTCGAAGAAAGTCTTAGATTAAGTTCCATCAATCGGCGACTAGATTTGAGCTATAAGTTCTGGCGGCCTAGCGCAGAAGATGCAAGCGTCACTTCCATTGAGCAACACAGGCCATAAAACATTAAAATACAGCCTTACTATTTTTTATTTTAATTTAAAAATATTGAGAATATCAAAGAAAATGGATGCGTTAAAAAGCATTCGAAGGGTGTATTATTAAAATTTCTGAAAGATTATCTTTTTAAGGGAAAAAAAGTGCTGACATGACATATCGCTATGCAAAGTCAGGAAAAAATTTCTGCCATTAATCTTTAAAAATAAAAATGTATAAATCTGTTGCTCTCAATAAAGGTTTATTATAATTAAGAATAAATAGAATATAAATTTTGTTATGTACAATTAGAAAAGTGTGTAATAGTAGATTCGTTGTCGTTCATTGCACTCTTTCTGTATTAAAAAATAGTATATTGTAAGCTAACGGCTGACAGTATGTTAGATATTTTGGTACTGTTGGTGGGCTAAATCTCGTAAGAGGATTCTAATAAACAAAATTGTGCTCTCGTACTGGCGATGGAATTCATCCACCACTTCCCACCGTGGAAGAGGTTGTTTGTCAATGCTTTTAGGTGATAGAGATGCTCTGTCTCTTTCCCAACAAAAACTCCTTCAATGAATTAAACAGAGTTTAGAGTTTCATGCAAGTAAAAGGTTGTATTCGGTTGTTTGGAATAATGGCCAAATTAACTTGGCTACGAGACCAGATTATTATGTTAATTGCATGTCTTTTCAGGGTGTTCCCTTTTTATAAGGGATGAATTCCTAATTTTCAAGGAAGAAAAACCTTGACAACTTTTATGAATTCAATCAACTCAATTTCACTTTAAAAACCATATGAAAGTTACTTTGGTCCTGTTGAGATTCGACTCAAGTCTTTCCAATCAAAAGACCAATGTTGCGTGACAGCGACATTTGAACTTTTCGAGACTGCCTGTGCAGGATATGAATGTATACACATACAAATGTGTACACACTCTCTCTTAATTTTTCTTTTCAAATATGGAAGCAGGTAAGTTTTATTCGAGTCAATAGCATCGTTTAAACCAAATGTTTTGGCAAATGCATTTGTAAGCTGAGAAGAAGAAGATGAGACTTTTCTTACTGAAAACAAGAACTTTTAATTATTAATTATTTCATCAGAAATGAGGTCAAGTAACGATCTCACTGTAGTCAATGCACGTCAAATCAGTACATCGAAGAAGGAGGTAGCTTAAAGTTGTCATTAATTATAATCCTTTATGGATGGTAGATAATCATAAAATATCTTCTTAAACTGAAATTTTGTGAATAAAATTTTGATCACCTGAAAGACGTTTTACAAGGGGGGGGGGGTTATGATTTGCATGTGTGTGTAAAATTGGCGTTTGTGTGATCTAAATTTAGTTTATGAATCAGATGAAAAATATTAATATAAAATTGAAGTATGGTAAAATTGTTACTTATTAATCACTTAAACATCAGATATTTCGGAAAGAATAATTTATTCCATATTAGTTGAAGCGACGACTGTTTTATAAGCACATAACAACATATAATGACAGAAAGAACTCTTTTCAAAGGGAAGCTGGATAGACTTGAAGCTTAACAAACCAGGTTAAAAATTAACTAAATTATATCAGCTTAGTATTAAAAATCACCCTTCTGACGTATAAACCATCATTCTGATTTAAATTAAGGCGTCTTCAAAGAATTCTATGTTCAGTGTCGATACCATGCTCAGGCAAAACGCCCAAATTCGATTACAGAAGGGATGTGATTTTTGGTATTTGCTAATCATCTTTTCAGTGAAAGACGAGTAACCCAAAATAGGAGAGATGAATGTCAGGAACATACTACATACCAGATAAAGAACGAAGCAATATCTTGTCCATGGAAGTGGGAAAAAAAAACAACGAAATGGAGAAAGCAGTAATCTTTTCAAAATCCTGGAGACCTTATCTGAAATATCTAAAATATGTATCAATAGCACTCTTTCTTGTTCGCACAGGAAGAAGACCTGTAAATGTCAATGATTCTTCGAATGCTGCTATTACTAAGTCGTGACCATTTCTTTGCATTAAAGGCGTTGACTGTAAGAATGTAAGAATGTTCTATAGCAGTATCAGAGAATGGCACAAACTCTTCTGACTGGTGTATTTATGACGCGCACTTGAGAAAGGATGGCGAGCGTCGAGTCGCGCGCGCGCGCGCGTGTGTGTGTGTGTGTGTATGTGTGTGTGTGCGCGCGCTCATCTTCCACTGAAAGTTGATTCACGGTTTACTGGAAAAGGATTCGCACACGGAAGACAAATTTTCGGTTTCTGAATTCTCATTCAGAATCCAAATTAGATTCTGAATGAGAACCAGATGGCGATAATTTAGCGACATACTGGACTCAGGGTAGTGACTGAGGTCGTAAATATTGTAAACAGTGCGTCTTCTGATATGTTCTGAAATAACTTTGATCTTTTTGTAGATCTTTTATTTTCAGATGAAATAGCACCTGGTAACGGAGGCATAATATAAAATCTGACCACCGGATTTGTGGGTTGTAAAATAATGTCCTTGATTCTGATAAAGATTGCGCTACATTTTTATGAAGGAAGTAGACTGGTGCCAATATGAGCACTCAGTAGTCACGACAAGAATTTGGAAAATTGTATAGATAGTTGAGTCTGTAAAATTAACGCGCTCAAGGGAAGCCGTCTTTATGGAATTTAGGTAAGCCAACTCTAAGGAGATGATCAATAGTTTTGTGCTGATCGTCTTTTTCACAGACTCAATAGATCACACAATCAATAGATAACTAGGCAATAGTTATCTATTGATTAGCATGTAAATCATAAAAACAAATAGCAGTGGTTTAAAAAAATAAGCTCTAACACATCTTCAATATTTAACAAAAAACAGGGCGGATGTTAAAAGTGTCACTAATATACACTCTAATTATCTGATCTTCCCCTTAACGTGTTAAGGGCATATTTCTTCCTCACTGGTCACAGTCGCCACTTCCAATGACTTCCATGGCCTATCACTTCTAAGAGTAACGTGGCTTCATATAAACTCAATGAATGACATAAATGGTTAATCGTTAATAGTGTTATAAAGGTTCTGCGCATCCTGAGCGGGATTCAAACCCAAGTCTTTTTTGTATGAAAATATATGTACTCTTTGTGCATAGTATGAAGGATACTTCATACTATGCACATAGAGAAGCTTCTGCAAATTTTTAAAAATTGAAACTTTTTAAAATAAAAATGAAACTGTTTTAAAATTATTAGTCTGTTTTAACTAAGACAAAATAAAACCCAAATAATTGAGAGATTAGACAAAGAAATCTGAATTACTATAGCTAAAAATTCAACCACATAAGGATATGGAGTGTTTATAGATTCTATATTAAAATCAAGATGAAAATCTCAGTGTTACTCGAAGCAGAACATTAGAAGCAGCAGCGAATGTTGTATCGCCCGGTAACAGGCGTTTGTCTCTTTCATTCTTGACAACGTAAGTACAATAACTTGTTCCCATGGAAACATCGTGTTTCATCTTGAATGGACTGTGATTGTACTAAACGAAAACATCAGCTAGATACTTTTGTCGAAAATTGTTATGAGATTTTATAATACACAGAAAATATCGTTATAACGAATTAAAAACTGGAAAGGTAAAAATTATTCCAGACTCAAAAAGCAATTACAGCAGTTATTTTATTTAATATTATGTTGTTAATTTATCTCACTGGACAGTTTACAAATGAAAGAAAAGATACATATGCGATAATGACATGCGAACGGTAACTTATGCAAGAATGTTCCAATGTAAATAATGGAACAATATGGCGTCTACACACAACAAAAATAAAATAAAATAAAATTTTATTTTAACATTAACTCCGTAGACCAAGATGCACAAACACGGAGAATGAAAAATAAACATATAAATTATTAAATGTATGAATGGTGCGATACAGTACGTTATTATCGCGTTAACTTTAATGGTCAATAAATACTTAGTGTATTGCCATTAGTGACAAATAACTGCACTGCATTGGCAGATGTAATATTTACACAACTGTAAAAAAACGAACGGATGCGCTCGTTAAAATGAAATATCACTCTCGTTCGAGTTCTAGGAAAATATTCCCCTTTATTTAATATCACTGCGTCGGCCTTGTATACAAATACATTCGTAAAATATAACACCCACACGGAAAACTCAATATGATACCGGACTCAAGATTTCGAATTATTTTTGAGATATTATAATAGCCTTGTGTTTCTTTCTTCCATCTATTGTCTAAGTTCATCAGTTCTTTATAGTACGTTCATGTCCCAAAACTAAGTCAGCTGTCAACAGAATTTGGTTATGAATTATTGAAGATTCTTCATTATAACATTTTGAAGCATTTAAATTGAAAAGAATAGTTTCAAAATTATACTGAATATAAATAATAAAAAAGTATTATTTTGAGAAAGTAGAATGCATTTTTTTTATTTAAATAAAACAACTTTTTGCACAAGTTCCGAAATGGTTATTCGCAAAGAACACGTACAATTTATTTTTCTTCAATTCGCATTAAAATTTTTTTATCACGAATTCATTTTCCTCCTAACAAGTTTTCGTATTCTCTCATTCTCTCCAATAGACAGAGAGTTAGAGAGAGAATCATTCATCGACTCCATTATGGCAAGCTGCAAGAAGAACTAATATCTGGCACAAGAAAGAGAACAGCTGACTATCAGTGTGTTTCTGGAAACATCCCAACCCTGGGTAACGAATCTGCAAATTACGTGATTTGATGCCTCGTTTAATTTACTTCCAGGCTAAAAATAATCAGAAATGTCTTTCTTGCCACACGAAACTCATTAAAATAATGGAAATGGAACACATCTGAAGAAGAAGAAGAGAAAGATCTTATAAGTTTCTTCGCTAAGCTTGAAATGCACGAAAGCGATTTTTGAACAAGACAATGATTGGTTCGTGCCATGATTATATATTACAAGCTTCTCCTTTTCTTTTTTGTTGTTTTCATAGACAAATTTATTCGTTTGGCTAATGGCATGATCTAGCCGTGTGAAAGAAACAGGTGTTTGAAAAGTACTTACGTCAATGTGAGATGCATTGATGTAGTCGGAGTCTGGAATCCCAGGAAGAGCTTCCAACACAACGCGATTGTAGTCGTCTGAAATAAGAAAGAAAACAAGATTTATTAAATGATTTCTATAAATAAAGTATTATTAACAATCTGCTAGCCAGTGTGAACTAACTTTATTTATTTATTGTTTCTATTCATAAACCTGCACGGCAATTTAATTCAAATTGTGATGAGAAGAAAAATATCTTACATAAGATTTTTTTCTTATTCATTATTAGTCTCCTATCTTTTTAGTTTCTCTTACTGCCGTAGCAAAGTCATTGAATAGATTTTGTAAGGAGGATCATCGTAGCTGAACAGATTTTCTTATGATACTGTTTTGCGAATAGACCTCATTATGAAACGTTTAGCAGCATAATCAGGAAAAAATGCGAGATGAAATCCAAACATCTCGGAAATTTATTTATAAAAAACTTAGCTATTACCAACTATTCAGTGCTATTCTCTTCAAAAGAATCTTTCTACGGATAAAGAAGCGAATTTATAGGCCTTTTATGTCTAAAAACCATTCTAGAGCTTCAGTCAAGTTCATGAAAGCTTGATTTTAATTTTCGAAAGCGAGAAAAAAAGTTTTTTTTTCCCCTAGAAATATTCGCACGAACAAGCACAATGAGAACGAGAACTGTCACATGGCGAAGAAACTCTTCCGCCTAGTTCCAGTTTGCATCCTCTTTCATCTCATCTCCTTTCACAATCAATTCCCTTAAAACTGAATACAACGTTTGACTTACAGTTCAGATTTCGGTAATGCACTCCATGTGAAAAATTTCTTCCATAAAAAAACAAAACAAAAAAAAACGATGTTCTACTTTTCTATTGGATATGACTTATCAAACTTTCTCCGGTCCTGAGGAATGAGATTCATCCTATGTGCGTTTTCTCAAACTTTATGCTCAATTTTTGCATGAAGTTTCACGCAAACTCTTAGTTCTTAATTCTTAATAGCTCATCAAGGACTTATGTAAGAATGACCTTAAACATCTTCACTAATGACTAACCGAAACGTCCTAAAACGGTCAAGGACACCGTGTTCGGCTTTTAACGATCTTCTACCCCTCCCCCTTTCTCCCTTCCTCCCACACAGTTACTCATACCTGCCTGGTCGCCACGCAAAACTGATTCTATCTGTTTTGCGTGGAGTCCTGAAACTTGTGAATAATTTCGTTTTAAGTGAAACTGTAAGCAATATTTCAAAAGTGCCACTCAATTCGCAATTGACAGTGATACATCACCATTCCATAGTTAACCATATAATATTGAATGCTCTATTGTTCTATTTGTGAACATTCTAAACGGACACTATATTACATTGATACAAACCGGAGAGTTTAATTTTCATGTTATTTTCAGTGCTTAACCGTAAAATTAATTATAACTCTCTCTCTCTCTCTCTCTCTCTGTGTGTATGTGTGTGAGCGCGTTATGCATATTGCATAACGCGCTCACACACACACATATATATATATAATGTATTGACAGTGATATATCATAGGAACAAACAACCATGGCGACCACCTTAATAAAATGTAGGACCTCCTTTAGCTTTGTCCCATAGGATTGCTGCGATGACTGCAGCAATCCTATGGGACAAACTTTCTACTAGAGTACGATATCAATGGGAATTTGAGATCATTTTTTCCTGTAGGCATGTAATGAGGTCCTGGGGTGTTTGGGACAGACGTCCCTTGACCTTAATCAACACTCCAGTTGTTCATCCCATAGATATTTGAGATTATGGTTGAGATTAGGGCTCTCTGTGTAGGCCAGTCAAGTGTGGTGATGTTCATGTCCACAAACCACTCAGATATAACAGCAGCCTTATGACACAGTGCATTGTCTTGCTGAAAGAGACAATTGTCAGTTCCGTAGAAACGCTACAAAGTAGGAAGCATTTCATTGTTCAGAATGTTCAGATACCTCTCGGAGTTCAGTGTTCGTGGCACCATAAACAGAGATCCCAGGCCAAACCAGGAAAAACAGGATCATGCCATCACACCGCCACCTCCGAATTTCATAGTTGGGGGTTATGCACTCTGGTAAGAGAAGTTCACCGGGCATTCGCCACACCTAAGCCACTACATTTGCTAGTTAGAGAATGTATCATGATTAGTCGCTCCATAACACAACTTTCCAACAAGCTTCCACGTCCCACTGTACACACTCTTTGCACCACTGAAGACAACGCTACATGCTCGTTCGGATAATGTGGGGCTTGCATATTGCGGTCCTACCATAGAAACCTATGTTTTGAGCGTTGGTTATGCATATTTTAGTGCAGATTCGTGTTCCAGTCGACGCCAGAAACTCCGCATTCAACTGGTTGACCGACGAAGTTTTACATATTATCCTTCGTACCACCCCTACGGTCACGTTCGGTGAACGTGGTGGGTCGTTCACTGCGGATAGCACTTGCAGTTGACTCCCTATGCTTCCATCTCAGTATGGTATCACTGATTGTTGACCTGAGATGGCTCAGTACAATTTTCCGAACAGATTGCTCGGAAAATTGTACTGAGCCATCATACTGAAAATTGTGCTGCAATATGGCATCCTATCACAACACCTTTTTCAAACTCCATCAATTCTTTTCTGATAGCCCTTTCACCCAGACACAGTTGCACTGACTTGGGAGCATCACATTCCTCCAATTTATGCCAGCAACAAACACGTGATGCGTTACATTACACGATGCACCTTTTTCCAGCAGTGTACACACACACACACACACACACACACACACACACACACACACACACACACACACACACACACACACACACACACACACACACACACACACACACACACACACACACATACACACATATATATATATATTAGTCTTGCTTGCTAAACTATTTATTTACTGATTCTCATTGTTCCTGAAGAAGACCAATAGAAACAACAAAATTGCTAGAAAGACGAAGAAGAAGAAGAAGAAGAAGAAGAAGAAGAAGAAGAAGAAGAAGAAGAAGAAGAAGACCTTTATTCCTCTCTTGAGAATCAATTTATTCCAGGACTAACCTTGGAATCTGTTACTTGCTAATATTCCTCCACCATCGTCTAGATAGTTTCCACTTTCATCATCTAAATAAAAAAAAAAATCATTTCGATGGGCGTTCTCTTTCTTCGTCAGGCATGTCCACCTTAATTGACTTTCTTCATTTTTAATGGAGAGAGAAAATATTCAATACTATCAAGGATTTTTTTTTAACATTACTTAGTGTATCTTGTATCAGGCTGTATAGTGCCAGGAAGTTTACATCGATCACAAATACTGAGAAAATGGAAATTCTTCCATAGAACTCGCTTATTTCTTAGTAAATTATGGTTTATGGACGAATGGTTTATTCTTAACGCCGGTTTTGAGAGAGAGAGAGAGAGAGAGAAACTATATTGAAAACGACTCTGTGGAATTTACATTATGAAGAAGAATCTCCACAATATACTACGTGAAGTTATATTTTTTAGATTTTAAATACCGTATTTAGCTATTTAGTCACATTTTAATGACTGTGGCAAATTAAATATGGAGATAGTAAACAGAATAAACAAAGCATGGAATGGGACATCACGTGAATAAAGTTGTGTGGAATAAGAGAAAATTATCTAAATTCTTAAACCAACAATATAAAAGACCGTTTTTAAGCTAATTTTAATTTATGGATTCGATAAATCATTTAGAAATGAAACATTTGATTGAAGAATAGAGAGCACAGATATGAGAGTGCTGAGTAAAATATGGGAGAGGGTTGAACTGATGATATCAATAGTAGAATATATTAAAAACGAAGGTATTGGAAAGAACTTGACATTGCTGGTATTCAAGAATGCGTGAGTAGAGCTGATCCAAGTTGATATGATCACTATTAAACAGAACGGGAGAGGAAGGGTTAGTAAAAATGAATCTTTGAATGCCGGGATGTAGGAAAATGATCCATTGGAAGAAAAGATCTAGACTGGCAGAAATTAAGCAGCCCGAAATGTAAAGGCTGATCAAATTCTCAGGAGAACTGACAAATAATGCAGCGATCTGGAGAAAGTATTTTTATTTGAAACTAACAATGAAATTACTTGTATTAGACTAGTAAGAATTTATCTTGCACACCTCTCGAGGGTATTTATATTTGAAGTTTGTACTTTTTATATTTGTATTTTGTAATTTGTACTTATCTATTTATTAGACAAAGAACAAACAAGATCAAATATGCCGTATGAAACAGAATTGATTTCAAAGATTAGGTTTAGTAATACGCATTGTTTACCTCTTTCTTCAAGAGTTGGCTCAGTGTTGCACTTCTTGACAAACTATTCCATTGCGGATTTATTTTAACTTTTCATTAGAGCTTTTTAAAAATTCACTTCACACTTACAATTTTAAACCTCGTTAGCCCTCATAGGTAAAAACCAGAATAAGAATCGTGGTGGCGAAAACAAATAAAAGGTTCGGTTTACTTATTGAGTGTTTATAATAATTTATAGATACAGAAGTAAGGATGGTAGTTGCTCTGATTATAAGCGGCAATATGACAAAAGCAGACCCACGATCGCGAAAAATATCTTAAATTCTTATTTTCGCTCCATAAATATAATGAGTCACACTATATCAAGCTAAATTGTTAATTTTGCGACATAATTTGAAACTTTATCAGATTATTAATTCTTTCACAAAGAAAGAATTCAAACCTTTCCAAATATACAGTTGATATTTTCTAAAAAAAGGTAGAGAAAAATATTATACCAAAGAAAAGAAGACCTATATTAGCATAAAATCGTAGATGGAATGGCTTAAATCTAGAAGCTAGATGCTGGAAGGAGAACTCCACATCTCTTCTAAGAAAAATGAATCTATTGGAACTTTAGACTTGTTGCCAGTCCTTCCACCATGTTCATTATTATTATTATTATTATTATTATTATTATTATTATTATTATTATTTATATAATTCCACTTAGGAAAGTTTTTTTGTAAACTTAAAGTACATTCGTACCGTGGGTGATTTTGAATATATTTCTTTTTTTTTTTAAATTAATTTTATATGTATTATATATAAATATGTTATTTATTTATTTATACATTGTCGGAAACTAATTCTGCTCCAGAGGCCAAACATGAAACTATTTCAAGCGACTTCAGGCCTCCAATAAGCAAGGCAAATTGCTGGATTCGAACTCGCAGCACACGGTGCCGGTTCGAATTTTCCTTTTTTGTGCTTGTCAAAAGAGCTAAATACGCATTATAATGATATAATATACTAAAAATCATGCAGTTAAGTCATTTCTAAATTATATAAGGTGTGTATTATTTTCATAATTAAGCATCATTCACTAGATAAGAGGTAGATTTAGCAGGGAAATTACAGAAATATTTTGTTGATATTATTTGCATTTTACAAATACAAGGAAGAAAGAAACAGATAAAAGTTTTCTAAATAATAATTATTAAACGATATATTCAAACAATGAAGACCATAAAGCGAAAGAGATTGCGTCAATGTTTAGCACTAAATATGACAAGAAAATTCTTGAATTGAAAGACATTTCTAACGGAATGATGTAGACAAACTTCAAAATAAAAAACTGGACAATACGAGAACGAACATTCTCAGGGGAATTTTTGAGTCATTATCAAGGACGACTGACATAAAGAAAAAGGAAAAAAAAAACTAATCCTGAGACACTTTTGGAAGAAATAGAAATAGAGAAGTAACTTAAGGAAAGGTTTTGAGAAAATGACAGAAATTATTTTTTTTTCTCAGTGACTATTCCTTACTAGCATCCTGTTTCAGCACAAAGCTGACATAAATTTCCAATGGAATAGTTGTTGACATAGAAATATTTAAATAGATCAGAACAAAGGTTGTGTATGGGGATATAGAATAAAAATATCATCATAACTGTCAGCAAGATAAATATTAAAATTACAGTATGAAAAACGTAAGAAATTAAAAAAATAAAAATAATCAAGAAAGAACTAACTTGGACATCTTTGACTGAAATGCAGAGAGTCAAATGTGAAAACGAAAATACATACAGCAATCAGACAAAAGTTCCAACATTCTCCAGTTCTATGCTTCAAAAGTCATGGGATAAACGATGTCTTTTAATTTAATTGCATTTACTTCTGAAACAGTAAAAAAGAAAAAAAAACATTGTGTCGCTAAGAATATATATTAAAAAGAAAGCATTTATGAATAGTTAGAAATTGTATCCCTCGTTATATTAACTTTATTTTATTGAAAGAAATTAAAATGAATGTGTTGATTATACATGAATTCATTATTGCTTTTGTACAGGGCAGAGTTATGTACTTAAGACATAACTTATGCAGAAAGAAGAATATTTAAATAGGAAATAATTCAATTACAATAATCTACATAAGTAATGAGTAAAGAGCCCGTTCGCAACCCCATTAAAAGTTTAAATAAGTAGTTATTATAGATATCATTAGTTGTGCCGAAGTCCCTGCCCAGACATAAATTTATTCACTGGAAATTTAATACAGCCATCCACATCGAACTAAGTTAATATCTTTAATTGCCAGAAAAGAGACTTAAATACTTCCTCTTTGATGGAAGGGTAAAATATCTATATTTCTCACCGAGTACATAAACTATCGTCTACACTAAGAAATCAAAGTTTCTGAAACTGGAAGCATCACGAGAGCTTGAATTTGTACAACAAAGTTGGAACATTCATCTGAATGTTCAAATAGATGTAATAACAATACACTGGCATCGAAAGAAAAAAAGGAAAAGTATTACAACCCCTTCCCTCTGATATGACTACAAAATCTAAACTTTTTTAGCTTTCTTGCATCCAAAAAATAAATAAATAAAATAAATTAATTTATCCTGAAAACTTTATGGAAGCCACAATTATCCATCTAAGTTTGTGATGCATTATAGGACTCATTAAGTCCTGCCTTATTTCACTTAATGATGGATGAAACAATAAAAAAGTAAAGAAAATGCAAAACAAATGTGGAATAGAAATTAAAAAACAAACAAAGAATAATTGGGTATGCTGATGATATTCGTTCACTGACAGAAATTGAAGATAATATATAATGATTTTATTTATTTTTTTAAATTAGTAATGTAGCAGAAAAGAAAAAAAAAGTTTGTGTTAAAAGAAAAAAACAAAACAAACAGAGCAAAATAGCTAAATAACTTAATAATATTAAACATTTAAGAATAGATCTAACTAACTATAACATTATACAAAATGTTATTATACAAAATTGTATTAGAAGAACAAGCATGAGAAGTTCAGAGAGGTTGGAGGTCTTTAAAAGTCTTATCTGGAATAAAAAGATAATTAAGACACATAAAGATACTTTGTCGATTTTTTGAATTATGAACGATGCAGCTAAAGCCTATGAGCCAGTGTATTATTATTTTTTTTTTTCGTAAGAGTAATACCGAGGTCTTGGAGGATATTTGAATCTTTGCCATCATTTCAATCGAAGGATGTCGCCGATACGCAGATTCATGGAAATAAGAATCCATAAAGAAGTTGCAAGACCAGTGTGCAGGAAAACTACATAAACCAGAAAAATAAACTGTAAGAAAACTACAAGAAATTCAGCAATGATAATAAACCAAACCAGGAACACAGTAATGAGAGAAAATGACTAAATGCAACCAGTAAAATATTGAATTCGAAAATTAAAGGAAGAATGAAAAAAAGCATATAGAAAAAATGCAGGATAACAAATGGGAAAAAAAGTAACGAACCGAATACCCAAGAGAGAGGCAGAGGAAAACTCAGGAGAAGATAAAAACGGGGTCTTGAAAAGAACAACACCACATGCAACTATGCTTAATAGTGACAAAAATGTGAAGGATTATAGGAATTGCCAGTAATCAACTTCGCTGAACTGTCTTGTAATGAAGGTTCTCGTCAAAGAGGCAAACAGAGATCACACTGGATAACTCTTTACAGGGCGCCACCATATCTTCAGTATCGACGATTCCATTTCAGAAAGACTTAAGTTTCATTTCCAGGATGTAAAAGAACCATTATAAGGAGTTTTCATCGAAAGATGAGTTATCGGGTATCGTTGGGAGATGGAAAGGTTTTCCTGCTGAGAACGCGGATTTTTCATCTCGCAAGAAGTACAATTTTGATATCTCATAATGTGTCTGTCATTAAAATAATTTGTAAATATCTACAAATATTTGTAAATATTGTTTCTGTATGTTTCGACAAATTGTTCTGATAAACATCAACTTCTGTCCATAGTGCTACAATTATTCTTAAAACGTCAAAATATAAAGCTATTTTAAACTTTGAAAGTACTGTCTATAAAGAATATACGTCTATATTGTGCAATGAGGGTCAAAATTCTTTTCTTCCTTCTGCCAGTTCATGCAGTTCCAAGACTCAATAATATTGAAAACAAAACAACCAGGGAAAACTCACTTAATAGACAAGGAAAGCTAATGATTTGATAAATTTCCACGAATACTAGGTAAATAAGTATATTACAAATGGCGAGAAAGTATATTCTGTTTTACTCCTTTACCCGATGTGAAGCCAGCAGCCTCTATATAAATAATTCATTCGTGAAGATACCTCACGCAAACTTTTGTTTGCATATGCTTGGGTAAAGGATTAAACCAAGAATATAATATTTTATCATTTTATGTATACTTTATACCCACCGGTAAAAACTTTCATGACGAAAATAAGTGGAGCAATACATTCATAGGAGCAAAATATCGCAGGCACTAATATGAAGATTGTTATTTTCAAGTACTTTTCAGCGCTATCTAAAGCTGTGATGTCAGTGTAAATTATGCCTATGAACTGCATGCGTTCTTTGTTTGTGCTTTATTGGTGAAAACCCTAAGTTTCAGGGAAGGGAAAAAGGTCTACCTGCTATATGAGACCGGCAAAATCATCTTCAGTTGAAAAGCACTTAAAACGTTCCTCGCATTGTACACTATTTGAACCCACGTTTTTTTTTCACCCAATGAAAGTGAAGATATTAAGTTCAGCCCAACTTAAATTTACTTTGCTATTGATAATTGTATGTTATGCCATGAATAGCGAATTGTAACCTGAGGTTCTTTAACTACAAGAATAGATGCTTTTAAAAAAATAGCTCAAAGCAATTTATACATTTTTATTTCAACAAAGCTTATGTTTCATGACATTGGAGAATCGTCTGCTAATAACTAATACCTAACAGTCCACTGAACTTAAAATAACATGGCACGTCATCTACCTACCTACCAAGAATAAATTCGCTGCCATTGGCTGAACGCGAAAATATTGTAATCAACAGTTGCAAATCAGGCCAATATAAAGGGAATTATTACAATGATTCAAACATTATTTATTTGCCAACGAAGTAGTGGAATACATTATGTGCGTATCACATCTGTCTGTCTTACATTTAATTTCTTGTACTTAATTGACAAATGTTTGTATTAAATTTAGCATGAGAGATCTACTTAATCTCTATTTATACTATTTATATCATTCACATATAAATAAGCAGGTTTTAATCAATTTCAATGGTATTACGTATCGGACTTCTGCAAATACCATATTCCATTACATGCGATAATCTCTAATAATTCTTTATACATTTCAGATCAATCGTCCAATCGCACTTAAAACAATTGATTTTCTTCAAGATGACGCAATCTGAAACAAAAGAAATTTAGTTATGTCATAGCTCTGTATGCAGATGCATGATTCATAATATCCCATCCAGTAAAAGGAAAACAAACTATTCACGCCTTTTTCTTAGAAGACAAGAATGGATCTCAACTAATCTTACTGTTAAAGACGGTGGATCTCATCAATAAAAACGCATTTCTTCGGTAAAACTTCAAAAAAAAAAACTTATAAAGGTTTAAAGAACTCCATTTAATTTTTGACAGGTAATAAAGTAAAGATATAAAAGCAGACACTGTTTATATTTCCAGTCGAGAGTCTGGAACTTAATCGCTTCTTCCATCTCCTCCGACACTTTAAGCAAATTCCAGGAAAATAAACGATATACTTGTCAAGTTCCCCTAATCGCACATCTTCATTTAAAATCACTAGCCAGCTTAATACATCTAGAACTCTTCATGTCTCAGCTATCACGGGGTATAAATCTCCAGTTCATCACCGTGTCTTGGTTACAGTCTGCTGCTCCTGCCATCAACCTGAAACAAGCACATAAGAAACAGCTCATCTCATTACTTGTGATCATCCAGCACCTCACATTTAATCGCAGTACGTTTCTTTTAAATAGATCTTGGCTGCTTTATGAATGTCTGCTTGCTCGTAGCAAAAAGACATAAAGCAAAAACTTTTAATGGGTTAGGAAAAAAATGGAAAGATCTCAAAACTATATAATTAACACGCTCAAACATTTAACAAAAATATTTCGTCGTTTTTAAGAACTATGTCTCATAGTGTGTTTAATATTTTGCTTCGACATGTTCTGTTTTTTTTTTTTCTATATTACTTTATTTCATGTTTTTTTGTACATCATATTTAACTTTATGGTCTATTGGATATCGTATTTCACGTCATGTTATTTTAATAATCTTACTTCAGTTTGTATTCTCCTACTTTTTTCTTTCCACTTCATTCTTCTTGATGTCTCATTTCCGATTCATTTCATGTTTTGATAACTCTTTTACTTTGGTTCGTGTTCATTTAGTGATATAGTTTGAGTTTTTAGTTTTGTTATATGTTTCACTTTAGTTCATGTTTTGTTAAATATTTTACTTTAGTCCATGCACTTTTAGATAACTAAATACCATTTATTTCCTTTTATATTATAACAGTTCTTGGTGCGATGTATTTAGTCATAAATACATCTTTATGACCAAAAGAAAACATTAAAAGGAACTACACGTTCCTGTACTTGATTTGAATTCTGAAATAAAGGACGGTCATGCCGTTTTAATAATGAACTGGCACTAACGTCCATTTAATTATTGAAACTGCTCTTTGTAACTAATGATGCTCGCTACTTGTTAATTAATAACCAGTTTAGTTCAACGAATAAATAGAATTCATGCACAATTAAACAGCAGATAAATGCCATATTTACAATTGGTAGACATCACGAAATGAAACTTTTAATTGGATTATTGGCCGCTTGTGGTCTCTTAAGGCAGTTTCGACTAGAAAATCTATTCTAATATTGCTCCACTTAGCCGATTAATTAACATCAATCGTTTGAGGAAAGCCTTGTGTCTATGTACAAAGAGTTTATTCGTAGCCATAAATGGCAACAAAAGAATAAAGCAGTTATTAAATTTTGTAATTTGTTAGGAGAATGAATCTGGGATTTGTACTTGTTAGCAATTGTTCTCATGAGCTAAAACTCCTGGAGCAAAATGGAAATACGAGACTGCTATAAATGGAAAATATCTATGCAAAGAAAGAGCCGATATTTATTACTTTTTCAAATTAAATAATTCTTATCTAAAAGATTGGGAGTTATTAAAAAACTAACTGTATCATGTGAAAAGAATTATTCTTTCGATAATTGAGACAGAGAAAGACAACTTTATTGAAATTAATCAGTTTAATATTCGTCAACTAGGGAATAGTATAAAAATCGACAATTTAGAAGCCGAAATATATTCTTGAGGCTAAATTTATTTGTGCTTTGGAAGTTTATTTAAAGCAAGGAATGAAGAAAAAATAATCATTGATATATGATTGAAAGAACAAAAAGAGACACCAGTGCCTCATGAGTTTTAATAATATTAAAAAAGTCCGCACCTGACAATGTGGTGTTGAAACTAGTCACTTGAAAAACGGAAAAATGAGGACAATAGCTAGAAAATTGCTCATCAGTCGTTTGTGCCAAGAGCAAATCAAATGTACTTCAGATATCACGATCATAACCACAATTTGACTGAACTTTTTCAAAATGGATAACATAAGGAAGATTTGTGGAACAAGTCTGACGAAATGCATGTTAGCGAACCAATGAGTAATTCAGAGGCTTCAGTTCATATATAAATAACAAATATTCATTTTCCGTGTTTTGTTTATTCAACAGTTTACTTGGAACTTTGATGCATAAAATAAAGTGATAAATAAAAGAGCAATTGGGAAATATGAGTTGGTCAATAATGAAGCACTAAGATTTCATTAGAGATATGAAATGCAGTTTTGACGAATCAAAATGAACTTGAAGTTGTAACTGAAATACATTATATTACTGAAGTGAATTCGGAATCTATTTCAAATCTTCATTATTTTTTCTGTTTTGGATTGGGTTTACGCTATTTTTAAAAAGCACCAAGACACGGAATGACATGAGATGTCAAAATAGATGAACGTCATACTTCTTCGCTCTTGAATGCAAGAAACTTTCTCTTATGTGCCATTCTTCTGCAAGAGCCATTCTGTCTAAGATATAATCGTTTTGGCTTTACTTCTTTGATTTGTTTTTGGTGAGAGTTGGAGCAGAAAAAGACGAACCTTTTGAGCATCCCCTACAGGATAAACTAGCTACTTTCTAAAGAATGATCTCACCCCCCCCCCCCCTACATAACATTACTCGATTTTTCTACCCAAACTGACTTGGTGGAAAGATCTTCTGAGAGTGCTTATGCTTACCATATCGACCACACTTTTTTGTCATTCAAATATAGAGAACGACGGCAAATTTTCGCCAAAGCTTCGATACACAGCATATCAGCGAAGGATGACATGTAGCAAACCACAAGAAAAATTAATAGAATTTTATATACAAAAATCATCGGAGGACAGCAAGTAGTCGAGAAATTTGAGACTATTGCCAAGTAGAGCTAATTATCAGAAGAGATCAGAGGAGGCTTCGCCTACAAATCAGCAGCTCGTTTGTGTTTTCTATGATAATTCCATGATAAGAAGGGTGTAAACTTATAGTACATTTAATACCGCGGATAGGCCAAAGGGTTAGAGAGTCTGCACCTGCTATAACCTATTTGATCTCTATACCAGGGCTTAAATGAAATTGAATAGAAGTTTCATATTTAGTGTCACGCTATAGCAAATCAGGAGTCTTCTTTCTTTATATTAGCCTATAATATTATATTAGCCTATAAATTCCAGTCATCAGAATTCAAGGAGAACTGGCCTACCAGTCCGGAACTCGGGGGATTGGGCGCCGGCGGGAGGTGCGGACCCCTTTTTGAGTCTTCAAAATTTGAGTCATCAGAATTCAAGGAGAACCGGCCTACCAGTCTGGAATTAGGGGGGGGGGGGACCCCTCTATCGAGTCTTCAAAATTCGAGTCATCAAAATTCAAGGAGAACCGGTCTACCAGTCCGGAACACGGGGGAGGGGCGCCGTAGGCGTCAGGGGGCGGAGTCCCCCTAGTATATATATATATATATATATATATATATATATATATATATATATATATATACGTAGAAAGTTTTTTACCTTGGATGCATTAGGTCAAAGCACCTTATGGTAACTTGTTTTGGTAATATATTTATAAGCTATATATTACTTAACCTTGGTATTTCTAAGCCTGGCTCCCACTCATGAGACCTCAATAAAAGTCGAAACTGGTCTGGGTAGTGGTTGGCCCCTTGCCTCTATATATATATATATATGTATGTAGAAAGTTTTTTACCTTGGGTATAATATATGTTAAAGATACCAAGTTATTTTAAATATAAACCTGGTTTTTTACTCCATTTCCCAAGTAAGCAAACAGATAAGTCACTCAAGTTTGCCTGCAAGTGTTGCAAGTCTTGCACTAAGTGCAGGATCAGCTAGACTTGCAACACTTGCAGGCGCAAACTTGACTGACTTGTCTGTTTGCTTACTTGGGAAATGGAGTAAAAAACCAGGTTTATATTTAAAATAACTTGGTATCTTTAACACACACACACACACACACACACACACACACACACACACACACACACACACACACACACACACACACACACACACACACACACACACACACACACACACACACACACACACACACACACACACACAAAATAACTTGGTATCTTTAACACACACACACACACACACACACACACGCACACACACACACACACACATATATATATACAGTAGTAGCACAAATAGCAAAATACCGAGGTTAGGAACGTTTTTTTGTTTTGCTAGCCTTTCAAACAACTACAAATCAATATGTGATCTTAATATGTTGTATGATTGCTTACTTGGGAAATGGAGTAAAACCAGGTTTAAAATTACTTGGTATCTTTAACATATTTATACCCAAGGTAAAAATACTTCCTACATTTATATCTCCTCCAGAGATTTTTATTTAATAAGGTTAAAACACCTTATGGTAACTTGTTTTGGCGAAATACTTACAAGCTCTGTATGACTAAATCTTGGTATTTCTTTATCTAGCCTAGCTCCCACTGACGAGACCTCAATAAAGGTCGAAACCGGTCTGGGTAGTGGCCCCTTGCCTTTAATACAAAACATCATACATCCCCTTCTTGGAGATGTGTTTTGGCATTAAGGGTAAATATTAAGATTAGTGATCGGAGCTTGTTCCACCTTTGCCACGAGTTGCCCTGGTCCTGCACTACCTGTGGGATCAGTTAGACTTGCATCAATTGCAGGCGCAAACTTGACTTTGAGTCTGTTTGCTTACTTGGGAAATGGAGTAAAACCAGGTTTAAAATTACTTGGTATCTTTAACATATTTATACCCAAGGTAAAAATACTTCCTACATATATATATATATATATATATATATATATATATATATATATATATATATATATATAAATATATTATATATATATATATTATATATATATAATATATATATATAATATATATATATATTATGTGTAATATTTATTATATACTATATATGCTATTTAATAATTTGAAATAATAAAATGCACAATTTTTAAATTTATTTAGAAATTAATTACAATTTCTAAATTCAGTTAGAAATTCATTTGGCTAGTGGCCAAAGAGCTTTAGAGAGAAAAGCAATATTTCACATAACAGAAAAAGGAATATCATTAGAAATAATGGAATTGTGGAATAAATGGCTGAGTAGGAATAAAAACAAAACTGGAGATAATTAGGGAGAAGTTGTGTAGAATTGGATTGAAAATGAATGAAAAGGAAGAAGAAATTAATTATAAGTAAATTGAAAAGTAGATATCACATTTCTCTGTAAAAGTAAGTACACTGTCTTTGTTTTTAATTAAAAACAATAAATTATATGTTGGTTTATTTTTAATTCCTTATTTTATGAGAGACATTGAAGATAATAGAAGTAAATGTAAACGAAGACACTTTTGTTAACTTCCATGCGAGTGCATTATAAGAATTATCATCTGCATATAATTTGATCATGTGATGGAGACACCAAGAAGCGGCTTTTGTCATGAAAGAAATTGACTTCTTTTCAGAAACATTTGCCCTTGTAATGATAAAAAATGGGGAAAAGTTTTACCATTACAAGGATAACGTTGTATAAATAGTGCTGGAGGTTTGGTATCTTATGCTAGACCACCATTTTAGGGCTATTTAAACTCATAGAAAGACGGAATAAAACTCCGGATTTTTAAAAATATTTTGTAAGTTACCAAATGCAATCTTTTGGTTGCTTTAGGTTGTTACTAAATAGGAATCTTATATTTTCTTTTATTATTTTTTCTAAATATAGATTTAAATATAGATTTTGCTTGAAGAGAATCTTCAAGCAAGAATCCTCTAGAGTCTAGACATAATAATGTGAAATTACTTACACGGTAAAAGCTTCCGATGGCTGTTCTTAGGTTCATTGGCTTCTTTTGAAGCATGCCTCGTGCTGTGATTCTCTCCTTTTGATGCGACCTGTAAAGAAAAATATACATTTAAAAATCTATTTTCGTAAATTATTCGAGTTATGAACATTAGTATCACCTTTTTTCTTAAAAAGTCATGAAATATGTCCAACAGAAAGAGCGTAAGAGTGATTTAGTTATAAAATTATCATTTACTTTCCTTATTTGCAATTTTCCGTAATTCATTGCAAATTTTCATGATGAGTTAAAAACTCACTCGAAATTTAAAAACTAGAAAACTTAGAAAAATCCCTCATAGTTCTGCATAAAGGGTAATCCCACCCATAGAAACTGAAAGTTTATGGCAATTATGTTCAACACCTTTGATTTCAACTAACTGCTAGCAAGTTAGAAACAATTTCTTAGTAATTAACTATACATAACTCTACCCAAGAGAAGGATTTTTTTTTCGTATTGTATTTTCTAAAGTATTCTACCTGAAAATAAAATGGCCGACCATCGTACATCATCCATTAATTATATGCCAGTTAGCTTGTTCAGCTTTATAAATATGAGATGATTATAATTAACTAACTGTGCATTTTTAATTACTACTAATTGCAAGTGACGGTTGCAGAATTAAATTAGGTCTAGGCACGAGCAAAATAACATTTTTATTTTAAGTTTGACTGATACGACACACACACACACACACACACACACAAAGTTAATTCCAAATTGTAACTGACGTGTTGGTGCATAAAGAGATAACACGAATCAATGAATTTTAAATGCAACGGCTTTGTGTGCTTCTGAAATTCAATCAAGAGCTGTAACAAAGGCAAGCAAATTTAACGGAAATGTTTTCACTCTGAATATCCCTCAGTTTCTGTGACAACTACCGTTATCCCTATAAATTATTAAATTATCTGAATAAGCTTTTTTTCCCAAACAAGAGCAGACTTTTTAATATCGATAATATCTGCAATCTTTAAAATATTCTATATTAATATTCTATATAAAAAGATTTTGATATTAGATGATATCCTCGCAATAGTGCATTGTAAGATGACTTACGTACTCAGTACCGATTGAAATGGAAATTTTTCTATTAGTATTTTGATACTTAAATAAAATTTTCATTTAACTTTCCTTTTCTATTATTGTCTTGTAAGCAAGGTTTTCTGTTAAATCTTTAAAACAATAATAAATACTTCTTGTGTATTCTTTATACTGTTTAGATTGGTGACTATCAAGAAAGGCTTAATTTGCTTGGAAGGACTATTAAAGAAATAAGGAGTGCCTACGTAGTGCAGTAAGAAGAAATACACCTGCTATTATGATTGGAAAGAACCTAGGTTTGAATTCCACCTACAATTGTAGAGTATTTGTAAGGTCAGTAGTATGGGAGCCGACAAGATCAAGATCAAGATAAGATAAGGAATCGTGACGTGATTGGTTGGTCATTTGATGACGTCATTGTGGGCGTGATGTCATGATATTGGAATTTCCCTGTGGGCATATGTGTCAGTGAGGTGAGTTCTTGTGTTTTGGTTCGCGTATGGAATTATGGGCGATGGTAGAGATAAGGATTCGTGTTGTGATTGGTGGGTCACTAGTGACAAGATCAAGATCAAGATAAGATAAGGAATCGTGTCGTGAGTGTGTGTTGTTTTCAGATGTAGATAAGTGACATCATTTGTTAGTTGTAAATAAATGACGTTATTGTTTTGAATGGAAAAGGGAGATATATTAGTGGATAAGGAATCGTGTCGTGGTTGGTGGACCACTTCTGACAAGATCAAGATAAGATAAGGAATCGTGACGTGAATGTTTGTTGTAATAGAGTTTGGAATGTTTGGAATTTCGTTGGGGCCCTCGTCTGTCAGGGTCATCACCTGGTGTGTTTGCTTCCTTTAATGCATTGTGGGTGATATTTAGAGATAAGAATCGTGACGTTATGTGTTTGGAAATTTCTGGGGAACGTATGTTTCTCTCTCTGTGATATCGCATGGTGTTTTGGTTTGGCTATGGAATTGTGGGCGATGTTTTTGAGATAAGATATCTTGGAATTTTCCCAGGGTGACACGCATTCGTCATATTTTGTGTTTGGTTGTCTATAGATGGGTGTTCTAATTTTCCAATACATTTTGGGGTATTTCTTTCCTGTTAAAGGGCGGGAATTCTTAGAATAGAGAAGAGTCTAGTGGCGGCCGTGTTTCGAGTTTTTCTGAATAATTTAATTGTATGTTGATGTCACTCAAACATACACTTTTTGTTTTTCTAAAGATGGCTGTACTAATTTTCCAATACATTTTGGGGTATTTCTTTCCTGTTAAAGGGTGGGAATTCTTAGAGTAGATTCGTGATGGCGGCTGTGTTTAGACTTTTCTGAATAATTTAATTATATGCTGGTGTCCCTCAAACATAGACTTTTTTTTATTTTTTGCTCTGAAGTTTTCGTTTTCAGTTGGAGGTGACATTACTAAAATATTATTGGCAAATGACAACCTCTTTTTCGAATTAACGTTATCTTGTTTACAAGTGTTTGGGTAATGGTATTTTTTTTTAGTTTACATGAAGAGAAAAAAAAACGTATCAATTGTTATGTTTATATTAAAAAAATTAACTTACATTTCTTTCCAGAATGGGAACATCTTGATACTATCTAAGTTTTCTGAATATTCCAAATTGTTGATTTTTAACATATATTCACAGAACACAAACACAAGTCTGAAAATCCAGTTGACTTTTTCATTATAGGTTACTGGGGCTAACATATATTCATAGCACAAAAACACACAAAACATAGGAGTTGAAAGATATTTCTGTACATAACCAGAAAAGCTAGTTGACTACTTAATTTAGATTGCTATCAGATTGGTTCTCTGTTTAATTCCTTCTCACAGTTGCTCATGCTGTTTTCCTAAGCTTGGTTGGAAAGTCTATGCGCCTTTTTGTTTAGGGTAAGTGTTATTTCCTGTTTCGAATTCCGGGTGCTGTTAGAGTATGGAATTCTGACAAGTGAAATGATTTTTTTTCTTCAAATTGAATGGTTATTTTCTGTATTTTACTTTTAAAATTCAGTTTAACTACATATTCTAACAGAAGAACTGAGCAAAATTAATGAATAAATAAAATGTATGTGAATGTATTTTCCATCACTGTAGATATTTCATTAAGTCTTATCTTAAAGATATCTCTCTTATCCGGTCAGCAATTTGTTGTACGCAGGTGAGAAATCGTGTGTTTAGGTTGGAACTCTTCGTTCCCATGGGAAATTATTGCTGTAGTAAATTAATGCTTACATTTATTTTTTTAAAACCAATATTGACTATTAATTTTACCTGCAATTCCTTGTGCTCTTAACCTATTTCTGTAACTGAAATTTATTTATTTTTTCTTTAACATTAGTAATTTTAAGTAACGGATATGCGACAAACAAGGTTTTAAACTCGCTGTTGTGTTTTCTTTTAGAAATTACTTTTGCCAACACAACAAATAAATAGTTATTTCTTATTATTTCAAATGAATATTAGCTCTGTAATATATACTTTGTTAATTTCTATGTTACCTTTAATTTGACTGTAATATTATTTTATTAACAAATTGTATTTACTGAATCTAACATACAAAAAATTAAATAAAGTGAAAAAGACAGTATTTTATTTTATTTTTTCTTATTCTTCTGCTTTAAAATTTGTGCTGATGTTCATATTATATGATTTGCCACTGGTGCTTACATGTAATTCATGTGATTTTTCTCCATGTGACGTGACATTTCAAAACAAGTTGAACTATGGTTTTTACATAGTTCAAACATGTAAAACTCATATCTGTTAGTCCGGGTCTGGCTATTAAGTTCGTTAATGTTTTTTGATTTTTCTCTTCCAATGGCCAGTATTTTTTGATATATGCATGTTGATTCACTTGTTATCTGTATGCTACAATACATTTTTATTTATACAACAAACTTTTTAAGAGTTTAGTAACTTGATGGGTTAAAATATCTAATGTCCCTTTGTAAATAACCAAATTCTAACAGTCGTACTTTAAGTACGATTGTTTTTTCTAGTCTATTGGAGGTATTTACATATATAATAAATAAATTGTCACTTTTCAGGTGAAATATTCTCCACTAAAATTCTGCCTATTAATTTAATACCCTTTTCCTTTTGCTTCCAAGAGTTGACACAGTTTCATTGAGCGAATTTAAAAAAAAATCTCTGGTTAGTTTGTAGCATGAAATTTTACAAGGAGAAAAAAATGTTATGGTCTTACTTAAATTTGTAAAACACATCGACGACACCCAATTTGTTCATTTAAATTTACACATTTTATTTGAATGAAATATTATTTACAAATTGTATTTACTGAATCTAACATACAGAAAATAAATAAATAAACTGAAAAATGCAATCTATTTTTTTTGGTTCCTTGATCTTCTTATTGTTAAATTTGCACTGTTGTTCAAAGGTTCTTCCAAACTTGTGGAATTGCCACCGTGTGTGTGTGTTTTGACAATGTGACTCTCATCCGATAGTTAATTTTCATCTGGTGAACATTGGGAATTTATCTGTAGTAAAATTAAGGGTTGCATATTTATTTTTTTGAAACCAATACATATACTTCTGAGATTTATTAAAAGCACAGAATCTTTTGTTATGTTTCCAAAAGCATTTAAAAGTACACATTATGTTTTCACGTTTTGGGCATCCAATTTCATTTAAATCAAGAACAGGCCTCCCTATTAACCTCGTTAAGGTTTTTGATTTTTCTCTTCCTTTGGCGAGTAATATTTGATATTTGCATGTTGATTCTATCATCCAGTTTCTTAGTTTGTCCAGAGATAGTGAACCAATTTCCCACTTCAGCTGCTAGTTATATTTTATTAACCAAGAATTCTGTTTTTTTAACTCTTTTGGGTAATTCTTTCCAACTATAAGGTAATTTTGTCAATGCATATCTTACAATAATTCCATCAGAAATACAAATTTCTTTAGGAAATAAATCTGAAGTCTTATTCAAAAGAATTTGACAATCAATTATAGCAATGATAACCGAAAATTCGTATTTTTCACCCACTGTCGATTTTTCATATCCGTTTTCCTTCAATATTCTTCTTAGATTACTTCATATGGCACCACAAATAAATAGTTATTTATTATTATTTCTCTGATTATTAGCTCTGATCTTATATTTTATGTTAACTTTCTGTTACAAAATTCTAAACAATTACAACTTTTTACAAATTAAACTTTCAAAGAATTTTGTGGCTCACCCATTATTTTTATGTTACCAAACACAAAACAGCAGCTGCAGTGGATGAACGATTACCTTAAGTCCAAAGTCACTCAACTCTATGGTTTTTTCTTATAGTACTGTTTACATTTACTATGCCCTACCCTGACCGCTCCTTCAAAAATGAACATTTTTTGGTTCGCATGCTGTTGGATATACTGTTGGTGTGTTTTTATCTTACTTTATGTGGGAAAAGGTAAATTTGTATATGTGTTATCTGGAGAGTACATATGTTTTTTCTATACCAAACTTTAAGAGTTTAAGTCACGTTTTTGGGTTAATTATCTTCTGTCTCTCTGTAAAACAACCAAATTCTAACAGTTTGGGTTTTCGATTATGTGAACGAATTGTTTTCAGATAACTTAAACAATGTCAATATGTTGCATTAGACAATTTCTAAAATAATCAATACATGGATATCAGTTTTCAACACTTTTTTTTTCTCCGATTCTGGCATTAATTTCACAGCTGTGATTTTTAAAAAAAATAATTATCCAGAATTGTATTAAGGTATAAAGCTGTGGATTTAAATATCATGTTCTAATCAGAATAACTGAGTAAAAAATTCACTGTGGAAAAACACAACAAAACCACACATCTTTGTTTGTGTATGGTTGAGGGATACCAGCATATAATTAAATTATTCAGAAAAGTCTAAACACAGTCGCCATCACGAATCTACTCTAAGAATTTCCACCCTTTAACAGGAAAGAAATACCCCAAAATGTATTGGAAAATTAGTAGAGCCATCTATAGAAAAAAAGTGTATGTTTGAGTGCCATCAGTACATAATTAAATTATTCAGAAAAACTCGAAACACGGCCGCCACTAGACTCTACTCTACTCTAAGAATTCCCACCCTTTAACAGGAAAGAAATATCACAAAATGTATTGGAAAATTAGTACACCCATCTATAGACAACCAAACACAATACATGACTACAGTGAAGCATGTATGTCACCCTGGGAAAATTCCAAGATATCTTATCTCAAAAATATCGCCCACAATTCCATAGCCAAACCAAAACACCATGCGATATCACAGAGACATATTGTCCCCAGAAATTTCCAAACACATAACGTCACGATTCTTATCTCCAAATATCACCTACAATGCAATAAAAGAACCAAACACACCATGTGATGTCCCTGACAGACGAGGGCCCCAGCGAAATCTCAAACATTCCAAACTCTATTACAACAAACATTCACGTCACGATTCCTTATCTTATCTTGATCTTGTTAGTAATATCCCACCAATCATGACACGATTCCTTATCCACTAATATATCTTCCTTTCTATTCAAAACAATAACTTAATTATTTACAACTAACAAATGATGTCACTTATCTACATCTGAAAAAAACACACACTCACGACACAATTTCCTATCTTATCTTGATCTTGTCAGAAGTGTCCCACCAATCACGACACGATTCCTTATCCACTAGTATATCTCCCTTTCCCATTCAAAACAACAATGTCAGTTATTTACAACTAACAAATGATGTCGCTTATCTACATCTGTAAACAACACACACTGATGACACGATTCCGTATCTTATGTTGATCTTTTCACTATTGCCCCTACCAATCACAACACGAATCCTTATCTCCACCATCACCCATAATTCCATACTCGAACCAAAACACAAGAACCCATCTCACTGACACATATGCCCACAAGGAAATTCCAATCTCATGACGTCATGCCCACAATGGCGTCATCAAATGAACAACCAATCACGTCACGATTCCTTATCTTATCTTGATCTTGTCACTAGTGGCTCCCATACTACTAAGGTCTTTTCAACTGAAAGTGATTTACTTTGATGTCGTGTGGAGACGCGAAGGTTTTCCTTTATGGAAACCTGAATTGTAACGTGTAGTAATATTAGAAAACATACATATTACTTAAAACTCTATGCATCCTTGAACTATACGTGTTTTAAAGTGTTTAAGGTCAGTTGTTAGACAAGATAACAAAAAAATGAGGGTGTGCTGGAAGGAAACATTCGACCTTCGCCTTTTTAGTAAGCCACGTTTGTCTCACAAATGCAGCATCTTCATTTGTGTCTAAATTTCAATCATTCAAGAATTTATGATTTTTTTATTTGATCCAAATTATAGGATGAACAGCAGTCGCTAATATTTATAAAGGCTAGTTGTTCAGGTCAAAAAAGTTTTCTAAAACGCCTTCTTTCTCTCTTCTGCAAAACTCGGACGACTCGAAGATTTATTTTTGATGTCATTTTCCGAAAAGAGGCAATTCATATTTCTAACTGAAAAAATAAATCAAAACGTGAATTTTAGATATTTTCGAGGAATATCCAATAATCGGATTTTAAACTACAGATCCATCCTATATCAAAAATTCACATATAAGTGCAAACGTATACTTACACACACATATAAAATCGCTAAATAATAATTGACAGATCCCATGATATTTACCTTCCCTCATTCTTTAAGGTTCATTTTTACTAAATTTCCCCAAACCCAGTAGTCCATACCTCTTCGCTCATAGTGAATGCAGTTGTCCCACTTTAGACAAAAACGGCGGAATATCTTTAACCAGAGGACGATAAACGCTATTTCCAAGACCCCAATCCAACTTACCCTCCACATGGACCTCCAAAGTGGACACTCAGTCAAGATACCCATGCTTACTGCTAATCATTCACGACTCAATTTACATCTCAGAGACTTCAGTAAGCTATTTGAGACGAGAAAACTTTGAGTGTCTTTTTTTTTTTTTCCACCTATTCCTTATGCACAATGAGTAGACGGTTTTGCGAATATCTGGGTAGAGGAATCATCTAATATTAGTCCGGAAAAAACAGGTAGGATACTGGGAAGAATCTGGGAACTCGTAGATCGTATTATGAATTCTATAAAGTGCCTATCTTTGTGGCTAAGGAAATAAGGAAAATTATAAGGCTGATCAGGTACATCTCTTCATGGTGGCTGTCTTCACAAACGGTACAGGTATATTTCAACAGAATAATACGCTGTAACTGGTTCACCAAACAAGACAGCGACTTCCAGGCGCTACCGTGACCAACGAATTCAAATCCCATAAAATTCCTGGAAGTACGTTGATCGAGAGATATGGCGTTTGAATTCTTTATTCCTAATACTCGCAGATCTCATGGAAAAAATCCTAACGACGTGGTGCAGCATGCCTCCTGCGACGTGAAAAGGTCTGTCACTTGGCGTCGTGGCAGTTCCAGCAACAAGGCGAAAGGAGGAGGGGAGGGGGAACTGCAAACTCTTAGAATGGTTGTCATAATATTTTGACTGGACTTTGTAGAAGTGAGTCACACATCGCATACAATAACCTGTTTAACTATTTGTCCAATTTTTAAGTATTTTATGCAGACGCCATATTTCTTGCTATTTATATTCCAGTAATATATTTGCATAAATATCCCCTTCTCTGAATCGAGTGTAAACTGCATGTTAAAATACGAATGTTTAACTTAAGTTTATTGTAGTGTAAATTATAATATGAAACAATCACTGTTTTCTATTTGACTCTGGGGAATTTTTTTCAAGACGTTATATCAGTAATAAAGAACATCCGTTATAATTGTATTTCCTGAATTTTCCTTATATAATAGACTTCTACCGTAGGTCTATCAGGTATAAAATAATTAAAAAATATTGCGAATTTATACAATTAACTTCTTCAGATTGGTTTCGCATTGAAGGAAAGATATTTTTATGTAAAAATTACACTAAAATGACATTGTTATTTATTATTATTTTAAAAAAAAACTGTTTATAATATTCGAAATTCTTAAAAAAAAGGAATGAAAAGTGTTTAGTGCGGTGTTTTAAGTCAGACCACAATTTCCTGACGGTAAAAATCATAATATCTGTAACACAGAAAGCAATAGTTTTTTTTTTTTCAGTAGTAGTAGAAGACTAGAGCAATAAGAACCTTTGTCTGTAATTTGGTCTTCAATCTTAAATATTGTTCCACTGGATTCTCATTATTTTAAAAATAATTCATTCCATCTTTAATAAAAAGTATTGCATTCATACATTACATTCGCTATAATAACAGTGAGAAAGAAATAAAGGTTTGGGTTTACTTATGAAATACCGAATTAAATCATCTGTGTAGCAATTTCAGAAAGAGAAATGAAATAAGCTATTCAGATGACCTCTGAAAAGCCAATCATGTTGTCAACACCAGTCATTCATGATACAAATAATATGTAGAAAGAAGAATCCCAACAAAAGGAATGTTGCGTGCGCGCTTTGAAGCTTTAAACTACGATAAGCACTTTGTAAGTTCAAAACATAAACTATATATAGATTATATATAACAACATATTAAATATAAGGTGTTATTTACAAGAAATGGCACAATTCCCCGGTGAAACAGAAAGGTTTGTGTTCTATATACACAAAGCATGTTAAAAATGCAAAAATATTAATCCACATACGATCAATAGTATCTACTATACAATCATAAGTGTAATATTGAATTTCTTAGTATACAGATAAACATATTCAGAATTTAGTGTTTTTTTATTATTACTATTAAAAACACTTTTTAATAATTAACAATATTAATATAAGCATAATATAATAAATTAGCTCAATTAAAAAAACAGCAAAATATTACGTATGTTCATGTTAAATATCTCGAATATTTTGAAATTTGTAAAAATAATTCATTGCGAGAAATCTTTTATAGTTTCGACGAAGTGACGAAGTTTTTATAGTTTCGACGAAGCCGTTTAGTTCGAAAGACCTGAGTTCGAATCCAGTCTATGACGCCAGGAAACGTTTTCAGGGCTTTTTAGTTAAAGGTGAGTTAGCCGATAAGATTTAAGACATAAGATTTTTTGCCTCCGGGAAACTCGGGTTTGTCATCCCTCAAAACAAGCAAGCAGATTTTGATTAAAACGTCAAAAAGACGTACTATGGACTTTAAGCTTCGATGATGACGTCACCAGGAAGGTTTTACAAGTAACCATTTACCTAGTCAAGTTTTCTTAAAGATGTACGGATTGGAGCAATTCAGGACAACTATTGGATTTGTAATTCCCTTAATCTAAAACACAAATGAAACTCATGGATAAAGTTAGTGGTTTATACGTAATAATTACGAATGCGACTCATGCCAAAGGTTTGCATTTTCGTAAGCTCTTCATCGCTTTCAAAACTTTTAAAGTTTTACAGGCAAGTGTTGTTTGCTATCTTCCTTTTAAATGCAAACCTTTGGCATGAGTTGAAGCATTATAAGCTCTTTTTTCGCTATATAAATTCTGTTTTTTTTTTTTTTTTCATGAGAAGGAGAGAATTAGGGGATAATCAAGTTAACGTGTTCATTTACAAACATCTCTAGAATTTAGTGGCAGCGGCTGGAAAAGAATAAATCGTGTTTACGCATTCAGACAGTTGGTACTGACATGCGGAACAGATGAGTAGAATGCAAATCGATCTTACCTAAAATAGATCACCAGCGCTACAGAAACAGAAGTGCCAGGAAATTACACGATTCAGTCTAGTGAGCCACATTATAGCCTTTACTTCGAAGTGACACTTAGATATGGAAGACAAATGAAATTTGTAGTACACTGATGTTCTATTTCTGTACATCATTTCGAGAGTATTGTTCCACCAATACTCTCGGTGGTGGAAGGATGTTTCTCTTACATTCGTAAATGAGACTACTATTTTCACGTGCATCTGCAATCCTTTTTCTAACCAGATACATTCAAACACATTGATCGCGCCCAGAAGCCACTATAGTAAAGAATTTTTCGAGGAATAGATACATAAATGTATTTTGATTATTACTCTCATTGGTCACCATTTCTCTAGATTCGAATCCCACATGCAACGGAACAGCAACCAATTATGGATTTCATTACATTGCCCATGTGTATTTTTCATTCATATGGATTGTATTATGCCAAGCAATAAATTCCACTGTCTCATAGAAGTGAAGACACCCGGAAGTATATTATGTTTAATAACCAATAACTATATACGTTACTTCCATGATTAAAACTGCAACGATGACGCTAAAGCCAAAAGAAAGTTATCGAAATCAAAATTAAGGAAATTTAATATTATAATTTATTCTTCTTCACATGACTTTTTTAAAAACATTTTATAAAAGTAGTATTCCGTATTTTGTTGAAACTGCGAGTAAACTCCTTGTTAACTTCGTAAATACTTTTTGACCTCTTAGGTCAGAAAGTATCGACATGTTTCATAAAAGGCAATAACTGCGATACAATATCTGAATGCAATCCGACTAGGGGAAAAAAACTCCAACTCGCATATTTACATATGGAATTTAATTATTAACAGCAAAATACTTTTTTAAAAAAAAATAAAAATCGTGATTCTTACAACGTTTCGTATGCCGATAATACATTTCAGTTTTTTTTTTTTTAAATTTTTCCTAGCGGCCTTCTCTGTATGCAATACGTTTGAAAATTTTTTACTGGTATTATTAGTTCGATGCCCGCAGAAAAATTCTGTTGCAGCCTCGGAGAAATAAAGTGAACATCACATTAACAATGCATTGAGTTCGGATTAATGGCATTGAAGTTTTTCAAAGTTTCCAGTTCGGAATTATTTATCAATGAAGAAAAGTAGTAGCAACTTTCTAATGTTAAACTTGTACGCCTCATTAAAGTAAATCTCAAAAAAAAAAAAAAAAAAAAAACTTTCGGGATTTTATAATCGTAGCTGGAGCAGTTCAAATTTCATGGTAGATACGATTTAATTCCATGATAAAATATAATTTAAGTATCTACCTATTTATTTTGAACATAACACAAAACTTACTTTATACATTAATTATAAACAAGTATGTGCTACATTTTGTAACAAAATTGTCCCGAGATAATTGATATGATGATACTACCAATGCTCGACTTGCTCGCATATAATCTACTATAAAAAAGTTGATTTTCATTGATATTTTGTTTTACTAAATATACGAACGTCATGGCTTCACTTTATTAAATTTATGTCTTGTAACTATTAATTCTTATTTTGCAATAAACTATATTATAACTTAATTTTTATCTTGTATTACATTATATATTATATAATATAATACATTAATAATATAATATAATAATATAACTATATTATATTATAAATGTTATCTTGCAACAAGAGCTATTGAACTGAACAGTTCATACTACAATGATTGTTTTTCTTGCAATAGATTATGAGTTAATGTTATTTCGCAACAGGTGTATTGCGTTATAATGACTACGCTTGGTCACGTGTGTTTTATAAAGTTGGAATTTTGCATCATGACTCAACTATTTATATAATGAATGGTTAACAAATCTAAGAAATAAATAATTTTGAGAATAATAATAAAACATGGAACTGAAGTAGCATTAATTCTTAATATATTTTAAGGTTAAAAAAAAACACAGGATTTACCTCGACGTTTTTTAAGAACTAGTCAGGGAAAAAATATTACTATTACTACTATGAGTACTTAAGTGAATAAGTAGTTTCAATATTAATTTATTAAAATTCAAATTCTGTATTGATATTTGCCAATGATAGATGTAAATAGGACATGTATACATTACATTTGTTTTGAGGAATCCAAAGAGAAAATCTATCTCAGTCGTATGAATCTTTTCTAATAAATTGTGGATGAACACACTCTCTTCTGACAGTCAAGTACATCGAATTTTAATCAATGTGGCTCAGAAAGACGAAGTAAAAACAAATCTGCTATGAAGTGTTTTCTTTAATTAATGCAGGTATAATTTTCCCACACATACTCAACCAGAGACATTTATTAAATTAGTTTCTGTTTATATTTTCTTAGGAGCAACAGTGTAGAGAATTAAAATCCCGCCGTCTAGGATGTTTATTGTGCTGAATTCTCATCTTTCATGCCACCATAAAAAATATATTTTTTTATTTATTGCAGTTGGAAGAGGTTCTGCTCACTTTATAATTTTCTTTAAGACGTTGCTATTTCTGTCACTATATATAATGGGAAAAAGTTGTATTTGAACGATGTCAGTAAAAGTTGTGCGAACTCTCTTCACAAAGAATGGCTACGTGGGCACCAACCACACAAGCTTGCTTTTATCAAATTACACACCTGTTCAATCTTAGGAAAGAACACAAAAAAAGTTGAGATTGAATTGGTATTAGTATGTTACAAAAGAAATTTATGACTGTAAGTACACAACATACGTGCTGATTGAAACTGGGAACTGGTGCTTATTCCAATCGAACTACTTGAATTATGGCGTTCAAATGTCTATAATAATTTTATTAAGGATATTTCTGGAAAAACGAAAAGATATTTTAAGAATTAACGTCTACTGCAGTATCCTGTTAATAGATACTGCAGTAGACGTGGTTCTATGTTGCGATTAAATTAGGATTAGATGAAGTTTCGGAGTAACGAAATCTTGGGATGTTGCTAACTGTTAGTCGTGTGTGTATGGTTTTGTGTATGAACTTGAAACGTCTAATAACTTATTCTAATATACTTTTACATTAACTCATGCACTAGTCGAATTAACAAAACACACAAAGAATACACTCCTTCAGAATACACCCCTGCAATTCAATGAAATGCATATTCGGAAACATCATTCACCACAGTCCTCCTATGAGACATAAATGATGAAATAGTAATGCAAAGAGTATTTGTGAAATGCCTGATTATATAGTTAACCAGTCTTTAGAATGATGTCACAGTGATAGGTACACGTCTTTTGTAATGACGTCACAATGACTGCTTATATAGTTACACCGGTCTTTGTAATGACGCTAGAGTGACTGAATTAATATTATACCGTCCGCGCGGTTAGCCTAGGGGCTTTGCGCTTCGCAACCAAATGCCTGGGGAAGGAGTGTCCTGGGTTCGATTCCCGTCGCCGACGCGAGTGGACAGCAGGTTCCCCCCCCCCAGGGGGGAACCTGCTGTCCACGTTGCAAAGGTGGGGGAAACACTTCCCCCACCTTTGCAACGAGTTGCCCGGTAGTGTACTACGTACTAGGATCACTTGCATTGGCTAACGCTAGTGTCGCCGATACTTTATAGTTTACTATATTCGGCAAGAAACTCTCGGATTCCAATCTTTGAGTTTCTTATTCCGTTTTAAAACTATGTGGGATTTAATATCCCCTTAATTTAAGTAATGTTTTCATTGCCGAAATGAAGCTTATTAGCTCTTTATACTTAAGATATTAAAGCCTTTAATAACATTGTCCTTATTAGGTTTTATCACAACTTTTCAGCCCCCCCCCCCATCGTAGTCACACCAGTTTTTGTAGTAACGTCACAATAACTGAATATATAGTTATATCAGGCAGAAGGTCATCTCCCTCTCCTCACACATTGCTTTCTCATGGGGTGATAACGTGTAGCCAAAAAAATTTGATTTTTATAAAAATAATCAATGGAGAAATGGATTTCTTTGATGATAATTAATTTTCCAACTTTTAAGAAAAAAGTGAAGAATTTGTAATTATTATTGGTTAAGGAAATACAACTATATATATCGGTATAGTTACGAGTTCATAGCGTGGAACTGAGTCTTGAAATGGTGGACTGCAAGCAAGACCTCAAGCGAGAATTTTTACACGAACCAACCAGAAGTAATTTCAGTCTCACTTGATTATTTACAACTAGTTATTATGAACGAATACTTTGCAGTTAATTGGGGGTGAATAATTATATTATTTTTACATTATTAAAGTGTCTTAATTCAATGTACAGCAATTAAAACGTCCGATCGCAAGTTTAAATAAGCCACTCAGTGACTATTTCTTTATGCCATCGATATTCATTTGAGAAGTGCATTAAGAATATGAATATACCTCGAAATAAAAGTTTGGACTAACAAACGTCGTCTATTTTTGCAATAAATATACACTGTGTGCCGTTAAATAACAAGAAAAATGCGCATAAAAATAAATTAACCACAGGAAAACGAATCGCCTTAACTCAATACTATAACGTTTACATCGTTCATACAATTTTTTGAAACATCGCAGACGTCTAAAGGTATAGCGCTGACATCGATGGTTGCACTATTCTGAATGATCACCGCTGAGCTAACGTGCTTTTTTTTTTTTTTCACTTTTGGGAAAAATCTGCCGTTGCCAAATTTGGCAAATATGGCTGGTATTCCAGTACTTTGACAGATTTTGATGAAAGAAACTGTTCCTTGTTTAAATGTACAATGTGCAGCGGCACTGTCTAGCAGCAACAGCCAGCTGTTTGTTCGATACTGCTCCTCTCTCTTCCAAGTGGCGATTCAACGATTATTATTGACAAACTTAAGAACTTTTTCCACATTTTCAATTTTACATTTTCCAGAAATTCTATTTATAGTACGCCCATAAAAATCTATCTCGTTATTTGACAAGCCTGGTATGAATGTATGAAAAGAAAGAAAAGAACGTGTCAAAAGAAAATTACAGAATAAATTCAGTTCCATGTTTTAATCTTTTCTGTTGTTTGCTTCTTTAATATCTATTATCAAGATTTCTTGATGTGTTATTCATGCTCCATTAGTGCCTCACTGTCATCAACCAATTTTATTTATCTCCCAAATTCACTGTCTGTTATTTATTTATTTATTTTTAATTTCTTCGTTTTAACGAACTTAAGGTTTCCTGAAATTCGTTACTAACTGAGAACTGCGAGAAGTGATACGCAGATAATTTCGATTACACAAAGATGAACCTGTTTTTACTGTTATATTTTTAGCATACGCATAAAATTTCTTTATATTTCTTTCGCCCAGTGTCATGAAGCACGCAAGGACACAAATACCATTAAGGTAATAACAACACATTTTTGTTCAATAGTTAGTTGTTGTAACGTGGTGGTACGTTAATATCATAATGACTTATTTTGTCAGCGGCTTATTGAGCACAATGTATATATTTATTCCCAAACTGCACAAAAGTTGGTATTTCCAGAAAGAAAAAAATCAATTTATATTTATCTGAAAAAAGTCTAGATATTTCGCATGACATTACTGCCTGATGTTTAGCTATGATGGACAACTCCTTTTCAATGAAAATGAAAAATATCTTTTTGATAATTTTAATTTTCAAATTCTTTGTTTGGTTTTTAGAGCAGAAGATGTGCAGGACTAATATATGCTATAAGTATTCTACTCTTCGTGAGTGGAATTGTCATAAGAAAAACATTACCGCTTAAATAAGTTAAAAGGATCGTTGTCCTCCAACATATCTTCAAAAAAAAAAAAAAAACAGAACTGAAAAAACAAACAAATGTTATGTTATCAATTTTTATGAATGTGTTTTTCTGCAAGGAATGGAGTCCCAAAATCACAGTCTCTCCATTCTTTCTGATAATATTTTATATTCCTATATAAAAAATGGGAATTCTACCCGGTCTACTTAAATGACCACTGATATTCATTTATTGTCCAAACGTAATTCGAATACCATGTCAGAGATAATGGATGAGTTAAGGATGGGACCTGGGTTCAAATCCATTTTCTTCTCTATTTTCCAGGTAATCTAAAAGTGGATCTTGACTGAGGTTTTCCTATTACAAAATAGACAATTTCCTTATGACGAAACTCAATTGATAGACACAATACGAAGACACTTAATGTCTTAGTTGCTACAGTGATAACTAAAGAACTGAATCCCAACAGATTACGAAGGAATTAAACTTATGCAGGTGAAATTTATGTTATGAATCTGACAATGATTTTGGATTTTTTTTTTCTCATGTAGAATGGCTTTGATAAAAATCAAAGTAAATCGGCTCACATAAAAAAAAGATTAATTAGACAATAACTGTTTTTCTCTTTTAGTCGTTTTTCCGACCGTAGGTGACTTTGTAGGCATTGTCCTGGTGAGATTTTTACAGGGTAGTTCCCCCCCCATTTCATCCTGGCTCGGGACCGGCATATGGCTGAACGTATTCATAACTGTAATCCATGTGTGTTCACGGGACCGGTTCGCCTGTTCTGGGGGACGAAAAACCCGAGATTTTGGGTGAAAAAAAAAACCCTACCTCCTTATGAGACAAGCTAACTCACCTTTAGTCGAAAGAGACCAGATAGAAGTTCCTCACATCACTGAATGGAATCGAAGCTAGGTCTTTCCGACCAAAGGGCTTCGTCTATACTGACTGAGCTACGGAAGCACCAGACAATAACAACATATATTAATGCAATATTATCTTTGAACAAAGTTTTAAATCAACGGTTCTGATCAATGTAATTAACAGAAGCCTACCAATTTATTCAAGTTCCATTTCCTTTGATGATGCTTTTCTATTGTACCGATATCCTGGTAGAATCAACCTTGTGCTCATTGAAAATTCTCAGGTTTGCGGGAAAAGATAAAATCAGGAGAAAATGAAAGTACGTGACTGCTGATATACCAAAATGCTATCGCTATGCTCACGTTTCATGATTATTGCAGATTTATTTTCAGATCAAAACATTTTAATATATGACAATCGTTAGTACAAATCTCATGAATTTTCGTCATTTAATACACTTTCCAATGTTAGACAGACAAGACTGCAAAAACTAAAAAACTTGACTAGTATACTTGTGTACAGTGAAAAGAATTTAAGCACAAACTTTTCTCTTTCTTTTTAGAAATGTTTGGAATGTTTTACTTATTAATGTCACTACATTATATATAAAAAAGTCCCAGCACTTTCATCTAATCTTTCGGAGAGAAAGAATGCATTTCAGAAGCGTAGCATTTGTTGATTTTATTATTCAATGGACAATTTTATATCTATTTTTATTCTTTTCTAACACAAGAGTAAGTTTGAAAATAACCGCTAAGAGACAAACAGGATGTTGGTTCAACTCAAAACGCAATCCTCGAGAGACTCTAAAATCATCTGAGTATATATAAACATATCGAAACATTTTATGCAAGACTCACAGAGCAAAGAAAGGATAATGTGCTCACAACTTTCTCTCTACTAGTTTTTCAATGCAGCTTTTCTTTAATCCGCGAATTCCCCAAATTCATCAAAAGCTCTTCTCTTTTCATACGTACAAATAAATTCCACCAGGAAAGAGTGCATTTTTAAAGATCCTTCCTCCCCACGCACACAGTGCTTCATGTCTTTTCTATGTTTGCAGTTCTTCGTTATCTCTCTCTCTCTCTCTCTTTCAGGACAAAGACGTAGATTTCCAGTGTTGTGGGCTGTTTTTAGACAAGACGGTTGCTACACCAACGTTTACGCACGGATCGCAATTTCTCACGAGACGCACTTAGAGCGGACTTTCTTTCTTTTTTTTTTTTTTTTTTTTTTTCAGACTTCATAAATACACAAAAACAAGGTAGGTCGCTCTGTAGGACTTCTGTTGATGACGCCAAACGCGTAACTAAGACTGAGTTTCTCAATGTAATAGAATAGTTCGTTAATACGTCAGCAGAATGTGCGATCTTTTCATGTTTTGTTTATTTTTCTTAGGACTCCAAGGTGTATTTGCATAAAACCAAATAAAGCTATGTTTTTTTAACAAATTCAATTTTATTTACATATGAGGAATGCTTGACTAGACGAGAGAAAATACCCTTCTTTCAGAGTGTAATTTACGCACAAACAACCAGCCATTCAATTTGAATACTTAAAAATTTAGTACTTCCTTTCTTTGATGTGTTCCGAGTACATCAAGTTTGTCAAAAGTTCTTTATGCGAGTACGTAACTCAGGACTTGAGCTAATTGTGTATTGTTTGTATTCTACGATTGTTCTGGAGAAGGTCTGTCTGCTTGTGGACGTAAACGAGTGTTTTTCCAGGCGAAAACATTTTTGAAATCAAGTTACATGATATCAGAAAACCGGAAAATCACTTATTTTCTTTCTCAAAACAGTCAGATTAGCCTAAGAATGCATGACTAACACTCATACTAACATCTCGTAACCTTTATTTCTATCTTTATTTCCACATAATATACACTAATAAAGTAGATAATGTCTCTAGTTTTAATAGACAACACATCCAGAAAAGTTCTGTGTTGTTGAAGATATCTTATAAAGCAGAGAGAGAGAGAGAGAGAGAGAGAGAGAGAGCGAGAGAGAGAAATTAACAAGCGCAAATATTTTTTGACTTTACAATTGCCAGCAATGATAAACTACCAAAGAATAAACTTAAGAAGACCTTTACCTTCAACTATTTTACGTTCAAAAAATTAATAAAATTCTATGAGAACGGCAACTATTAAGTGAATTTATTTATTCGAATGGAGTTCCCCCCTTTCGAATAAATGCCAAGTACCCTAATGAAGGAGTTGGTATATATATATATATATTACTGTAAATCCATGTGTCCACGGTGCTGGCTTGCCTATTCGGAGGGACGAAAAATCCGAGTTTCTGGGTGAAAAAACCCTTTAGTCGAAAGAGACTAGATAAAGGTTCCTCACGTCACTAACGGGAATCGAACCCTACCTACTTCGATTCACTAACGGGAATCGAAGTCGGTAGAGATGAAACCCTTTGGTCTTTCCAACCAAAGGGCTTCATCTCTACCGACTGAGCTACGGAGGCTCTAATAAGTAAATAGAAAAGTCACTCGGTGGCATTTCGCCAGTCTTCATTCACACAGACGCATGCACACCTATGACGTTTTGAACATTTGTGAATTCGACTTGGCCAAAAATTATACGCATGAGCAAGATTTGGTCGAGACAGTAGGATATGAGAATAGAATGTGTAAGAAATACTGTATTTTTTGGGAGGAGTACAGAATCACAGGACCAGGAAATGGGTGGAGAATAGCAGAAATGCAATCAATAAACAGAAGTTCTGCAGGAAGGCAGTAAAACAAAACATGAGACGTAATGAATTTGAGGCTATCTCTAGAGGTTGTCTGATGATTTTATTCTACATCTTTCTTTTCTTAGTGGTGTGAAACTGGCATATTAATGGAATACTTATTATGAATGACTTTAGCTTATGGGGGGGTATAGATTGGAGAGAAGAAAGAAAATAGAATTTATGAGCTGTTCAGAAATTAATAAATAACATAAAGCTGATTTAACTTCCGTATATATTTTTAATTAGTTTAAAATTTTCGCCCTAGCATCAAGAGCATCTTCAGTGTGACTTTCAAATTAAGCAACAAGAATAGAAACCGATTTACACCCGCGAACTGCATATAAGGTAAATATGGTTTATGCTGTATATTTAATATCATGTCTTAGATTCCTAAACGTCAAGTTACTATTGAGAAATTTTACTTAAAACATAACGTGATGTAGAAGACCCAGGATATGAGTACTGAATTTCATGATAACATGAAAGGATTTGTCCATATTATTCCTAGCTAGGGAAGAGAGTGATCGTGAAGTTAAAAAGGGGCATATGTTAAAGTACTGTATGTGTGGATGATTGTGACAAACTTAGAAAAACTGCTTGAAGCAGTGCCTTGGCATTAAAAAATGCAAGGGATATTTGAGAGAAGCAATCTTAGAATGCGTACAAAGGATCACGAGAATAAATCAGTTGGAAGTTTAATGTATAAGTGTCCTTAGTAAGTAGAAGGTGCAAAAATGTTGTGTATGAAATATGATGAGCGAATTCATGAGTTCTTGTACAAAACACAGGCAACAGCGGTGACAGTATGCTAATGAAGATATTGGGTGGCTGTTTTGGATTTACTGCGGAAGCAACGCATGTGTGTTGTTGCGCGTGTTCTTTTGACCCGTTTGTCTGTCTGGTGATGAAATGTTCGAGTTTTTGGGAGGAAAACTCTTCTACCTCTGTTTGAGATCGGCTACCTGATCTTCAGATGAAAAGCTCTAATAAATGGTTCTTCGTGCTTTTCCAAGAGCATGCACATCAATTTTCCCAATTAATCAATATAATAATGACTAATGCACTGTAGACTAGTGCATTAGTCTTTATATATATATATATAAAGATAAGTCGAAATTTGAAACTTTTTTATGTCATTTGTCTTCATGAGACAAACACATTGTTGTCACATTGTTATCTCATGTCTCGAATCATCAGAATTGAAGGAGAACCAGTTTACCAGCCTGGAATTTGGGGGATTGGGCGCCGTGGGCTCCAGGGGGGGGAGAGCCCCTAGTGTGTGTGTGTGTATATATATATATATATAACCATCCGTCCTCGAATATTTTATTCATTAATAAATAATACTATTTAAACAGTTTCTCTAAGCTTTCCAATATACTTTTCCTGAAGGATTTTCTTTTCTTGTAATTTAATTCTGGTGATTTTTTTTTTTTACATAGAAAGCATTAAAGTTTATAAAACTGTTTCCCAACTACTGTCATCTTTTATTTCCGTCACTTCTTTCCTTCCTCCCCGGCAGTATTTGTGATGTCGGGAGACAAAACACTACTACACTTGAATCTTATTTTGTTACCGCAGATACGAAACTTGTGGCAATTGCGAAAGTGGCGAATTTCGTACCGAATAATCGTTTCACTTCACTACTAGAAGTCGTACACATCCTCTACAAAGTGGACAGGTAACGTGAAAAGTTTGGGAAAGAGAAGTTAGTGAAGAAATAAAGTCCTTTAATGTTACCGTGTAAGGAACTGCATACCTCAGTAAAGAGGTAATTGCACTATTCTAGCAGAGTGTGCGATGAAAATAGAAGCTTCAACCAATAACTCACATCGTAAAGAGTTTTTCGGTAGCATTCAAAGAAAATACACAACTTCTACATCCCTTCAGTAAGGTTTCAGGCACATTCATTTAAACGTATTTCCATTTATAAATGGAACATGTTATTTTTTTAGCTCCATACTGCAATCATATTTGGCTTTTAAAAGCCAAAAGATTAATCTATTTGATAAAAACGATTAATCTGTTAATTTAAAAATCTAACCAATTAATCTGTTCATTTAGAAGCCAAACGATCAATCTGTCAATTTAAAAGAAGCCAAACGATTGCTCTATTATTTAAAAAAATAAAAATAAATAAATAAAAAAAAATCAACGCTTAATCTGTTCATTTAAAAAAGCCAAACGATTAATCTGTTCAATTGTTGTATTTTTGATCTTTTGCTATTTGTTTTCATGTTCATTAAGTGGTTCTCAGCAGAATTTTGTCGCTTTCAAGCGACTACCCGAATATTTTTTATCTTTCTTTCTTTTTCTTCTTTCTTTCTTTCAATATGAGTTTCTCTATTGTTCAGGTTTTTTATCCCCCCCCCCCGTACAGGAAATTAAAAAAAAAAAGTGAAATCAATTTGAACTTCGGTTATGTTAGTATGGGATAACGTTCTTTGTCTACGTGTTACTAATACGATCGCGGTTGCACGGTATGACAAGAACGGATGGCCCTATCACGAGCTGCTATTTCCTCCATGACAGCGTTGGCCTTTTGTACTTGTGACATTATTCATGTAGTTGAAACTTCTCGTACGGTCTTTGGTAATAGCCTTATTTCCTCGACGCTGTCATGGGTACGCCATAACATATATTATATTACAACGATGGAACAAGGGATGGGATTTTTATTGGTTTCTAAATAGTTTTTTTTTTTTTTAAGACTATCAATTCAAAACGAACATTTCGTTTATAAAAGCATAATGACAAGATTATAATAAGACACGATGAAGAGGATTAAATAAATTTTCAGGTGACAAGAAAGCTTTCTTTAAGAAAATGTTTCGAACGTTTAAATACATATTTGATATCAGCAACAAACGAAACGGAGTTTTAGCTTCCTAAGCGGTTCGGTGCGAAACGAAATTATATTATTATTATTCCTGACACCTCCAAGGAGTCCGAAGACTCATCGCGGGAGGACACCTACAACTGTCTATATACTGCAGAATGAAATGAAATTATTTCATGTTTTTATGCTTGACAATATTAAAGATCTGTAAGTAAAGTTGTCTATTCCATCTTTATAGGAGTTAAATAATGTTTTCATTTCATTCATAGTAACAACGAAATATGATTTATAGTAATGTTACGTGTGTCAACAATCAAGTACTTCATTGTTGATTTGCTTCGAATTACGCTGGCATATTATTTGCAAACAAATACAGCAAATGTAATTTCTGACTTCCTGCAGGAAGTCAGATATCTTGAATGCAATATCGTAACGAATCATTGTTGGTTTATTGAGAGTGAGTTACTTCTATTGGAGACAATTATTAAGTTAACAAGCCAAGGAGATGCTTTAGCTCATTATTTAGTGCTGAATGTTATTATTAAATTCCAGTCTTTTTCAAAGGAATCTCTTTGGTTCGATATCATATTAATGAGAGAGAGAGAGGGAGAGACGCCATATTCGGCTACCACTAAGTCTGTTTAACATTTGCGTGTTTGAGATTTATCGATTTCTTTAATATTTCTGCACTTTCTGTCTCTTTTTCCACTACAGTAATTCTGGAGAGAGAAATTTGTAAGTGTCGATATTACCTAAGCCCACGTTGTTCCTGGTACTGCTAGGCATAGACACGATAAACACACGCACGCACGTTTCTTTATTTTCTCTCAACAGATAAGAGTAGCTACACTACATGAACGGTGTACTTCAGATTGCTAGCACGGACAACTAGCAATGTTGCTTCCTGTAGGTGAACCTTAAAATAGCAAACAATGTTTGTATACGTGGAGACACTGTTTGTCTGTCGTCTTTTTCTTGCCATGTCAACTTGTCGGTTTTACTGAACTGTCTCTGCCGGGATAAATTCTACAGCGAATTTTAGTAATCGTAGTTCTCTTCGCTGTAGACTTCATTAATAAATGCTTCCTTCTGAGTCATAAAATGCTGGATTTGATTTCTATCTTTTTAATGAGAAACGTGATTAAAAAAAACTACATAGGCATCCTTAAATTTCGAAATGAAATTTTTCTTTGTGGGTGTGTAAACCCAGAATTAAATGCTTCGTGATAAAGATTATCTTACCGTAAATATTTGTATGCGAGCAAGAGCACATAGCTGTTAATATTATTTGAATAAAACAAATAGAAATGTTTAGTACATGTTAATACACTAAAAGTTAAGCAAATGCCCTTCCCTACACCATTAAGGAGTCCATAAGCTCTGGTATCCACCGGTTTAAGAAGCAAAATGGTGGGGCGCCGATTTATCATTTGGGCAGATTTTATTGACTTTTTGCCAGTTAATAAAATACTGGTAGATAATAATAATCAAGAAGATAATTAATGCAAGTTAATAATTAATAATAAATTAACTCCTCTGAGAAAGCAGCACTTCACTATAAGAAAATCCGATATACACTAACACTACGGTTAACGATCAATAAGCAATTTAATACTAACAGATGAATTCAGCTATAGTTAGTTTTTCGCTTATTGGTAGTTTTTATTAACAATGTTTATTAAAATATGTCACTATATTGATATAACGAAAATTATTATTAGAGATATTCATTGTTGAAATTGTGAATTGTTGTCATTATTGATAATTCGTATGTATAGTGATTGACAATGAGATTATTAATATCTTTGTAGTCAATTTTTTTAAACATAAGAAAACAAAGAAGAATATTCGTAATATAAAGGGTCATTCTAGTAACATAAATTAATGTAATAAATCATGTTTCAAAAAAAATATATATATATATATATTATTTTTACCGTTTGCTTATTATTTATTAAGTTCTTCTAGGAATGGTTTTCACACAATGGAAATATACTTCAAACAACGATGCAGTACCCACTAATCACTTTATGGAGCTCCTGCTGACTTATTTGAACATTCATTAAAAAATGGGGTGTGTGGGGGGCTTATGGCGAGTAGAATTTTGCGTAATAAGTCGATTATCGGTATACGTTGAACAACTCCAAAGGAAAAATGCTATTTTGGAGTTATAAAGGTGTTTTATATCAGCCTTTTTTTTTTTTGAAAAAAAAAAGCCGTTTCATTAAATAAAGCTATAGCGTAGAACAATGCAGTATATAACCTATCTGATTATAGTCCCTCCCTAGAGATGTGTAAGGGGTATTTTATAGTACTATCTTGTAGGTGATGCATTTTAAAAGGGAGTGATGTTCGCAAGTTTCATATATATAATAAATATGAGTGTATACATTCTCATACGTTGTCGGGCGTGATGTGTTCTTGTTTGCTTTAGAGAATATGAGTTATAACATTGTGCTGGGGGACCTAATGAAAATACTCAAGGGTCTATCGAAAACTTTTTGAGGAATGGAGGGGAAAATTATAGTCACACCACTGCTTACTTTGTGCATAGAACCACAGACACTCTTGATAATATTTTTATACGTAACGGCAGTTTTTAACAAGGACTTTTCCAGTAACAATACGTGTCTAGTAACATCGAATAACATTTCGAGCACTGTATTCGCGTTTCTCTAAACTAAAATGCGGTCTGTGTCTAGCCAGTGTATGAGATAAGAGAGTGGCTAGTCAATTTCACTGAAACAATCTCCGCAGTAGATAATGAATGTTACTGGCTGACATAGTTATTTTTTTTTTATTTCAGCTCTGCCCGATACGCTAGCATTTGGTTTGTTAAACTTAGAAACTTTACAAAGAAAAAGTGTCGATGTGCTCGTTTTATTCTTAAATTTACTTTGTTTTTCAATATACATTCCTCTCTCTCATGTTTCCGACAAACATTAAGTATACCTTTCTAGCAATCAGCGTACATTGTTGTAGTTTCCTCAGTCCCACGCATAGGAGGCGACACTAGTAGTGTAATTGTTCAAGCACTCTACTTTTGCCATCAATTTCGAAATCGCAGGCCATTAGTTTTCTCCTGTTATTACCGGAACGCTGTGAAACTAACAGAATTGAAACCGTTTCTAGTGTGTAATTTTGCAAGTGTTCACTGTAACACCACTACACTTAGTATTTCCTATATTTTGGACTATCGATTTTACAATGAGAGCTTTAACGGTTGCTGTACATAGTGTGTAAAGTGCCTTTTGTAGTTGCCCTTATTTTAAAGTACTTGTAAAGGCAACTAAAGCGCTATATTGGGATCGTTTTGATATGCTGTAAATTAGAGTAAAGTTCGGAAACCATAGTAAAGCTTTAGTTACGTTATATGAGCTGTGTTATTATTAGAATTTAAGTCACTTAATGGCTTGTTAACAGACGTAATATACTGGATTTAGTTCATTCGTCAGTAATCACTAACAAATCAAAACTTGGCTTGAACATTGCTGTGAAATTCGAATCAAAGCAATCCGCGTAGATTCCAATTTCTTCAGTAGAAACAGAGAAAGCTACACCGATATCCTCTAAGTTTATGGCTGCAATTGTGACGTCATTTAACTAAATTATGGATGTCCTTGCGATTAGTTTTACTTGATGTATGAATCTAAGAAAAGACCAAAATAGATCAACCAACAACCTTTGATTTCGAATCAAAGCTTGTTGGTTGATCATCCGTAGACATGGATGTTTTGTGCTTATCCTTATGTGTATTTAAATCCCAGTGTGAGGGCATTTTCACGTGTATTAGAGACCGAAGCGACACGAAAAAATTCCATGTTTGGTTTCTCGAGCAGAACTTTTGATATATATATATATATATATATATATATATATATATATTTTTTTTTTTTTTAATTTTTTATCTCCCCAAATCTGAAATTTTAACAATACAAATGCTTGCACAGGAATGTTTTCGTAAGGTTCAAATATGCTATTGCTTCTTCGTTATTCTAAGATTGCTGCTTTTTTTATATGTCATCAGTATCGTGTGTAAGTGAGTGGCTAACGCAGGAACCTATTTTATGTGTTTCATAAACAGCCGGAAATAGGAACCGTCGGCAAAAACAGCGTGAGGTGGTTGCCCCAAAAATATTGGGATGGGGGGGGGGACAATTTCCATCTCAATTAGTGTACAGCTGCTGGTAAAAAGCATTTGAAGTAAAGTGGAAGAATTATAGTAAACATTTAAAGTATTTACTGTCATTAAGGGTTTTATAATTTCTTAAAGGTATAAAAATGGCGAAATCTGAGTGAAAAGGTCACGTGATTAATGTTGTCCCGTAGTGCCACAAACTAAAACATTAGCGTCACCTATTGTTCAAGTAGGTGACTATCGACTGCCCTACTTATAGAAGAATTCCAAACTGTACATTGCCACTTATAAGTTAGCCACTGACTGCAGCTTGGAAAACTGATACGCAAAAATAAATAAAAACAAATGGCTTTTTATTCGGCAATTACTGCCGAAGTAATTATGGCTATAAAGTGATTGTATGGTCGTTAACTGCGTGTGTTCTTCGGCTGTTTAGGAGCTGAAAAATCCTATCATATCCTTATGAGTCCAGCTAACTCTCCTTCGCGTAAATAATCACCAGAGATTGTCAAACAGGAAAAGAGGAAAAAAGTTCTTCTAGTTTATCACAAAAGATAAATTTATTGATTCTCAGCCTCTCTGTAACAGCTTTAGATAGCAAATAATCCTATCAATTCCAACAAAATAATTCTCCTTCACAACAACAACAACAGTAAGAAATAAAATGAACAGAAAGAAGTCATAAAAACGTAAAGAATAATATTCTTTGATGTCTTTTCAATGATAGGATAATGTAGTGATGATACGGATCCGTTCCTTCAGAACACACTTGCAAATACGTGTACGGACAGACAGACTGCTTCTAATAAGCGCCTTCTTCATTTCCAAAAACTCCGAAAAATGCAAATTTAGATGACGCTAAACTTTTTTTGGAAATCCATTTTGAAAACTGCGTTATGATAAGAGGAATTAATCTAATGGTAGCAGATAAAAGGACACCACACCTTTATCGTTAAATTTATTATTAATGAATTCTCTAGAATGAAAAGAAATTACATTATGAAATATTTTCTCAGCTCCCCTCCCCCCTTCCGGTTCCTAAATGATAGTGAAGGAGTACATTATTGGAGATTAATGAGCCATTCAACATCGCATTTCGATATATAAGAAGGATAAATTTTAATAGTAAATATGTTGGAGAAATATCAAATAAAAATTAAAATAAGTATGTGCATTTACATAATCAGTAGTGACGGTGCTCTTTAATGTTCCCTCCCGGAAACTCGAATTTTTTTACCCTCCCTTTAAAAAAAAAAACAGGAAATCCTCTGAGATACACACCATTGAACAGAATTCATAAGTCTTATAGCCTTACTGTTTTCGGCTAAAATTCAAACTAAATTAATGCTCTGTAGTCTGAGTTCGAATCTCGTCTATGATTTTAACCAAGTTTATGATTCTAATCAGGCATCTGGTCTATGAAAAAAAAACATTTAAATAGAATTAACAATGTTAACAAAGAATCTTTGCATGATTAGATTTATACAGATGTAGTAGTATAAACGTAGGCAGCACCTGGTTTACCAGTGTCCTTATAGATTGGGGGAGAGTTACTTTAAATTTAACAGTTCTCTGCTAATAAGTGTTATTTAAGCACAGACTTTTAATTTTTGCATGAAACTTCTTGTCTGGTTAGAACGAGACTGTTCAATTAAAACATAACCATTTATGCATTTCTGTTCAGCTCAAGAAGATCATATCTCCGATATATTTATTTATATTCATCGATGTGACCAATGCAGATATACTGGATTAGCGTCATTGATCATTTTGTATCCATTTAATCCATTCCATCATCAAAACATCCGTGATGGACAACAAATAGACAGATCTACACATCACAAGTGAAAATTGTCGAAGAACTTATTAGCATTTAAATTAGCACATGTATTTAGTAAATTGATATCGGTTTTTCAATTTTAGAAATTTAGAAAAATATAGAAATTTAGCCAAATATTTCATTGGAGAAACGCAATAATATGTTTTTTTTTCTATTAAAACAAATCTATTGGAAGATAATAAATAAGGTTAGAATTAACATGTATGCTTGCATCATCATACATACAAACATAAATATCTATGGCGAAATTCAAGCTGTATGCACGTTCGTTGGACAGGTGGTAAGTCAGCTACTCAGTCACCCAGACTGGCATTAGCTGACAGAAAATGCTATAGCAATTACCTAGAGAATTATAGGAAATGTTCCCATTGAACAAAATGTTGAAATAGTTAATACTCTATTTAAATTTCTATGAATGGTTTTTAAGAATGAACCAATATTTACCTAAATACTATTAATGTAATATCTCTAAATGTTTCGCATTATAAGTAGTATTGATGAAGTTTCAAATTTTTATCGTCATTAAAAAAAAGTAGGCTCCATAGCTCAGTGGGTCTTAAAGGTTAGAAAAATTGTTTAGAAAAATCTGGATTCGAATCCAGTCACGTGACAGATACACAAGTTTTATGCAAATAACCAAGACAATATTCGAAACTAATATATCTATCCCTCTATATATATATATATATATATATATATATATTAATGGGAATTTCACAACTAACTATACACGTTTTTGATTTTCTCTGAACTTCAGAAGAAAATAATATCTTTTTATACGAGGGAAATAATCTCATTTTCAATGTATTGTAAATTTATGGTGAAGTTATATTTTGCGTGCTTTTTATTTCTATGGAAAAAAACCCACAAAATAATTGCTTTGTAAGAAACATTTACTCCCAAGAAAAAAAATTACCGAAATCCAATCGACTTTTATTAAAGTTAAATGGTATGTCACCGAAGTCGAGACATGAATGATTAAACAGTTGTATAAATAATGCAGAGTCTTTGAGCAAAACCGATTAAAGTATGTAGAACTGATTTATCTCCTGTTGACAAGAAAGTTTATTCGTGTTTGTAACTTTCTCTGTCTTTTTTTACAGCACTCTATCACGAAGTGGCAGTAAAGTTTAGGGATGGGGGCCACTCAAAACGGTGGTCTCGGCCAAATACTGACTCATATGGTGCCAGCACTAATGCTTTAAGAGCCACTCGCCTACTGCGATTCTGGCGAAGGGCCAACCCACTTTCTCCGACATCTCACCAAAGTGGTTATCGATGAGGGTTATCCTCTTACAACAGATTATTCTGTCGCCACACATTCTGGCCTTTCTCGCGAACAAAACCGACTAATAAAAATTCCCAACTCTCTGATCATCATGGTTGAAAAAACACTTCAAAGGGGGACCACTTAAGTAGCTTCAGTTTCTAAATAATAAAACCTTAATGTGTAAATTTAAAGTTTACAATGACGACATTTTAATAACACCTGTTAAGAAAACTTAGTATTTCTTATTTTTTTTAAAAATTAATAAAAATAATAGCCGTAGTAGCAACTTTTCTGGCTTATTTCATTGATTTTCGTTGCACATTTTCCGTAAGATTTTATTATTATTGATGGCCACAGTTATGGGTTCATATCCGATAGCAAAATTTCGATGACTTTTGCTTGTTTTTTGGTGTCGTATACTGACTGGTAAAGTGTTTTTTTTTTTTTTCTTCCCTCCGGAATACTGAGGTTTTTTCATCCCGTAAAAACAGTCAAATCGGCCAAAAGAACATAGCCAATAAACAAACGATTGCAATGTTTCTCATAGCCTTTAGGTGCTTTGGCTGTAATATTCAGAACAACCAATCCTTTTCTTCCGGTGAATTTTAATTATGGACAATCAGAGTCGTGGAGTACAACCATTTCCTTCTTTGTATATTATAAAATTAGAGAGAAGAGAACGTATTTCTATAAATGTTTGAAGTCAGGATGGGGCCCATTCTTTGTACATTTCGATTTTTATAAATTTAAAATATAAATTTCAATATATCTTCGTAGAACATTCGAAAGAATGACGTGTATCTCCTTTGGTCCGAAAGACCCACCTTTTCATCTAGGACAAGAGATTACGGACTTTTTTGATTATGGATGAGTTATAGGGTCTCATCCAGAGGTGTTGCCATTTACTTCTTATATAATAAACAAATCGTAGTGAGAATGCACTCAACTGAAGGACAATAGAAAGGATTAACCATCCTATTCCTGGTAAAAATTAAGTTCATAATAGTCAATATACTCGACTGTAAACAGAACATTGAGTCGAATATGGAATATTAAGTCAATAGTTTAAGTAACTGAAGATAAAATTGGACCCAAAACTGAAAATCCCATGACTCTAACGAGGTACATAAATTTACAATACACTAGAGCAGGGTATCTCAAACTTTTTCTACGACGGAACACGTTACAAATCCTGAAATGTTCACGGAACACTTGGTTATTTTGTAATGTATTAATTAATAATTAATACATTACATATATTATCAATTAATACAATACATTAATTATCAATTAATTAATAATTGATAATTAATTATTAATAATTGATAATTAACTAAACATCAATTAAACCATCAATAAATTACTTTGTGCTGATTTTCATTGACATATCCCATTCTGATCACCAAAAATGTTTAATATTATTATAAGTACTTACGAGTGAATGCAGACTTTCTCTCCTGTGTACTGGATTTGTAGGTTAGGTAAATATAAATAAAATAAATGAATAAATCTAAGCGTTAAGAAAAAACAATCATTTATTGTCAAATATTAATTAGTAAAAACAAAACACATAAAAATAGTAAAACGTATATTGCAAATTAAGTTTTTAATGACTCCGATGTTTTTGGGTCTTTGAATTACAAATTCTTTTGATATCAGGCACAATATTAGAAAGTTGAATTCTCATATTTGGTGTAGCGTCGAATCCGTTCCTGGGCTTTGATTTGGTTGCAGCATAATATGAAAATCCTGCCTCGCATAAATATGTCGTTGTAAAAGGAAATAAAACAAGAATAGCTATTTTTGACATGCTGGGGTACTCTTCTGTTAAATTTGTCCAGAAATCATTTATTGACAGTTCCTTGTATTTTTGTTTTAAATCAGAGTCATTAATTAAGTGAATTAGATTCTCATAGTCACTTACGCTGAAGCCTACTGGCTTAGCTGTCACTGTAAATGGATTCAGAACCCAGGAATTGTCCTCACTAGATTTTGGAAAATATTGCAAAAGGGTTGATTGCAAGTCATGCAAATGTTCTAAAATTAGGTTAGATACTTCTTCATTTACTTTTGAATTTATTTCAGTCAAAAATTCATGCAAGGTGGGAAAACAATCAAAATTATTCTATTCAACTGTAGAAATCCAGAATTGCAACCTCCTATCAAAAGATGCAATTTTATCTCTTGTATTAAAAATTGTAATATTCTTTCCTTGTAATGATAAGTTAATTTCATTGCACTTTGTAAAAATATCTGCCAGATACGCAAGACTCATCAACCATGAAGAATTTCTTAATAATTCAATAAAATTTTCTCCTAAATTATGTGACATCAAGAAGACCACTAACTCACTACGAAGTTCAAAAAGCCTCAATAATGCTTTTCCTCTGGATAGCCATCTCACTTCAGTATGTAATAAAAGTGCGTTATGTGCATTACCAATTTCATCGCACAAAATTTTAAATAATCTGGATTGAAGTGGTCGAGATTTTACATAGTTGATCATTTTTACGGCTTTATCCAAAATAGTTTTTAAATATGTAGGAATGCTTTTTGTTACCAGTGCTTGTCTATGCAAAACACAATGACATTTGGTGGCTCTTGTGGCTATTTGCAGTATACGTGTTACAACTCCCTTCATCTTTCCGACCATTGCTTGAGCACCATCTGTACAAATATCAATACTCTTCTCCCAACCGATTTCCTGTTTTGTAATATAATTATTAATACAGTTGAATATATCTTCTCCGGTAGTTTTTTCTTGTAGATATTCGCACATGAGTAAATCTTCTTCAATACTTTTATCAAATATGTAACGAACAAACACCAGTAATACAGCCAGTCCTGCAACATATGTAGATTCACCCATTTGCAATGAATATTCACTGCAAAGTCTAAGTCGATGAATTAGCTTTTTTTCTATGTCAGCAGAAAGATCTTTGATGCGGCGTGAAACAGTATCATTTGATAATTGTACTGCATCTATTTTTTAGTAACTTGCTCGTTTAACATGCATGATACAATGTCTTTCACATAATGCTTAATTAGCGTCTCACTAATTGTATGAGCTTCACCATGAAGTGCAATGCGGTAACTCACGCGAAAAGAGACGCCTCTGTTGCATTTTCAGTTGTCGCAATTGTAGCCATTTGAAGTTTAGATTTTTCAAGCGAGTCACGTCGTCTCTTAAAAAAATGTATATATTTTCCTTTGTAATCAGTGTGTTTCGTTTCGAAGTGCCTACGAAGTTTAGCTGGAGCCAAAGAACTGTTTACTAGTATTTTTTTACATAAAACACACATTGCATCAGGAGCATGTGTATTGCCAATACACGTAAATCCATAATTTAAATAAGTTTCATGGTACTTTCGTTTTGGTCTGTTCTTAGATGACTCTTGTTCTTTAATATTAGCTTTTGAAGAAACCACAGTTTGCAATTCCATATCTTTTCCAATTATACGAGTAGATGTGTCAGCAGAAGTACTTGCTCCTCCTTGTGTTAAATTTCCTGTCTTTAAACAAGGATCCATGGGTATTTTTTCAATAATATTCAAATTCCAATATTTGTCAGAGCTATAATAAAAACAAATAGAATTGTGTTATAAAAGGTAACTTTAGTATGAAAAATAATAAGATTATAAATAAGAAATGTCGAATAATATAAAAGTAAATGAATAATGCAAAATAGTAAAAAAAAAAGACTGCAACACTCAAAAGTAAACTTGTAAGAAAAGTACTAAACCGTATCAAATAATGTAAAAGCAATTGTAATAAGAATGATTTGATAAAATGTTCAGTAACAAAAAATAAACCGTTCGAAATAAATTAGATATTAATTATAAAATTAGTTTAAAGAGTAAGAAGAATTCTTTTTTAAGAGCAGCCTCGCCTACTCCCTATATACGGGAATAAAAAGGCGTTAGCTGATTTCTTTTTTTCCGAGGGCCCGGTCCAAACAAATTTACTCGTAAATACTTTCCAAAAGTTTTTAAAGTTCATACATTAACATAAGTATTAATAATTAATTATTGCATAATCATAAAGAGTATTAGTACACCTGTGTATAGGGAGTGGCATGTTGACAAATATAAATTGCATTTAAATTAGTTATCAATCACTGGACTGTGGCATGTCGTAGTTTCTTCGGGCAAACATCATTAAATTAATTTGTGCTGATTTTCATTGACATATCCCATTCTGATCACCAAATATATTTATAATATTATTATAAGTACTTACGAGTGAATGCAGACTTTTTCTCCTGTGTGCTGGTAGTTTTCCCCTCCTTTTGTACATCCTGGAGATCTTCGTAGGCTTGAGGTGGATGACTCACTATCTGCTCCGTCATAAACACCTTCAATAAGAGATTTCTTAATACCAAAATTAAACAAAGTGCCTTGTGTCTTATTCATATTAGATTTTAACTCCGTATTCCTATTACTTTAAAAAAAATTACGGCACTCCGGTTTCAGAACAAGCACTTACACGCTGCAATACGAACTTGCGAAGAAAGTATTCAGTAGTAATAGATTTGAGAACCGAATACAAGACTACCTTGATCTTCAATTTCAGTGGAAAAATTTTCTTTATACTTCCTTGCTGACTGGTCACTAACATTTGCAATGCAGATATTATTTCGTTCAGTTTTGAGAACAAGCCGCCCATTGTCGTAATCGGCTTGCAGTCAATATTTATGATCGGTCATAAACGGCGGTATTCTCTTTCCCGATTGTTGAAAGATTTCAATGTATGAAAATTAACGATAATTCATGAATATTTCCATGTTTAAAAATATGCTGCCTGGTCACTGACATTTGCTACACAGATGTCATTTCCTTCAGTTTTGATTACGGAGGATATGACACCAATTGTTGTAATGAGCTTGCAGGCAATTTTTATGACCCGTCATAAACAGCGGCATTCCCTTTCCCAAATGTTGGAAGGTTCGATGTGTGAAAATTAACGATACACAGATGTTATTAGGTGTTGTGGGGCTGAGCTTTTCGACATATTCACGAATATTATTCTCCTGAGAATATTTTTACTATAAAATATTTATTCATGAAAAATGCTTAGAAAATTAAAATGACACCTTCCTTTCTCAAACTGTGTTTATCTTAATATATTAGTTTCTGTAATGAATTTCTTCTTTTTATTCTTCGTTTTCATACTTTTTTATCACACTTTTTTATATAATTCTTTACATGTTTCTCAAACTGTGTTCGGCGGAACACAGTTTGAGAAACCCTGCACTAGAGTCACGGCTTGACAGGGTGCAAGTGTTAGGAAATTTGCCAAATATAACAGACACCCAGCCTACTCTCCTTCTTTAAGGTGATTTATGTAACAATATAAAGAAAGTTGAATTAAACTCTGAGAAACATTTAAGAATATATACAGTATACGTTTTTTGAAATCGCTTCCCTTAGCATCATTATTTGAGTTTTTGTGCGTGTGGATGGGTATTATTTTTGTCGCTTCTGTATGGATCTGGATGACCTACCTTCTTTAAGACAATACACGCACACGTGTTCTTAAAACTGTCGTTGTTTACGAAACGAATATCATTTTCCATGCCCGAAACATGGTGGGCTTTGGATTCAGTTTTGTCGTATCAGAGGGGAAAATATACGAAAGGCAATATGATCATATGACTGAAGCATGAAAAATCATCGCACACCACCTGTGCCACAGATGGTGCTGGTTATTCATGCAGATGAGATAATATGTTTACGTTCTGCGTCCTAAACAAGCTTCGAAATAGAAGAGGAGTTAGGAATGTCCATATTCCCATTTTTCTACATCCTTCTCGGTTTTAAAAAATTTTTACTCAAATCCTTTCTGTCCACTCTATCAAGTACAGTTGCTAATCATTTAAATCAGCTAAAGATTTGTCAAAATTATACGCTTTTATTTCTACAAATATCGAGACTACGGGAAATCACTAGAAGTCAGACAATGGTTCGATTCCTTGAAAAACGTTTTTCGACTTTGCTCACCTTAAATTAACGAGTTCTCATGGAAAACTCGAGATTATCATTTTTTATCAATGTTGACTCACACATTGACACTCAGGAGCCATGGCTATGGTTTAGCTCTTTTTTCTTTAATTCACATAAACATTTACCCCAGTTTTGTTTTTCTATTAAATAAATATCTATGATGCTTTAAATTTTATATAGTACACAAATAACAAAGTTATGCGTAAAGATTGGAAGACAGAAGACATTTTTGGCGTTTATCTTAATATATTAGTTTCTGTAATGAATTTCTTCTTTTTATTCTTCGTTTTCATACTTTTTTTATCACACTTTTTTATATAATTCTTTACATGTTTATTAAACGAGTTTTATTTGATAGTTTACATGAGACAGAAGTTACATCATGCATATTGCTTTTACATGGTCCAACAATGAATTTTATATCTTGGATATAATATTCTAACTTATATTACGATTAAGCTTTTTTAAATAATTTAAAATATTTTATAAATTTCTAAAACATATGCGTAGTTTTATGTCCATGACAAAGACCATGTTTATTTAGGTTTTATAACAAAGAACTCTCATAAAACAAACAGCCCAACTATTAACACGCTAATGACGTCAGTAGAATTACTTGCAGTTGTTTGTTATTTGTCTGTTTCTAATGGCAGCACAAATTCAACACTTTGGATGAGCACATAAATTTATTCTGCGCATAGTTATAAAGATATATATATATATATATATATATATATATCCGACATCGTTATGCAAAAGAAAGACAGTGGTAGTTTGGCATTCGTTTTGGACACAATAAATAGTTTAACTGTGAGGTTTATTCTTCTGCTTTTAAAAAAATTTTAAAGTAGGTTAGCTGAATGAAACCCTTCCAAACTATAGGTAAATAAAACTTTGTTACACTAAAACAATCCTACTTCTTAAACATCGTAGTCGACTTGCTTCGATATTGCTAATTTGGTTTCTTAGGTGAATTGTCGGTATCCGTCTCTTTGAAGAGTGATTTGAAAAGAAGCTTTTGCATTTTTCCATAAAACAAACCTTCCAACAAACTTTCCATCTGTACCGAAATAAAACCATGTAGTTATTTCGGTACAGATGGAAATCTGTTTACGGACACCTCTTTGCATTGCCCACTCATGTTTGCATGAGTAGGATTGCTATAAATATTTATAGCAGACGATAGAGATGAATACTATTAGAATTTTAACTGAGAACAAGACAAATTTGTGTTTCATTGTTATTTATTTTTTTTTAATACCGTAGAGATAGTTCATGCTTTCAACATTTTTCAAGGAACACCAAATACGAAATAATAATAATAAAAAAACTTTGCATGTCGTATGGTAGTGGCGCACTCAGGATTTAATCTTGGAGGGGGCCGAGCGCTCAGGATTTAACTTTTTTTTGGGGGGGGGGCCGAGTTGAGTAGACGTTTTGCGAATACACACTACACATCGCATACGACCTATAACTGAGCATCTGCAGGGATCGCTAATTCATAAGTAGCACACAACATAAATAAAAAAAATGAATTTTAATTAGGAAAAGATTTTTGGAAATTTTTCTAGTGCTAGTGTTTTTTCCTTTTCTTTGGGAGGTGCCCAGGCCCCTTGGCCCCCCCTCTGATTGCGCCACTGTCGTATGGAATGCCTGCATTACTGTTTAGAATTCAACTCAGAATAACGTTTTTCTAAATGTTCAAGAGAATCCTTGAAATATTTAAGTTAATATTATCTAACTACGTTTCGCTCTACTGTCTCTTTCTCTTATGAGGGAGCACCTTCTTTTTGCAAAGACATCGCGACATTTGCCAGTGCGGTTGGAATGACCTCGGTTCAAGTCCCGTTTACGACGCGATGAACCTTTATTATGACATTTCAACTGACAGGACATAACAGTTCTAGCATGTTTTCCTGGAGAGAAATCTTGTTTTCCTCCAGGAAATTAGAGTTTTTCTTTCTTCAAAACAGGCAAATCAATTGATGATCGGCAAACAAATTATGAACAAAAGTAATGCTACTCTTAGGCCTTGGTTCTGACTGTAATTCTCCCAAAATTTCACACAATCTCATTATTTCTCCGTGCTCATCTTCAGTGGCTGAGATCGGTGGTAGCTTGACGGGAAAAAAACTTCTCAAAGGTTGAAAACACATATTTGGGAAAGATTTAGAATATGTAACGGCAACAGCGAATAAGTTTAAGACATACTGCCTAAAGCGCTCGGAGCTTAGCAAAAAATCCTGAGAAAGTATAACATGCTTACATTGCTATTATGGTCCAGTTATTATAATTGGCAATTCAAAAAGTATTAGCAGTTAAAAGTAGTCAATAGGATGACCATCTAAGTGGATGGTCTTGTGAAAATCGGTTACTGATGTGTGTGTGTGTGGGGGGGGGTAGTTTGCTGTGTTATTATCAGTTTGGAGTGAAACTGTGCATATTGTTATTTTTTTCATACATATCGAAACCATTTGTTGTCATCCAATCACTAGGACTCATGATTGCTTGCGGAGCAGTGCGATATTATTGGCGAAGCGACTTGATCCGCGCAATTACATTTACACGTTGATGATATGTTATGGTTACGGCAATGTTTCGCTTCCCATCCCACGTTGGAAAGTAGCTGCGTCTGCTGCATGTGGATCTACTTATTCATTAAAGGAAGAAATGATGCCAAAAAAAAATATTTTTTCTAAACCACTAAAAAAATGATTATTTTTACTTAGGCAGTATTTATTTTTCATATTTGTGTCAGAATATTAATTATATATATTTGATCCTTCATTTTTTATTGTGATCTATTTTTTTTTCATTCTTGTATTATTGCTTTCCTTTTCAATCTATTTTTTAACGGATTCTACAAATAATCATTGAATGTGAGAGTGAAAGTCAAATGCTCTTCCTAACGTCAGTCGCAGAAAATCTGCACGAATAATATCCTTAATCTACATCCGTTGTTTTATGGTGTAAACGAATACACTGATAGTTTTTACGCTTTTATTTATTTTTAAGTTTCCCCCGTTACTCTACCGTCTCTTAGGACTAGCTATGCCCTCTAATGGTGAGCCTTTCTAATGAAGGATTAAGTACGTATTTTATGAATGTAAATCTGTGTGTGTTTACAGGACAGGTTTGCCTGCTCTGAGGTACGAGAAACCCGAGCTTCCAGGTGAAAAAACCCTCTACTACCGTATGAGACTGACTACCTTACCTTTAGTCGAAAGCGATTAGATAAAGGTTCCTCGTCACTGATGGGAATCGAACTCAGATCTATCCGACCAAAGGGCTTCGTCTATACCGACGGAGACTCAATTTTATTTCCCCAAGATTAATCTTTCTTTCTCCTTATATTAGTGTAAAAATTGAGCCTCTGTCGGTATAGACGAAGCCCTTTGGTCTGAAAGACCTGGGTTTGATCCCGTCCATGACGTGAAGAACATTTATCTGGTCTCTTCGACTAAAGGTGAGTTAGCAGGTCTCATACGCAGGCAGAGGGTCCGTTTCTCGGTCGAGACCAACTCACTGAGAAACTGACCTCAAATTCCCAGAAGAATTACTGTTATACCAGCATGGATTGAACACGAAACTTTTGTAGTGGTTAAAATATTTTTCTACCAAAAGAATAAATATTGGATTTAGTTAATTTAATTGCGATGTCCAAGAAATGTTACTTGGCTTATTACTATTAAGCAATCATGAGAGCTTTTTATGGGAATTTTAAACCATTTAGTGTGATCACACTACACACACGCTTCGAGCGGATTTAATTCTTTCATAAAAGGAAGAACCGTCTAAAGGTTTCACACATCTAAAAGGAAGAACCGTCAAACAGGAGTAAACATAATAATCCACTCGGCCCTAATAAGGAAGGGCAATGACCTATGATGAACAGCTAATTAAGTTCCTACTTATCATTATTAATATACCAGCCAACAGGGAAAAAACGTCAATGAGTAGTTAGCCGTCATTAATTTTGCACTTAATATCTGAACTTCAGCTACGTGCCTCATTACTTCACGTTTATTTTTATGAACGAATGCTTTCTAATCAAAGTGTTCGCTGAAGATTCAAACGTAAATTTATTTTAATGTTTTTCTCTATTCGACCTAATGCATGTTGCAATTTTATTGCTTCTGAAAATGAAAAAAATAATAATACCAAGAATTTAACTTTTGACCGTAAAGGGAAAGTCAGTAAAATATTCTATAATTTATTTATGTTAACTAATACAGAAGTAAGTAATAAAGCAATGAAATATTATAGTAAATGGTCCATGAGTGCGGGTGGTATCATGAAATTGTTTCGGTTTTTAGTGGAAAAAAAACCACTGTTGAAAATGTTGAAGCTCTTACTGTTTTAAGTTAATCTAGTATTCGAAATATAATTTTAAGTAAAGCGATATGCTGAGCAATAAATTATAATAAATTTTTAAAAAAATCAACATAATCAGTTAATGTTAATAAGATCTATGAAGGAATAACAAAAGTAGTTTCTTATGAAATCAGAGTAAAATACATACAAATACGTATTTCAGTTATGTTTTGATACAAAGTACTGTATCTGCAAGTTCCTTTTGGGAATACAAAAGCAAACGAAATTTGTATGCTTAAATGCTGTATGCCCTCTGTCTCATTAAAAATATGTTTCTAAATGCGTCGAAAGAAATTTTTCATATTTATAACATACATATTACGCAATCTTCTCTTCCGTTTTATTTGAATCCAACATGGGAAAAATTCTTAGGTTCACTATTCAGTTACCAGTTATGATGACGAGGAAGTTGTCTTAATAACTTCAAATATTATATGACTAAATGCAAACATCGGTCTAGACATAATAAAAATAGAAAGCAAAAATATGAAACAAATTAAAATGTGACACACGCTGTCCTCGATTCAGTTTTTGTCTAATATGCAAAAATGTATAATCATTAAACTCATTTGCTATTCCTATTCGGTGAATTGCTGCAAACCATTCGTTTTACTATCGATCTACAGTCGCCATTCAATATCTTAATGGGATGTATTCATTGCTGCCTGTGCCATTCATCTCCTAGCTGACTCCAAGATAAATTTAGCTCATCTACATGTCGAAACTGGTGCAGAAATGCTTCGAAGAGAAAGTTCTAATTAGTAGACGGAAATAAACATCAGAATGAAAACTGACAGCACGAAGTGTAACAGGTATTAATGGCACTGAAATACGACACTGCCACGTGTTCATATAAAATAGTTTTCAAAACGTTTCGTCGATTCTATATTAAAACAAGAAGTTTTGATTTTCTAAAACTAATATAAGGTTCAATTATATGTGCTTAATGGTAAAAAAGAATGCATATGTTTTCATCCAGCTTTCCAATGGAAACAAGGCTTGGTGTAAACCGTTCTCAGTTACATAAATCAAGTACATCACGTGATCTTTATGGAACTGCATATATTTGCTTTCGTAGATTAGAGTTTATGCATGACGTAATTTGATTACTGCTCCAAATGAAGCTCATGATTTAGTGCTTCAAGACAAAAGAGAGCTCAAACAAGGTTCATACGAACTGTTCGTTAGTTGCTTTAAAAGAATTCTTTTTATTCAAATGAGTGAAAAGCAAATGATGTTTAGCCGTTGCGATAATAGCATGTGCTAGCATAACCTTTTCACCGCGGGCGGTATTTATAATGAAGTCATCAAGACTACTTAAGAGTATTACAACTATTTTAAATTGAAAAGTCCGAAGGCAGTTGGAAATCTGAAAACAGTCGAAATCTGAGTAAAGGCAGCTTTGTTTTCCCCTCTTAGATATTTGATGTAAAATGACAACAAACGGCGCAATTCTTGTTACGCTTATGATAGGTTTAAATGGTTTTATAATTGCGCCCTAGGGACTATTTAAATCTCACAGTTCGAAGTATTGTAATTAACACAAGTATTTGGATCTTAATATTAACTTGAAATGCGGCAAACAAATTTTTATGTAACCCTCGTCGTTCTGAAGAGTAATTAAGAGTTATTATGGTGAACATACGCAATTTATAGTTTTTGTAAATTGCGAGTGTTCTTCTGATCTGTTTACCTATTTTGCGGATGAAAAAGCCTAGTTCTTGGGCGGATGAATCCTTTCATCTTCGTATAAGACAAGCTAACTCACCTGCAAATGAAAACTTTATAAAGATTCTTCGCATCGTACATGGATTCGACGTGGGTCTTTCCAACTAATGGTATCATCATTAGTTGGAAACTAGGAAATTGCACGGACCTTCAGCTTTCACTGAAATTGCTAAATAATTATCACAAGTCCTATTAACTCTGTCAGATGAACACTGGTCTGATAGTTTGATTAAAAAAATTCAGGTAATAGCAGTTTCGAATTTACACATAGCTTGCAGTCGAAAGTAGAGATGCTACCGAATCAGTCAGGCAGCTGAGCATTTTTGTTTTATTTTGTAAAGCTATCGCCTATCTTAGCTGTCTTAGCTCAGTTGGTAAACAATGTCTTCTGGTTGGAAATACGTAAGTCCAAATCACGTCTAGGACACGAAGAAACTTTACAAGGGCATTGCAGCTGAAGGTGAAGTAGCCGGTCTTATATAAAAATAGTAAGGTTTTCTTCCCTGAAACTCAGACATTTCATCTGTGAAACCTACCGGAGAATACGCAGTTCGCAGACATTAAAATGTAAATTTAAAAGCTTAGAAAACGATGTAAGTTTGATTAATTTGCTTCTTCTACCGATCCTTTCGTAAGTTTCCATGCATTTGTGGGAAATATGTCAAGTAAATGTTCAATGGATTGTTACCAGAAACCAACCATTCTCTCTCTCTCTCTCTCCCAAGCAAATGCCTGACAACTTTTTAAGTTTTATGTTTAATGAATGATTTCGCGAATCTGTTAATGGATGCGATAGATTTCGAAAAAGCTTATGTAGGCAAACATCGTTAAAAATAATTATTTGTCATATTTTCATAAATTTCCCAATATCTGGGAGCGCTTTCAATTGGTTGGATATTATTAAGAAATATACGTCTTCAATAATTTTGTATTATATCTATCAAGAATTCTAAGGCAAGTTTTCTTATTTCTTTAGGAAAGCCAATCAGACGAAACATAATCAACTTCTACTAACTCTTTCGAATCCAATTTCAACTTTTCACTGAGAAATTTAGAAAGAAAAGTTTCTAAATTTCTCAGTGAGATTTCAATCCAAGTTTCTGCAACTAATAGACATGTATCTTTCAAAATAACACGAAGAATCCAATATTTGAAAAAAATTTCCTTCTGTCAATTATAATTTTGTGTTATATGCTTCTGTAGTTCGTTCTTCGAGAGGATAAATAAAATATTATGGATATTTTCATAAAAGCAATTAAACGTTTTGGTACATTATAAATATATTTAAATTTTGTAGTAAAACCTGAGCTTCAGTGCGAATAAAGCCCATGGGCGAATCACATCTTTTGTTCTCGACAACGTAACACGTGCTGATAACAATACAAATAAACTCGGACTTTGCCCACATACCACCGCCATCATCAAATGCTAGACACAAGCAGAACATCGCAATATATGGCTGCCATAGAAACATCAAAGTATAAAGTTATATCTGTCTTAAACAATGAAATCTAAACCCTCAAGTATAATAAAATATTCATGAATATAACTTTTATATGCAGGAATAATCAGTCTGCTCAACCGAATATTTAAAGAGTGTTTTAAAATTGAAAGTATATCATGCTACTCAAACGATCATGCTATTGACAGAAGAAAGCAGTGTCATGGAATAACACTGCAGCATGCTAGACATTTGCAGTGTTATGTATTGTCAAATGCGAATATATGTAATCAATAACGTAAACAATAACAAATAATTAAAATGTAATTATGCCTTCTGCATTTTGAATCTGAGAAACAAGAAACGTCACCAGGGGCAGTACGTGTAATTCTGAGCACCTTTCTTCTGAATAACCAAATATAAAAATTACTTCTAAAAGCGATGCGTTACACCAGATTATTTGATAATTGCGAATCCATTTCCTGTTTTTTTTTAGCCAGCAAAAGGTGCAGATTTTTAAAATATATTCTTCAGTATAAAAAGAGGATTTACATCTAATATTAACCAATCAGAGATATGTTAATTACTTTAATCAATATTCCTTTTGTAACATATAATGATCAAAACTCAAAATCAATTTCGAAACTTTTAACAAAACATTTTGAGCCAAAAATTTCTGTCAATATGCAAATTAAGAACACAGATTTTCAAAATTTTTTATTACTTCCAAAAAATCGAAATTAACTGTACTTCTCTACGTGCGACATTATTGTATATCAGAGCTAATTTAGATATGAATTTTTCATATTCAACCTGCTCTCATTCAAATTAGTTTAACGCAAAGATGATTTGCAGAAATCACCGTCCATATCTGAAGTTACTTTCCATGGAAAAGAGTACTTCAGTAACAATAATATTCTTAATGTTAAAAATATGTTAAGTAAAGTAATATTAAGAGTATGTTAAGTAAAACTATTTTTACTAACATACTTTTTTATTTATTAATTGCAGAACTGTAATTTTAAGTATACAAATAGCCATTGATTTTTTTCCTTTAGCAAAATGAAATCTTTCTGTGATTAAAGAAGCTGCGATTAAAGAAGACATACTAGACCCATTAACAACTTTTTCTTTTCTTTTATTAATAATACTTATTGGATTAATTTTAAGTAAATTTTTCTTATCCACTCTTTAATCTTAAATATTTCTTTAGAGAAGATTACTGAAAAAAGGAAACAATTCTTCCCATCTGAGTGAAATTTCCGACGACTGGTAGTGCATTCAAATAATACAGAACAGTAAACTGCTTATCTCTCTCTCTCCAACACACACACACACACACACACACACACACACACACACACACACACACACACACACACACACACACACACACACACACACACACACACACACACACACACACACACACACACTTTCTCATCATTGTCATAACGCTAATTACGGATGTAGACCATATTGTTCTGTTCCGGTCTCATTATCCATCTAATATCCTATTTTGAGCTCTATCCGGGCTTCTCTTTCCAATTGGTTTATATTTTATTACTGTATTTGTTTAGGATATCGGATGATGGCCATTCGATTTACATATTTTATCCATTTTTGTTTATAATTGTTTAGTTTTTCTTGTATTGATTTTCTTTTTAGTTCTTTTAAAATATCTTTGTTCCTTTTTTGGAACACATTTTTTATAATAATGTGTATTTTGCAGTTCTCATAAATATCATTTCACTTGTTTTTGTTCTTTGTTTATCTTGTTTGTTTATTGTCCAGATTTCACTGCCATATAATAATGTGGGCACTGCTAAAGTATTGTATATTTTCAAGCGCGTTTCTTTTTGTACTATATTTGGATTGAGTGTTCTATTTATCTGGCCTATAATCTGTAAAAAGTTTGAAGTTTTTAATTTTATGTCTTTTTCTTCTTCATATGATATTCCACATCGAACATAACTGAAAGTATTTATCTGTTCTATTATTTTATTATTAATAACTATTTTACTTCTAACTGGAGTTTGTCCACAAAATGCCATTGTTTTAGTTTTACCTATGGAAATTTTCATTCCAAACTGTTCTACTATAACGTTTAAATAATACATTGCTCTTTATAAATTTTCTTACTTATCTGATCATCTGCAAATAATAGCGTATTTATTTTGTTATTTCGGATAATTTCTATACCTGGATTGTTTACAGTGTTCCACTGTATTAATATTTCATTAATATAAATATTGAAACGTGTTGGAGACAATGCACATCCTTGTCTTACTCCTTGGTTTACAGACTGTTTATCAGACATTTTTGAATTTATTTTTATTTTTATTTCATAATCTTTGCATATATTCAACATTGCATGTAGTAGAATGTTAGGCATATTTATTCTTTGTAATATATCAAACAGTATATATCTTTTTACTTTGTCGAATGCTTTTTCGTAATCTATAAAGAAAAGATGAGTTTCTAAATTAAATTCTCTTCTTTTTTTCTATAAGTAGTTTTAAAGAAAACGCTACATCCATTGTCGATCGTCCTTTTCTAAACCCATTCTAAATCCATAAACATATTCTTTCTCTCGCCATTTACTAATTACTCAGTTCACTTTCACTCTGGTAATATCTCCTTGAATGTATTTAGATTATCCAGACTCTATACTGTCATGATCATAAACAAATTATAATGGAGAGTTAAAATCTACCATAGGAATAAGTGAATATAAATTACATTTTCACAGTCCACATTACCAGTCTATGTGAAGTAGACTGCTTCTAATAAAGCGCTTGGTTGTAAAATATGTGTTAAGAATGACGTCTTTTACACCTACAAGTGTATGATAAGTACTCTTCACATAATTTACGTCTCGCACAAGCAGTTTTGTACTCCAAGCAAAATAAACTCGGAATGTTATGTTTGACTATAAGAGGATATGCTCATGAAGAGGGAGTAAAATATTTCGACAGTTTCCGACTACCTTACGCACTATGGACATAGTCATCTCCCCATACTTGGCTAGTTATTCAATAATGCACTTGAATTCCTCCATAGTACACTCTTTTGGCTTACCATAATCAGCATTATTTACTTTACCATTACCTAAAAAGCAAATCAAACGTTTATACATATTTCAAACTTACAGAAAATTTTGCCGGTGTTTCGTAAGGTTTTGTTGCTTTTGGCAGAAAAAATCTCTGCCTACTCACACGAAGACGGAAATTTTAAGAGGCTTAGTCACATGACGCTGATGGAATTCCTAATTGCATGCATACCATGGATGAGTGAAAGCATAACCGGGAAGTGTCAAGTATAATAAGCGATCACAAGACATCGGAGTCAAGCGCTTAAACACTTTTTCCACTTTTCATGCCAAAAAAAAAAGAGTAAAATATAATCTAATACAGTTCAAAGACCTTATTTATATTGCTAACCACAGGACAAATCCTTCCTAGCATGTGTTTCTGATGATAAAACTAAAGAAGACGGATGCTATATAGAAAAACTCATGATAGTTGGCACAACTAGCATCTGTACTCGGCACAGAAGCATTCTTCCATCTCCTCTCCCCCATAATCTTTTAATACTCCGACAGTGAGAGAGAGAGAGAGAGAGAGAGAGAGAGAGAGAGAGAGAGAGAGAGAGAGAACCCATACTTTAAAATAGGTACCGAGGGACGGAACGAAGAGCAACATCTCAGACATGACAAATGTCTTGCCAATTGTAACAACAACAAAGTCATCAATGTGCCAAGTGTGGCAAGTTTTTCTGTAACCTTGATGGGTACTTCTATCATAAGCCCATCGCTTCGTGTAGCAGTTCTGTAACGGAGAGTTTTCTGCTTCTTTTTATGCCTTATTTGCTTCGTACCATTTTCCAGACAAAACATTACATCCTAAAAATCGTATGAATAACTAAGTTTTAAATAACCAATGTAATAGACGTGTAAAATCAAATTGAAGTTATAGTTGTTTACTTTTAATTGATTCATTTATTGTCTTATTGTATAATTTATGTTGACAGCGCTTATCTAGTGTATATCGTTAGTTACATTTTCCAGATGCTTCATAAGTAGGTAGTTGGCATGAAGTTTCACAATATCATCACGATATAAAGTCTGTAATTTTAACCTTCCCTAAAACAGAGAAGTTCCTTAGAATTTATTTAAATTTTTTCGAAAGTAGTACAGTATTTACTGTTTATTTAAATTGTACCAATGTATCCTCTAAATGATTTAAAGACCATCCATCTCAGCTGAAACGATTTCGTCACCAGAACTAACAAACAATAATTGCACTGATAAGGGCTTCAGTTCCGGAACAGTTGGAACTTTTTCTCTTAGGGTAGTAGACCGTCTGTCTGCGATATGAAGTAGTTTATGTCGACAGGTCAAAAGTTCAAGCCTACCTTTAAGTCTCAAATACCGACCGTTAGTGAATCAAGCACATCATAAAATCAGAACCATTAAAGAGGATCTTTATATCCATTCAATAGATATTAGAATATTATAAGATGTAATTTAAATCTCCAATGATCTCCTTTCGGTAAATGGATCTCTCTCTCTCTCTCTCTCTCTCTCTCTCTCTCTCTCTCTCTCTCTCTCTATCCCTCTGTCTGTCTGTTATTCTTATGTCAATGTCTAGTAAGAAGATAAACATATTTAGGCTATTATTTTGAATCAAATATTTCATCAAATATATATATATATATATATATATATATATATATATATATATATATATATATATATATATATATATATTTATATATATATATATATATATATATATATATATATATATATATATATATATATATATAAATATATAAATATATATATATATATAGCAGTGTAGAAAGTATTTTATCTTGATATATATACAGTATATGTAAAGAATGTACATTCACTAGTATGTTATTACGGAGTTTATTATCAGTGGCGAATGCTGGTCTTGAAATTCACGTTTGCTCTTGTTATCATTCAGGGAGTGAGAGGTGTGATTGAAGTCTGATTAGCAGAATAATGAGTTACTGACTATTTAAAACTATATATTTAGAAATGTATGTACATTTAATCATACAAATACAACATTTATTTTACAAATGATGTTCTATCTTTTTCAATTTAGCTACTTGAATACAAATTCTATCCTATGGTTCTTCTTTATGAACTGGACAATAACATCGTCATAAAAAGTTGGTTGTAACTTAATTTTCCCAAGCAACACGCACACATGTAAAGGCTGGCTGAAGCTCACTGGCTAGAGCTACGTTGACTGCGTATGGCATGTGTTTAAGCAACAGAGTGAGACGACGTGAAATGGCTATGCGCGCGCATGAAATCACAATGCTGCTACGAGGACCTGGAAGCTCCAACAACCGAGCAAGGCAAGGTAGCTTTGACTAGATGAGCAAGCATCGGCCTTCGATACAACGCAAAGCTCAATTATTGCAGCGCAAGCTTAAGACGTCTTCAATCTACAAAAATAAAAGCCTAAATGGAATGCTTATAAATGCATGCATTTATTAACAAATAAATATTATTAATTATATGAAGAGCCAAAGGCTTCAATTCGGCGACATAAACTTATTTAAGTTAAGGGATATTACAACCCATATTGTTTCATAGCCGAATAAGAAACTCAAAGAGTTTCATGCCGAATATAGTAAATATATAAAGTTCGGCGAGTCCAAGCATATGCAAATACTTGGATAGTGTTACAACTGACCCTTTAGGGAGTGCAACACTGAAGCAACTCATGGTAAGGGTGGTGCAAGCTCCGATCACTATTCTTAATATTTCCCCATAACGTGAAACCCAGCTCCTAGGAGCTGTATTACTGTTCTACATTATGAGTGAGAGAAGGTCATTACCCAGACCGGCTTCAACCTTTATTGAGGTCTCATCAGTGAGTAGGTAGACCTAGAAATACCAAGTTTGTAGCAAACAGAACTTACATATACTATGAGAATTGCCAAGAAGGTGTCCTAATAAATTATTAATTATATGAAGAGCCAAAGGCTTCAATTCGGCGACATAAACTGAAGAAATTGAAGCCTTTGGCTCTTCATATAATTAATAATTTATTAGGACACCTTCTTGGCAATTCTCATAGTAGGGTATATGTAAGTTCTGTTTGCTACAAACTTGGTATTTTTAGGTCTACCTACTCACTGATGAGATCTTAATAAAGGTTGAAACCGGTCTGGGTAATGACCTTCTCTCACTCATAATGTAGAACAGTAATACAGCTCCTAGGAGCTTGGTTTCACATTATGGGGAAATATTAAGAATAGTGATCGGAGCTTGCACCACCCTTACCTTGAGTTGCTTCAGTGCTGCACTCCCTAAAGGGTCAGTTGTAACACTATCCAGGTATTTGCTTACGCTTGGACTCGCCGAACTTTATATATTTACTATATTCGGCATGAAACTCTTTGAGTTGTTTATTCGGCTATGAAACAATATGGGTTGTAATATCCCTTAACTTAAAAAAATAAATAAATATTACTTCTTTCTCAATTAATGAGCTTGCTGAGCAAGCATAGCAAGCATGGAGAATTCGCCCCTGTTTATTATTTAAAAATATTATTTACACTTCGGTATTTGGTTTGTTTTATACTAAGTAAAAAAATAATTATTTAGACATTCGTTTCATAGGATAAAACTCACAAACTACTTTAGAATAAGAAAAAAAACTTTCAAGTATAGAAGAAAAATAAAAATCTTTAAATACAGAACGTTAGCGGCCGACTGGCTCTGCTCAGTCTAGTTCTTCAAACATCACTGTCAAAATCAAACAAACATTTGCAGAAATCTGTTTCTTTGAAAAGTGTGCCAACCGTTAACATCAACTTAAACAGTGTATCCCTTGATTGAATAGTATTTATTGTTCACTGAGCAGCTGTTCCTATTAAATAAATACCACCGTTTATTCAGTAATAACATGACGTTACTAATGTTTTGACTTTCCAACTACCTTCTTTTACCACTCTGTGCAGAATCCATTATTATTGATTGCTCCTTTTATATATATATATATATATATATATATATATATATATATATATATAATCGCTAAGAAGATTATTTTAGTTGTGAGTGCGTTCGCGTGTTACTTGAACTACTAGGAGATTACATATCACAATTCCTCTACCCCGTGAACCAATTACCTGAGATAAAACAAGTATGGAAATTATCTTGCTTTGTTTATGATAGTTTTTAAAATAATATCGTAGTACGTTTCCCAACAGCATTCTTGTATAATGATATCATTTATTATTAACAGAAATTTAACCTAGAGGGCGTTTTTAGTAAGCAATTAAGACTGTTTATTTATTTTGAGTAATTCTGATAAGGAAAATTAGAATAAATAAACGATTTCGTTTCGTTTCGGAATGTTTTTTTTTTTTTTTGTCAATTTGTGCGACATATTTAAATTATTTAAATCAAAAGCTATCAGAGAACGAAATGTTAAATTCAAATTTAAAAAAAAATAAAGTTTATCAACAGCGTAAAAATATACATCCGGACGAGTAGATAAAGCTACAGTTATTAAATTAATTTTGTGTTTCTCTTATATAAGTAATTTCAGATATTGCAAAAGACATCTAAGAATAGTTATTCAAAGCAAGACACTTCACAATTTTACAGAGCATGATCTAATTTCAACTACCAGGACAGCTAGAATTTTTCGCGATAGCAGATAAAACCAGGTTCAGAGGAGTGCAACTTATGCATGAGGTCTGATTAACAATACATTTAGAATTGATTCAAAAATAAGCAAAATCCAGAATCTGTAAACAACTGAATGAAAGTCGGATACAGTTGTTATGACAAATGACCATTTATGGTCATTTGCAATAACATTTGATTACAATAGATAATACTACACGTAATATTCACAGGCTATTGGTATATTTATGTAAGCCAAAGACGTATGTATTTTGTAAAATAAAACTACAAATATTTAAATATTTCAAGGTGATTTTGAATTCGATATTTTCTGCTAAAGACAATTTTGATTGATGTTCCAAGATTTAAACCAAGCAAGTTTTATTAAATATAAAATATTAAAGTGTCTTTCCCTTGATACTTAATAAACAGATTTTGTTTAAGAGCAGATTTGAGTGACTGTCAGAAAAGTAAAGATATTTATCTCAACGAAGGCGTCAAATGGAGTTAATATTATTTATTGCATATACATTGCAAAAACTCAGAAAATAAGGCTTCTAAACTCAACTATTTCTGATGGTGGTACGTACTCAGTGGCCGGAAAATTAAGGACATCCCATATAAATGGAATACATCAGCAACAAGCAACAACAGCACAGAATAAGTACATCTAAATAGACAGTATTTCCTTCCAGGGACATTATCTCAAGTGTGTACAATAATGAGCGAAGGTCGTGATCTTAGTAACTTTGAAGGGGATAGGAATGGAAATCATTTATGCGGGTGAACTTTATAAATAACCGTCGATATAGAATAAAAGATTAAAAGTTAAACACAAAAATTGCTAATCCTTCACCAAAGTCATTAAATTTTGCTTCTTAGAATTCTAAAACAATACTCTTGTTTGAAAAATCTAATTTCATAAGTTCATAATGTTTCTTGTTTTAAACCACTGTACTACACAAGCAGCTATCTACAATTATCATATATTTCTGTAGCGTAAGGTAGCGAAGTATTAATTTAAACCAGCATTTCATTTAAGTACTTTCTTAGAACCGTACTTAGACTTCGACCAGATCCTGTAACATAAATATTACTGCCGAAGTTCAATAAATGTAATCGATATAATAAAGACTCTTTCGGGTAGATATGTAAGGACATCCTTGATAATCAATTGATACTTGATCTCAAGAGTCGGAAAAGATTTAATCTTGAGTCTATTAACGATTTAATTTATAAATCGTTAATATCACATAAATTAATCTAAAATTGACTGCCGGAGAGGCGATATTTACTCATGCTAACATCCCTTAAATCGATGGAGAGCAATTTATTTTGGTATCGAGTTATATGTTAAAGTTGGAAAGTTGCTTCGAGGTACATCTGACATTCAGATTTTATCAGTATTAGCATATACTTACTAACTAAAGTTTCGATATGGATGGAGATCCAAAATAGAATTAAGTCATTAATATACCAATGACTATTTAATTAATATGTAAATATTGGATTTCTAAGTTTATCTAATGTACAAACAATTGATAAAATTATTTTAAGTTCAAATTTTTTAAGACTATCAAAAATTGAGTTAAATATATACTTTAATGTGGGTTATATTTATGAACATTCACCTTTTAAAGAATATCACTTTTGACTAATGAGAAGACTTTTGATTACATCAAACTACTGCTTACGAGATTTTAATTCGTATAATTACCCGAAAGCATCGAGAAAAAGCAATGATAATCGAAAATGGTTTTACAGATTGGAAAGATATTTTTAATATGATGGAAAACAAGTGCCGCTCATGCAGTAAAATAAACTTTGATTAAAGAATTTTAAAATTACCGGATGATCGATATTTAACTTCTTATGTGAGTGCTACCAATATTTAACTTCTTATGTGAGTGCTACAATGATTGTGGAGGCTAAAAGAAGAAGTGGGTTTTGGTCGAAATGATCTCGTTTCGAATCCCGTAAAAAATTCGTCAGTGCCAGTAACCCAGTTATTCGAATCCAGTTTCCAACCTGGGTTGAAATCACAAATGAATACTATTTTCATTCAATATACTCCTTTGACGAGATTATCCGACACCACACCACTTCACCCACATTCGTCCAACTGAACCCGAGTTTCAGTGCTTCAGATGAAGGTCAAGGAAAAGACAGCCCAGTTCCGCCTCCGCCTCAAAAAATCCATTTACCCTCACATGTTACGTCCAAAAACGAACGAACAAACAAACAAATCAAGTACATATGAAGATAAAGTCAGAAACTCATCCCCGTTTCACTGATATTAAGTTCTCTTATAGTATATAAAGAATATACTGTATATGCAAAGAAAGAGTTCCCATATTGCAATCGTTTTTCTACAAATCTCTTTTCCTAAAAATATGGTCACGAAAGGCAATCTGAGTAAGTCGTAGGTCTTAAGGTCTACGAACACGGAGGATTATTATTATTATTATTATTATATGACTAAACATTTAAAATATGTTCTCAAACACGCTATAATATTTTGGCATAATTAAAATGTCAATGCTAATCTCTCTCTCTCTCTCTTAATATATGTAATATTAAGAGAGAGAGAGAGAGAGAGAGAGAGAGAGAGATGCATGTAATAATATATTTAATATTAAGTTTGTTTGTTACTTGACTAAGATGGATGTGACATTATTCTTACTGTTTATGTCTACTCAGTGACACCAGACTGTTTTTGTTGTCAAGAATGAAATAGATGACCGTCCGTAGCTTAGTAATAAAATATTCCGAGTGCAACTAAGTAACGGATATGCAGAGAGCGCATTTAAAAATGAAATCGGCAACATTTTATGGCACGAAAAATTCCTAAGTAACAGAGTGAAAGGATATTTCATGGAAAATGAATTTACATTTCTCAACACTGTGTAGTTATAAAAATGAATTTACTTCTCAGAATGTTTCCTATCTCTAATGTGGCCACAAGTAATTTTATGAAAGATAATAACACCTCCCGACAATGTAATGAAGAATTTAATCAATACTTTGTTGAATGTTCACGAGCTACAGAGAAAGTCGTTTCATCCTTTCTCAAGGGAGACTTTTTTCTGGAATATAAACTCATATATCCTACAAAAAGACAATAATAGCGCAATAAACAGAAAATTTCATTTCTTATTAATCTAGTTTATCTTCGTACAATCCAGTTTATAATAAAGGCCCGAATAGACAGTATCGGGAATTTCAGATTTACATAGGAAGTATTTAAATTATCCAGTCTATTTACACTAAAATGTAGAATTGTTCTGAACTGAACATATCTGCATTTCCTGAAAACTGAGTAATTTACGGAAAACAAATATCGCACTTATCCCTCCAGTGATTTTAGGTGCCCGAAGAATAAACGTGATCTCCATTATCAATAGATTTCAACCATTTACACTTTACTATGCTACCTGTTTACATATCAGAATACCCAACTTTGATAATGGAAACATTTCCATATTTATTGGAAATTATTCACACATAATTATCACTTACAGTGTAAATCTTCTAATTACTGCCTTTTCGTTTTCAAACATGTTCAGCAACATTCTTTGAGTCGTAACTTTTGGAAAACAGTATTCTATCTGGTCTAAATTTTTTTACCATAGCGACAACTGAGTGCACATCTTTTGGGGAATTAAAGACGAAAGCCACCATTTGGTGTTTCTAATCCTAACTGATAATTAATCGATGTAATTTTGTGTATTTGTATTCTACTGCCAATTTTTTCTCAACTATGGTGCCAAATATTTTTTTCGTCAAACTATGAAGTGCTACAAATGTAAATATTTTTTTAACTTTAAATGTAATTATTATTATTATTATTATTATTATTATTATTATTATTATTATTATTATTATTATTATTATTATTATTGGACGCCATATTAGAAAATACAGCAAGATCGTCAAACAAGAAGTATGAAGTGCTACAAATGCCAAGAAGACCTAACGGGGGAAGAAAACCACGTAACATGTAGGAACTGCCAAAGAAACATGCATTTTTTATGTTCAGGATTGTCCGAGACTACCTGGCAGCGAAAATCAAACAAGAATCGTGACGAGTGGAAGTGTCCCCATTGCAGAGATAACAAAGGAACGTCGCCTTCGACCGCAGGCGGAAAACAGCCAACGCAGAAAACAACCGCAGGCAGTAAACAGCTATCAACAACAGAGGGAATTAAAAACAAAGAAAACAACAACGGAAACCCAGGTGAGCCATCTTTAAATGCATTACTTGAAAATAGATTACAAAACCTAAAAGACTGTTTAATCGATTTTGTTGGAGAACTATTTAAAAAACATACCGCACAAATTACAGAAAAATTTAACCAATACGAGGCATTTATTAAATTTAATAATAACTCGATAGAAGGTATGTTACAGACCGTTAGAGAAATTAAAAACCGCGTCAAAGAGCTAACTGAAAGACAGCATAATTTAATTAAAGAGACAACGGACCTACGGCAAGAACTAAACTCTCTAAAGCAACAGTACGAGCTTTCAAACCAACAGCAGCACAAAAATGACCTCCTCATAAATGGTCTCCCAGAAATAGCTACGGAACCTCTAAGAGACACTGTAATACAACTAAGCCAAAAAATCGGCTCCCCCATTGAACCAACAGACATCCAGTCAGTGCATCGGTTACCACAAAAAAGGAAAAGAGAAAATAATACCCGTCCTTCTCCCGTCGTAGTGCGACTCACCAACAGCCTAACAAAAACTACACTTATAAAAGCTAGCAGGATTAAAAATCCAGTAGTAAAGGATCTGAAAGGAGACCACGACAACACCCCAATATACTTGTCTCAATACCTTACTCCACACTATCAGAAAATATTCTACCAAGCAAGGAAAGTAAAAACAGAAAACAATTACCAGTTTATATGGATAAGAGACAGCAAAATATTCCTTAGAAAGACACAAGACTCAAAACCAATCGAAATAAAATCCGTAGATGACCTCAACAGGCTGTCACATTGAAAGGAATATTGACAACTCGTAAAGAAGGACCAGCACCGCAACCAACATGAATGCACACCATCAAGCAGACGTAATCACCCCGGACATGATAATTGCCACATTCTGAAATCAATATCAGAATGGAAACAACTGACAATCCCCAAAAAAGGACTATCTATTCTCCACATCAACATCAGAAGCATTCAAAAATATTGGCTGACCCTGCAAGCTTATCTGAAGGAAGATATAGACGAAAAAGACATTTTAATACTGACTGAAGTATCTACGACAAACGAAGAGGCATCCTCCTACCAAATGCCACACTTCCAACAACACAAACACTGCAGACAAACAAAACGAGGCGGTGGTATAATAATATTTACCAAACATAAACTAGAAGTAACAGAAATAAACTATAAATTAGAATACGCAGAAAACAAATGCATCGAAATTAAAAACATCAAACAAGAAAACTCCCTGATATTAAACGCAATATACAGACCACCCAACTTAAGCACCACAAAATTCCTAGAAGAACTAAACAGATGGCTTTCAGCCACGAAAGTAGGCACTTCAAAATACTTGATAATAATAGGAGACATTAATATAAACATTAGGAGCGTAAATAACAACACAGAACAATACCTAGACCTATTATCGGCATATAACATAACCCCATCCATACAGTCGTACACACGAGAAGAGATAGTCGGAAACACAACAACCTCAACCTGCATTGATCATATAAATATTAGGGCCCCTCCAAACAGCCACACAGCAGCCGTCATAACATGCAAACTAGCAGACCATTATTTCACAGCATTGCAGTTACACACTGAACCAGAACCCATAAAAATCACTGACACTACAAAACAGTATCATAGCATTGTAAACGAAGCAATAGTGAACGATGAAATCAGAAAAACAGACTGGATGCAGATAGCATCTTTAGACTCTGCTGAATCTGTATATAATAATCTTAAACTTGCATTTAACAAAATATACAACAAAGCATTAACAAAAATAAAAATACGTCCCCAAACGAAACAAAATCCATGGATAACAGACAACATACTAACAGACATACAAAGAAAAGATGCCCTATGGAAACAACTTAAGAAGTCACCGAACAATATCGCCTTAAAAGCTGAATACAAAAGAAAACGGAATCTCCTAACAACCCAGATTCGAACGGCAAAAAGAAACTATTACAGCAACAAATTAACAACAGCACAGAATGACATAAAGGAAACCTGGCACCTGATTAATGAAATGCTGGACAATATACACAGAACCACTGCCACAGAAACAATAAAACACAGCTTTGCCTGCGACCCCAAATCCCTCAAACAGTTGGCAAACAACTTTAATCAGCACTTCGTGAACTCTGTCCAAAAGCTACAAGAAACAACTCTGTCCAAAAGCTACAAGAGACATTAATATAAACATTAGGAGCGTAAATAACAACACAGAACAATACCTAGACCTATTATCGGCATATAACATAACCCCATCCATACAGTCGTACACACGAGAAGAGATAGTCGGAAACACAACAACCTCAACCTGCATTGATCATATAAATATTAGGGCCCCTCCAAACAGCCACACAGCAGCCGTCATAACATGCAAACTAGCAGACCATTATTTCACAGCATTGCAGTTACACACTGAACCAGAACCCATAAAAATCACTGACACTACAAAACAGTATCATAGCATTGTAAACGAAGCAATAGTGAACGATGAAATCAGAAAAACAGACTGGATGCAGATAGCATCTTTAGACTCTGCTGAATCTGTATATAATAATCTTAAACTTGCATTTAACAAAATATACAACAAAGCATTAACAAAAATAAAAATACGTCCCCAAACGAAACAAAATCCATGGATAACAGACAACATACTAACAGACATACAAAGAAAAGATGCCCTATGGAAACAACTTAAGAAGTCACCGAACAATATCGCCTTAAAAGCTGAATACAAAAGAAAACGGAATCTCCTAACAACCCAGATTCGAACGGCAAAAAGAAACTATTACAGCAACAAATTAACAACAGCACAGAATGACATAAAGGAAACCTGGCACCTGATTAATGAAATGCTGGACAATATACACAGAACCACTGCCACAGAAACAATAAAACACAGCTTTGCCTGCGACCCCAAATCCCTCAAACAGTTGGCAAACAACTTTAATCAGCACTTCGTGAACTCTGTCCAAAAGCTACAAGAAACAACCTTTCCTCACACATACGAACATTCTCCACTAGGTGCACGAGCAACCCAGTCGATGTGGTTCCCCACTGTAACAAAAGAAGAACTATCACTGGCTATTCAACAAATTAATCCTAACAAAGGACCGGGGATAGACGGAATCAGACCAAAAGACATCAAGAAACACTCAACCGACCTACTTCCAGTTATACAAAAACTGTTAAATAAAATCTTCGAAACGGGACACATACCTGAAACACTGAAGACTGCATTAATCACACCCATACACAAACAGGGAAAAAGAAACATAATAAGTAATTACAGACCTATCGCCACGCTGCCTGTAATCAACCAAATCATGGAGCGCATTGTACATCAGAAACTCTCCACATACGTTGAAAAATTTCAAATCATACCCAAAACACAATATGGCTTTCAAAAAAATAAAGGAACAGCAACACTCCTGGAAGATTTCACAGATCTAATAAACGCTGCATTGGATAAAAACAGAATAACATTAGTGGTATTCATTGACCTAACAAAAGCATTTGACACACTAACACATAAAACCTTGTTAACGAAACTTACCCATATCGGAATTGGAGGTTGTCTACTCCAGTGGTTTAAAGCATACACGAAAAACAGAAAGCACATCACACGTATAGGATCAGCACACAGCAAAGAGGTACATGTAACCTGTGGAGTACCGCAAGGAGCTGTCCTATCTCCCATTCTATTTAACATATACACACACGACATAAGCCAACTCCCCCTAAAAAGTAAAATCTTCCAGTATGCAGACGACACTGCCATAGTATCCATTCACAACACTGCAAAAATCGCTTACAAAAATATGCAACACGACATCAATCAAATCACTAACTGGTTAACCGAAAACGGCATATATATAAACCCTGGAAAAACAAAGCTAATGATATTCAAAAATCCCCAAACCCTGCCCATAGAAACTAAATATCTCACTATCAAACATTCATCCTCCTATACACAAAGTGCAGAACCTAAAATCACAACCATCACACAGGTGAAAACAACACGCTACCTTGGACTTCACTTCGATGCAGATCAAAGTTGGAATAGCCATACAAACTACCTACACACCAAGCTTAGGATAATAGCAAGCAAACTATACAGATTAAAAGACATTGCCCCAACCCACATAAAAATACTAATCTATAAAGCATTATGTGAAAACATTTTAAGATATGCAATCACATCATACGCATTCTGCGCAGACTACAGACTTAACAGGCTACAATGGTTGCAAGATAAAATGATAAAACTGATATTCTGGGAACAACCCACTCTTATGCAGGAAGCATGGACAAAACATAAAATATTTAAGGTGAAACACTTACGCCACTACACAGTCATGTTAAAACACTACTACAGCCCAACATATAGAGTAACCAGAACAACATATCAAATAACAAGACTACAGTCAACAAACTACATAACATATAAGTACAACAATCACTACGGCAAAGCCACCCGAAACTTCTACGTACCTGACATGATAAACAAACTGCCGTTCGACAACAGAAACCTAGGAACATACAGAGAGCTGAAACAGGCACTATATAAATATTATAGCGAGAATGAAAATTAGAGCAATTCCTGTTTCTCTCTCCCCCACCACACATACACACACACACACAAACCTACGACAACCCCCCCTCTCAAAAAACTACCACTACAAGAACACAAAGAAACAAACACACCATGTCTAAATCCAACCCTATTTGCACAAAAAAAAAAAAAAAAAGTTAAACTGTAATAGCAGACGAAGTCTTTCAAGCACGTACCAACAAACAGTAAAATCAACACCTGGCTTGTGACCACTATAGGAACACAACCATGAAACCACCACCCTCTGTCATCTATTATCTTCCTCAGATAAGCTCTGCTAAGCTTCGAGGAAGAAAATTACTAACTTGCAAGTATCTGTTATACACACTTGTAATGCGTTATAAATATTATATACATATAATTACTACAGCAACTATGTATGCAATTCATCTGAGACATAAAAAAAAAAAAAAAAAAAATTCTGTGTAATCCTTATTGTAAATACTGTAAATATTATTATTGTATGTAACTTATACTGAGACATAATAAAATGTAAAAGAAAAAAAAAATTATTATTATTGAATTGTGTGTGTATGCTGCATTACTGCATTGTATCGTGAATTGTGTGCACATTGGTGCCAATCCATAGTTAGCTAGTTTAAAAAAATGTATACTCATATTAATGTACTCTGTATTTTGTATATCGAATTTTCGTACTGTACAGAAAAGATAATATGTTTTTCATTGTGTGTGTGCAGATACTCTGTGTAATAGTAAACCTTATCATTTTCATTGTAAAAACAAATAAGTCGTTTATAAAAAAAAAAAATAAAAAATAAAAATATTATTATTATTATTATTATTATTATATTCTAAATTCAAAAATTCTGTATAAACCTTATTGTAAATATTGTAAATATTATTATTGTATGTAATTTATACTGAAACATAATAAAATGTTTAAAAAAAAATTATTATTATTATTATTCACCAAACATTGATTAACTCAAGGACTGTCTCTAATTATTATATTGTTTTTATGTGACTCCCCCATGAATCGTTTTTGTAAACTCATAGTGCATTCTGGATCAGCAAAGCATTTTTTTTCTATTTTTGTGATTAATTTTATATATTCAAATATTCCCCTCCTGTTGGTTGCAGAGCGGATACTCTAATCGCTAGGCCAACCAGAACCTCTCGTATCAATTTTATTTCCCTTTTAGTTAGTTAGTATTAATCTAATATTGATGACCAAATGAAAATTGACAAACTAAATGTATCTGAATTATGATAATAATATTCTGAAAAGTACCACCCAATCCAATGATAGATCAGCTAATAATTTCGCACATTACCACTATGTACCACATTACCACACAGCACATAGAAGATTGACATCGTGTGGGATAAACATAATCGAACAACTAGGGAGCTTCCTCGATGTACGGGAAAGCTCCCAAGCAATACGATTATGAATAGAAACCTCTAACCACGATGAGAGCTCTTGTTACACCTTCATCTACAATACAAAATAGAAGCTCATTTTCTAGGATATAATTTCAATATGTGCTATATTGATTTTGAGGGAAATAGAACTAACCTATGCTGCTGTGTCGTTATATGGTACTGGAAACTTCGTAATAAATTGCAGAAGCCTTGCACTTCATAAAGAGACTATAATAAAATAAAAACACAGAATAATTGCCAATAAACAGCCATTACTTGGAACATTACATATATTTCGGATTTACTTAAATATCATCTCGAACAGAAATCTTATAGTGATTGGGGGAAATGGAACAAAGAATTCTGAAAACCCAGACAACACGTCTAGAGTACAGTAGTCTAATCAAACGCTGTTTTAAAGGTACATAACAATACCTGAACTACATAGAGCAGCAACAGAAGGTTATGGAGAGGCACCATCGTAGAGCCCAGTAACTGATATATACTCATTCAGAAGCTGCTGTAAGGAGCTCTAATCCAAAATTAGCCTCAATCAGTTGAGTATTTCTCTTCTCATGTTACAGATGCAGTAATTACTTGTCACTATCTATGGTAAAATCCTATCAAGCGATCAAGTTTGTAGGATCAAATGTATTCAGTGTACACATTTGCTTATTACCTTTGTCCAATACTCGGAAATATTATCCTCTCTCTCTCTCTCTCTCTCTCTCTGCTCATTAGAAACAAATCCCAGGGAGTTTTGTGTCTTAATTTAAAAATTTAAATTATACTTGCTGTGTGTGTGTGTGTGTGTGTGTGTGTGTGTGTGTGTGTGTGTGTGTGTGTGTGTGTGTGTGTGTGCGTGCGTGTGCGTGTGCGTGTGTGTGTGTGTGTGTGTGTGTGTTGAAACAGGTTATTATTAGGAATACACTGCTTAAGCAATGCAAAGCGCGAAGCGTTATCAGTCAGTTTTATAATATTTTATATGCATTGAGCAAAATGCCAGCAGAATGAGCTTGATTGTCCCAAATAATTCAGATGCAGAACTAAAAATGGCAGCTGCTAACTATGATAATAGATTAGATATAAGCTTGAGTAAATGATCAACATGTAAAATAAGTATGATTATATGAAACATAAGAAAATGTGTCAAAAACTACCAGTTCAAAAATATAATGAAAGGAAAGTGGCTTAAGCTGGTTTTATGATCTCCAAAATCGGTAAATTATAACATAAAGACAAACAAGCAAAGAAACCTCGTACATAAAAGATTCTACAATTTATTATATATCTTTAGGATTATTTCGGCAGCGATTCGAAACGACTATTGTCACACCGCCAATAATCGTTTCGTTATTTATCTGTTAATTTTATACGAATGTTCTTTTGGGGCGTTTTCCTGTTTTACAAGATCTCGTCGGAACTATTATCCATTCCAGCAAGAGAACTCTTGCAAATGGGAATCGAATCCAGAACCTTTTCAATCAATTAATTGAATTCTATTCTATTCTCCATCTTTATCTGCTATGCTCTGAATAATCAAAATGATTTACGGTCGATATTACAGTCAGTATCGGATTAAGAAGTTGTTGTCAGAAAATACTAAATATATATACTAGATCACACACACACACACACACACACACACACACACACACACACACACACACACACACACACACACACACACACACACACACACACACACACACACACACACACACACACACACACACACACACACACACACACACACACACACACACACTCTCTCTCTCTCTCTCTCTCTCTCTCTCTCTCTCTTTCTCTCAGTATAGCTTTGGAAATAGTAATCATAGTAATTATTTTAGTAAAGATTTTAGAATTTATTCTCATTGATAAAGTTATAGTGGATAATACGTTTATTGCTGGTATTTTAAAAATGTTTGTTATATGATCATTAGTTTCAATACTTCAAATGTAAGGCCTGGTTTTGTAATCATTAAATATTACAGTCATTCGGTTTCAAATAATTAAAGGAAAGTAGTGAGCGAATATTCATCAGGTATTTTACAAAGTCTGTGACATAGGAATGTCGAAAAAATTTACCACATCATTTCATTTACCGAATAACCTTTAAAATTTTCGATCTTTGAAGTGTCAATAAACTTCATACAGAAACTTGTGTTATAATTACTTGCATTGCATTTTTATAAAACAATCTTCAGGAAATATAAAAGTTAAGGTTAATTAATGTTGATGTTAAAAATTGTGAATAATTACTGTCTTGGTTTTTTGTATATACATAATGACATGCAGACAATTGGAAAGAAGTTGATGAGAACTTTACTTTGATATAATCTCGTTCATCTAATATAACAGTATAACACTCGAAACTTTCTTCTTCACAAAAATCATGAAATAATTTTAGAAAAACTGACTGATGGGAAGCAAGTTGCATGTTTCTGTTTTCCTGTACATCTTTGACTATTTTTTTCTTCACTTAATTTGATGGCCCCGTTCAAATGAAGATTTATTTATTGGGGAAAGGGGAAGGGATTCTGTTTCGAGTTCATAAAAATCGCGAGAGAATATCCTTTCGGATATTCGCTCGCGATTTTTCAGACCTTCCAAACTTTTCGGACTCCTTTCGGACCTTCCAAACTTACTCATAATGCTAATTCTAACATTGACAGCGGAAGAGTGTTTTTGCCCCACGACACATGTGATTAGTATAAGATCGGGGGTATGAGGTGAAGGATGAAAAAAATTGCGATAGGTTATGGTAACACATTCTTGATCATAGACAGGGATTATAGACGAGTTTTCATAGGGATAACTGCATTTTTTGACTAGATAATAGCAATAATGTCAATAATACCATCCATCATCACAAATAGATCATTCTGAGAATTCCAAACTAACACTTGGATGAAAGCAAACTATTGTGGACACTGCACAGTGCTATGTCTGAAGGATGAAAGAAACTGTAATTCATTCTGCACATTAAGAGCTTACACATGCGTGTACATAAGCTTCTCTTAAACTGTGCGAAGAACGCATAAATCTGGAATAAGTCCAAAAGGAAGTCACAAGCAAAAGCCGAACGCTGCTGACAAGATTAGATCTATAGCTAAAGAGAAATTGAAAAGAAAAAAAATCTTTAGTGAGTTGTAAAGGGGAGAATTAAAATATAGCTTTTCCTTTCTTTTCGCGGGGAAGAAGTAAGGTGCCAAATCCTTCTTAAAAAAACAGAAAGAAAGAAAAAAAGTTAAAATAATATAGACATTTGATAGCTGTGTGAAGCAGAAATGTGGTCCTAAAAAAAAAAACAAAGTAGCGACATTTATAATTTTTAGGCAACACTGTCGCAACATGAGATGATATTAATTGGAAAGATTGAATTTTGATTCATATAGCATCCAAAGCATAAAAATGGAAATAAAACTGCGCAGAATATTAATAGTTTTTATAATGTGTTTTGTAATAATCTGAATCATCCATTTAGATATGTTCTGTCTGTCTGTTAGTCTTTACGCACATAAGACTTCTTCTTTGACTATAATTATTCTTTGATTAATTTAGTTTATCGAGCTATCTCCAATTTGGTTAATTTTGTCAATAAAACAGGATCTGTTTTATTGACAAAATTAAGAACTTTTAAATACATTCCATCCACGAAAATTTGTAAATCTAGAGAGAGAGAGAGAGAGAGAGAGAGAGATGGGACCGTAGAATGAGCTGAGGATTAAATCAACTGGTAACTCTTTTCTGGAAGCCATCCGTCGAGCTTCTTCAATCCACATTAGTCTTAAATTAATCAATTAATGGAATATTAGGCTCACACCTGGCAGTGAAAATCATCAACTACTTAAAGATATTCACAATGTTTATCTACTACAATAATTGGACTCAAAGACGAGGTCAATAGGTTATAAAGCTAAAATACAGAAAATGTATTGGCAGAAAATATATTTTTACCAACCAGGCGGGCTAAAAGATTGGAAGTAAAGTGATTCGAAATGATGCAAAATTATAATTCAAAATTCTAAAATATGACAATGAATAAACTGCATAGAGTTCGTAAACCGAAATGGTTCTTCCAAGTTTAGTTGCTATATCTGAATGAAGTCACTATACAAGAATGCACTATTACAGAATGTTTTAATCATCTCTTCTGGTAGATTCTATAGTTCATTACATAAAAATAAAACTCCAGAAAAAAAAGAAAAAATCCCTAACAGGAACTAAATTTACGCAATTTAATAAACAGCAGTATTTCTCTTGATAAATACAGTATTTATTTATATTTTCCTATTTATAGTAACGCTTCGGGGACGTGTAGCATCCTCCAATATCGGATATTTCGTTTAATAAACTTGTTCAACTTATCTGTGGCATATGAAACTTGTACTCATCTATAGATGGTTGCCTATTTCACTCGTGACGACGTCAATATGTTATGTGTGGTTGAAAGGGAAGTCTATTACTGAAAAGCCAAACGGCTATTTTTTTTTCTTCTTTTTTTTCTGGCGAAGTTGATAAATTAAGGGGATAAAAATCCCTTATTGTTTTTCAGCCAGTATGCGAAACTCTAAGATCGAAAACTACGATCTAAGCGTTTCATGCCGACGAACTATCGGCGAATCCAAGCGTAAGTGACCACTTGGTAGTACCACACCAAGGCAACTCGATGCAAAGGTAGCTGGCATGGCAACAAATGCATGGCGTCACATTAGTCTCAGTCAAGCAAATCAATTATGCATAACTAAGACGTACAGAGAGAGATTTCCGCAAGAAATGTAAAAAAATTGTAGTTAATGGGATTAAAATCATTGGGAAATGTATAAATTTCTAGATATGTTAATTGATTCTTTCTAACACATTTTCGCTTTTTTTTCTTTTCTTTTTTAAAAACAAATTTAATGCGCACATGTGAATTTTAGTTCATATGTAAAATTTGTATACATCTATTACATTCTATACGGTCATCAATGCTCAAGTTATTTCGTGATATTTTGGCTGATGGACTAATTTTCATGAAATTTGGTATTTGGAATTGCAACTAAATTTTTCCATTCCAAAATGGCCGAACGAAGAAAATTTAATTAAGTTGAGGATTTATAATGGAACACAATAAGATATCGTTAGGATTTAATTTTGATTTCGATTGCACAATTTCCACAATTTCATATACGTGCTAGTAGTATGGGAGCCACTTCTGACAAAATGCTTCCGGTGGGCGTGGCTTCCTGACGTCATTGTGTGTGACGTCATGGGATTGGAATGTTTGGAATTTCCCTGAGGGCATATGTGTCAATGGCTTCAGTTCTTGTGTTTTGGTTCGCGTATGGAATTATGGGTGATGGTAGAGATAAGGATTCGTGTTGTGATTGGTGGGACACTTTAAACTAAATGCTTCTGGTGTGCATGGCTTCATGGGTGTGGAATGTTTGGAATTTCCCTGTGGGCATATGTGTCACTGGCTTCAGTTCTTGTGTTTTGGTTCGCGTATGGAATTATGGGTGATGGTAGAGATAAAGAATCGTGAACTGAATGTTTGTTGTTATGAGATGTAGATAAGTGACGTCATTTGTTATTTGTAAATAAATGTCGTCATTTGTTATTTGTAAATAAGTGACGTTGTTGTTTTGAACGGAAAGGATGATATTAGTGGATAAGAAATCGTGTCGTGATTGGTGTTCACTTCTGACAAGATCAAGATCAAGATAAGATAAGGAATTGTGACGCGAATGTTTGTTATGAGATGTAGATAAGTGACGTTTATTTAAGATATTTGTACATGATAAAAGTTTAAAAACATATCACTGCCAGTCGAAACTTTTTTTTTTCTGTTTTTTTTTTTTTTTTCAAAACTTGACAACACATATTTGTAGTTTGGTGAATAAAGTACAAATGAATTGAAAAGTGACAATTTTGCTACTACATCTGTAGATACCTTCACCAGACTAGAAAAACAATCGTACCAAATTCAAACAATACGACTGTTAGACTTTGGTTATTTACAGGGAGACAACTGATATTTTAGTCTATCACGTTACTTAAACTCTAAAAAAGTTTATTGTAGAAAATAAAAATGATATCGTAGCATGCAGATAACAAATGAATCAACATGTATATATCAAATAATAATCGCCTTTGGAAGAGAGAAATCAAAATCATTAACAAACTTAATACCCATATCCGTTCTTCATTTAAATGATACCAAATGATGAAAACAAAATGGGTATGAATTTCCAAACTTTGAAAAGCTGATGAATTTCTTGCTTGCTGTGATCATAAATAGTTATTTGAATGTAAACATTTTATTTTTCTTGCGAGTCGAAACTTATTTCAAAACTTTACCACCCGTACATTCTAGTAATGGGGGAATTAAAAACAGAGACCATACCAAATAACGGATTTGTAGTTTTGTGAATAAAGTAAAAATGAACTGATAAGTGACAATTTGTTACTACATCTGAAGTAGATACCTTCACCAGACTAGAAAAAACAGTCGTACCAAATTCTAACAATACGACTGTTAGAATTTGATTATTTTACAGCGACAAACAGCTGATATTTTAGCCAATCACGATTACTTAAACTCTAAAAACGTTTGTTGTAGAAAATAAAAAGGTATCGTAGCGTGCAGATAACAAGGAAGCAGCATGAATGTATCAAAAAAAAAAAAAAAAAATTACAGCCATTAGAAGAGAAAAATCAATAACATTAACAAACTTTATAGCCAGAACCGTTCTTCATTTAAATGATACCAAATGATGAAAACAATATGGGTAGGAATTTCAAAACTTTGAAAAGATGATGAATTTCTTGTTTGCTGTGATTCCAAAATAGTTATTTGAAGGTAAAATTTTTTTTTTTCTTTACAATTTCTTTCTTTCTTTCTGAGCTAATATTTTTTTTTTTTCTCCTTGTAAAATTTAATGCCACAAACTAACTAGATTTTTGTTATTTTATTTTATCTATTTTATTTTTTTTTGACTCAGTGAGTTAAAAGTCTTATTTGTTAATGCAAGCCTCAAATATATCAAGAAACTGTCAACTCTTGGAAGCAAAAAAAAAAAAAAAAAAAAAGCCAGTATTAATTAATAACCAGAATTTTAGTGCAGAAGATTTCACCTGAAATTACAATACTGCTAGAATTTGGTTATTTTACAGAGCCATTAGATATTTTAAACCAACACGTTACTACACACACACTATTTTTCACCTAGGTACAACAAGTTGGCGACCGGATAAGAGAGATATCTTTAAGATAAGACTTAGTGAGAAATCTACAGTGTTGGAAAATAAATTCACATTTTATTTATTCGTTAATTTTGCTCAGTTATTCTGTTAGAATATGTAATTAAACTGAATTTTAAAAGTAGAATACAGAAAATATCCATTCAATTTGAAAAAAAAAATAATAATTTCACTTGTCAGAATTCCATACCTTAACAGCACTCGGAATTCGAAACAAGAAATTACGCTAACCCTAAACAAAAAGGCGCATAGACTTTCCCACCAAGCTTAGGAAAACATAGCATGAGCAACTGTGGGAAGGAATTAAACAGAGAACGAACCAATCGGATAGTAATCTAAATTAAATATTCAACTATAGAAAAACAGTCGTACTTCCCCGAACTGATAATACCGCGCAAAACATCAAAGAAAGAATATGAGTCATTTAAAAGGTGAATACTGCGTTTTGACTTTACCGCTCGGTTCCGGATTATTACTCATGAAACACACACGACTTAGGATATGTCACAAGGAACGAATCATGTGAATACTAAAAACATATAGTCACATCACAAACATCGTATGACTCTATGCTAAGGAATTAACAGTGGAACCAGAAATCTAAGGAAGGAAAGTCAAATAGCTTTTCAGATTATTACAGAAATTTCGTTCTTTCAAGATTGTGTTTTTGTGTGTTGTGGTGTGGATAAAAATTCAACTATTTTGGAATATCTATTTGCATTAAGAAGAATCATTCTGGAAAACTGTAAGTAAATTTAAATTATCATTAGAATTTCTAGACTACATACAAAAAAGTTATTGCAACCTTTAAAATCTCCGTTTATTTTAAAAATACCGTTTGGTTTTTTCTCTTCATGTAAACTAAAAAAAAACACCATTTCCCAAACATTTGTAAACAAGATAACGTTAATTCGAAAAAGATGTTGTCATTTGCCAATAATCTTTTAGTAATATCACCTCCAACTGATAATGAAAACTTCGGAGCAAAAAAAAAAAAAATAGTAAAAAGTGTATGTTTGAAGGACACCACCATATAATAAAATTATTCAGAAAATCTAATCACACCCGCTATCACGACATACTCTAAGAATTCCCACAGACGACAATGACGGATGTGTGTGTCACCCTGGGAAAATTCAAAGATATCTTATCTCAAAACATAGCCCACAATTCCATAGCCAAACCAAAATACCACACAAAGACATAACGTCACGATTCTTATTTCTAAATATCACCCATCACACCACGTGATGTCCCGACAGACGAGGGCCCCAGCGAAATTCCAAACTCTATAACAACAAACTTTCACGTCACAATTCATATCTTATCTTGATCATGATCTTGTCAGAAGTGTCCAACAATAACAACACATGATTACTCATACACTAATATATTTCCCTTTCCATTCAAAACAATAACGTCACTTATTTACAACTAACAAATGACGTCACTTATCTACATCTCATAACAAACATTCGCTTCACAATTCCTTATCTTATCTTGATCTTGATCTTGTCAGAAGTGACCACCATTCACGACACGATTTCTTATCCACTAATATCATCCTTTCCATTCAAAACAATGTCACTTATTTACAAATAACAAATGACGACATTTATTTACAAATAACAAATGACGTCACTTATCTACATCTCATAACAACAAACATTCAGCTCGTGATTCCTTATCTCTACCATCACCCATAATTCCATACGCGAACCAAAACACAAGAACTGAAGCCAGTGACACATATGCCCACAGGGAAATTCCAAACATTCCACACCCATGAAGCCATGCACACCAGAAGCATTTAGTTTAAAGTGTCCCACCAATCACAACACGAATCCTTATCTCTACCTCACCCATAATTCCATACGCGAACCAAAACACAAGAACTGAAGCCATTGACACATATGCCCTCAGGGAAATTCCAAACATTCCAATCCCATGACGTCACACACAATGACGTCAAGAAGCCACGCCCACCAGAAGCATTTTGTCAGAAGTGGCTCCCATACTACTCGTGCTTGTTAACTTTTGATCTACTGAGCGGATTTTTACAAAAGAACTACTACTCAATAGAGGAGTGCCTTGGGTAATAAAAACATGTCAGCCATTATCATTAAAATAATAGCGTTATCTACAATTGAAAATTCAACTCCGAACAATTCTAACTGTATTGTATGAGAACATTTTGTCATTAAAAGCATCCGATACGTTGCATTATAAACGCAACGTATCGGATGCTTTTAATGACAAAACGATTCAAAAATATAATAATTATTCCTCCTTGACTTGATGAAATTTAATAGCATTTGGTATTTAAGATTAGTATGAAAATTTGCCATTTCAGTTGCACCATATAAATAGCAAAAATAGGCAAAAAATGCCCACAAAACCCTTGCCCAAAATTTCATATTCAATTGTAGCGATAATAAAGGAAGTTGCTGTAGAATAATGCACATACGAAATGGAAAACGATAATTTTCCCTAATCGAAATATTAACTTCATTTAATTAAGATTACCATATTTTTTGGACAATAAGATGCACCCAAATTTATGAGACAATTTTTAGAAAAAACATATTAGTAGTATGGGTGTCACTTTAAGCCAGATCAAGATCAAGATAAGATAAGGATTTGTGCCGTGATTGGTAGGACTCTTTAAACCAAATAGGGATAGGGTAAATGGGGGGGAGTGACGTCAGTATCATGGGTGTGTGTTGTTATCAGATGTAGATAAGTAACGTAATTTGTTAGGTGTAAATAAGTGATATCATTGAATTGAAGTGGAAAGGGAACGTTATTGTCATGGGTATGTATTACTTCATGTGTGGTGTGTGCATGAGTTGTGTGAGTGTTTTGGTTTGTTTTCAGTGGTGGCTTATGGGTAATGGTTTTACTATGGAATTCTGGGTGATGGTTAGAGTATGGAGTTCTGACAAGATTGCGATATTGATAAGAAAAGAATTGATAAGTGACATCACATTGGTTTGAGTGTGGAATTGGGGGTAATGGCCAGAGTGTGGAATTCTGGGATGTGGAGGTATTTGTCAGTGATGTGAGATGATCTTTTTGTTCACATGTAGCATTATGGGTAATGATTAGAGATTAGAATTCTGGGAGGATATTTGATCAATATCCTCTTTGGTCTTTGGCTCGATTGTGGAACTATGGGAATATTTGTCAATAGGTACCAGTAGACATTTTCTAAAATAATTAACTACTGGATATCAGTGGTGTTCCCCTCCCTCACACACACACACACACACACACACACACACACACACACACACACACACACACACACACACACACACACACACACACACACACACACACACACACACAAATTTTTTTTCTTTCATGTTCACATATTCTAAAATAATTAATTACTGGATTCTCAGTTTTATTACTTCTATGTGATGTTCACGATTAAAAAGTTCATTACTTTTTTCTAATTAAATGTTAGCTTTATTATAAATTCTAACCAGAATAACTTAGCAAAAAATTGTGTGCGTGAATTCATTGTGACTTCAAAAATAGGCGTTTTTTTTTTTTAATTTATATTTTAATGGTTTTCTATTTTCTTCATCCTTATTATGTTATGCACTTTTTCCACCAGAAATAAATAATTATTTATTATTATTTCAACTGAATATTAGATCTGGTACTATAATTTTTAACTTAATTCCTCTGTTACAACTTATATATATATATATATATATATATATATATATATATATATATATATATATATATATATATATATAAAAGTTCATTATATTTTTTGATAATTAAACGTTTACTTTATTACAAATTCTAACCAGAATAACTTAGCAAAAAATTGTGTGTAAATTCACTGACTTCAAATATATATATATATATATATATATATATTTATTTATTTATTTATCTATATTTGAATGGTTTTATATTTTCTTCATCCTTATTATGTTACTTATTTTTTCCAACACAAATAAAGAATTAATTAATATTATTTCAACTGAATATTAGGTCTGGTACTATAATTTCAACTTAATTCCTCTGTTAAAACTTCCAAAGATTATACTTTAGAACTGCTGTATTTTTTTTTAGCATTAGTAAGTTTTAATTAAAGGAAATGAGACAAATAAGTGAATGGACTCTTCGTTAGCATTTTCTTATTAGAAACTTCTTTCGCTAGCACAAATAAATAGTTGTTTATTATTATTTCAACTGAATATATTTTGTAGTATACTTTGTTACTTTCTATGTTACAAAGTTCCAAACATTTAAAAATTTAGACTATAGTGTTACCTTTATGTGAGTTTTTACACTCACATAAAGGTAACACTATAGTCTAATGGTGTCTAATAATGACTCATATCCTCCCTTTTGATGTTCATGCGCAGTCCTTCTGTGATGCTAATGACACCAATATTCTAATCGAGATTATCAGTTCTGGTTTTCGAGTATATGAACGAAATGTTTACAGTAGAGTATGTACCATGGACAAACAATATTCTTTTTTTTATGAACAGGTTTTCCTATTCATTTTGATTTTTATCCTTACTCCTATTTGGTTCTTAGTGACAGACTTGTATTAAGGGATAAAATTATGAAATGATATATCAACTTCTAAGCAGAATAACTGAGTAAAAAATCGTAAATAGTTTTTGTATACATAATTAAGCAGAAATCTATGGTTCATAATAATCTTTATACATATATAACTCAAACAATGTCAATAAGTAGCATTAGACATTTTTCTAAAATAATTAATTACAGGATATCAGTTTTCCTCTACTTTTTTTCATTCCCAGCATTAATTTCACAGTAGTGATATTTTTTTTACATTTACGTTTTCTTGTATTATGATATATTATGATCTGTGTTAATGTTCTGCTTAAAGATTTTTTATCATTGATTTTTACACAGATGATCTTCGTATCGATATCATTTTCTAGATTTTAAAAGTTCATTACTTTTACCTAAAGAAATGTTCACATTTTTTTTACAATAATTAAACAGAATTGCATTAAAGTATAAAGTTATGGATATATATATCAACTTCTATACAGAATAACTGAGTGAAAATTTCACTGTGGAAAACACACCAATGACACAAAACTTTGTTCATTTAAGTTTACAAATGCATATTTTATTTTGCAGAAATATTATTTACAAGTATATTCACAGAGAAAAATTCAGACATGTAATTACCTAGAAATATTTCACAAGATTTCGATTACATTCTTAACATTTTCCAATGAGTTCAATAAAGAAAATGTTCGGTACTTACTGTTTCTTGGTTACATTACATCAAAATAGCTGGTCATGCAAAAGAGTCTTAAGATCAGCACCATAGGAAGCACACTCCATACATCTGATAAGGTGTTGGTCACACAAAAGAGTCCTAAGATCGGACACCATAGGAAGCACACTCCATACATCAGATAATGTGTTAGCCTGGGAAGGACACTGTGCCTCCCTAAACTTTCCATGTATTCTTTTGTCACCATACACAACTGTAGTGTTCGTAAATGTCCCAAAATAAAGAATCTTTATCGAATTGAATAAAGTCTTGAAAGTCTAATTTTACTATTGATGAATTTAGATGGTGTTTGAAAGTCACAAATTAAAAGGATGGTAGTATAGTTATACGTAATATCTTACAGTTGACCAAATTCACTGGTGGGTCATTCAAACTTTTACCAGTTGGTGATTATTAATGCAACTGTAAGATGAATTAATTACCGCATAAGCAATCTCCTATAAACATTGAAATAATTTTATCTTAATCATCCTTCTTAACAATTTGGTTATCCAAATTCTCAGGGGTTGTGGCATACGTGGGTAGAGTCTCATTAGATCCTCCATAGTTCAGTTGGTTTCGATGAAGCCTTAGTCGGAAACATTTGAATTCAAATATTGTCTATGAACAAAGAATCTTTAGCAGGGCTTTTTAGTTAAAGGTAAGGTAAGTTCGACGGTCTCATAAGGTTGCTATATCCCCCCCCCCCCCACAGAAAGTCGTCAGGTTTATCCAAACCGGACTCATGAATGCACGATATCTGCTACAGATATCGAATACTTTCTTGTCTCACCTTAATTGTGGATGCTGTAACTGGTTCTTTTGATCCAGTTGCAATAATACTTCAAATGTTTAATTAATTGGTTAGACATATGGACACTCTGGCATTCCATGATTGCTAACCTCCAGATTGGAGAAGCTACTTAAGAAGAAGAAGAAGAAGAAGAAGAAGAAGAAGAAGAAGGTCGTATTTACAATTACAGTGAGGAGAAATATATATAAAACATAGATATAAATGTCTTTGTTTAATGATATGAAAAGTTATTCAGTCCTGTCTGAATAACTTTTCATATTAATTAAAACGTATTAATGTTAACACAGAATTTCAATCATACACAGAAATTCAATTTAGGTTAATTAATATGCAAATCAAGTTAATTTCAAAATAACGTTTATCATATAAATGCATCAGAGATTAATCTTCAATTCTTATTTATATCCAGTGATGTAATTCCTTTATGTATTCTCAAATATTTCACATCCTTAACATTCTGAGCCTCCGTGGTTCAGTCGGTATAGATGAAGCCCTTCGGTTGGAAAGACCTTGATTCGATTCCTAGTGACGTGAGGAACCTTTATCTGGTCTCTTTCGATTAAGGGTGCGTTGGACAGTCTCATACAGAGGTAGATTTTTTTCAGCCGGAAACTCGGGTTTTCCGGGCAAACTCGGATCGTCGAACAGGCAAACCTGCCCCCGCACGCACGCACGCACGCACGCACGCACGCACGCACGCACGCACACACACACACACACACACACACACACACACACACACACACACACACACACACACACACACACACACACACACACACACGGATTGCAGTCATGAATACGTCTCAGCCATATGCCGGTCCCGAGCCCAGATAAAATTGGGGGAGTTGGGGAAAGCAATGGTGCACTCCTCTGTAAAAATCTCACCAGGAATATTTTGTGGGCAATGCCTACAAAGCCACCTACGGTCGAAAACGACTGAAAGGGAAAAAACACCACCAACGTATACCTTCTATATTCTAATAAATAAATTGGATCGTATGAAATATCTGCATACAAAAGAAGTGAAAGCTGTGCATTGTTAATAAAAGCAATTTCATTGAAGAAGGATAGACTTGACTTGACTTGACTTGACAAATGCTTCTATATGTTCGGGCTGAATTCTTACTGCAGAAGTGATTTTTTTTCAGATATCTGAAAACTGCTGTTGCCAAAGATCAGTCTAGATTTTTTTCTTACCTACTTATATTTTGAAGCAAAAATCATGAATTAGGATATGTTTTTCTAGTACATTTGTAACATCGCTTTAATTGAATGGTGAGTGTGACCGCTCTTCCGAAGTGCAACGGACACTTGGTTCCGAGTAACATCTGAATAGAAAGTACAATTGGCTAGAGAAAGAATGTGTGTGTGTGTGTGTGTGTGTGTGTGTGTGTGTGTGTGTGTGTGTGTGTGTGTGTGTGTGTGTGAGAGAGAGAGAGAGAGAGAGAGAGAGAGAGGAGGGGAGGTGGGGGAAATGCTTACTTCAGAGATCTGTTGCCAAAAAATATTGGCACGCCAGCGAGTCTCGGCATCAATTAGAACAAACACGGCAATCCGCAATTGGACGGCCTAGTCACGCTGAGAAATGTGTGCCGTTTGACTGAGACGTTGACGGAATAGATTTCATAGTGGTGTGGGAGCTGCTCACTCGGAATGCTGAAAGATATATGATAACGTTATTGCGAAAAATGCCGATTCTACATATATACTTGCTTGAGTGAATCATGTGGAAAATGAACCAGTAGATTTCTTTTATATATATATATATATATATATATATATATATATATATATATATATATATATATATATATATATATGTTTTGCAGCTATCCAATTTTTAATCCATCTAACTCGAGTGCTTCTAGATGTTTCTTCAATGTTTTAGGGATACCTATAGCACCTATTATTATGGGAACAACTTTCGATTTCTTTTGCCAGATTCGTTCAACTTTGATTTGCAAATCGCGATATTTTGTAATCTTTTCATTTTCGTTGTTGTAAATCCGACTATCTCCTGGTACTGATATTTCAATAAACTTAACACCCTTATTTTCACTTTTTTTCTACCACTGTGATATCGGGTGTATTACATTCCAAGCTTTTGTCAGTCTGGATTTTGAAATCCCAGAGTAATTTAGCTTTTTCATTCTCAACCACTTTCTGATGAACTTTATGTTTCCAATAGTCTTTAGATACTTCAAACCCATACATTTTACACAAATGCCAGTGGATTATCTTAGCTACGTTATCATGCCTTTTACGGTACTCAATTTGTGCGATTTTGCTGCATCCACTTATAATGTGGTCTACCGTTTCTTCCTTTTCTTTGCACAATCTACGTTTGCTGTCTTCTTGAATTTTTTGCATTTTTGCCTTCATAACGTTGGTTTTAATGGCCTGTTCTTGTGCTGCAAAAATTACCAATTCTGTTTCTTTCTTTAGTGCTCCATTTCTCAACCATTGCCAAGTCAAGTTGCTGTCAGCGCTGTCCTCTATGCTGCGAAGGTATTTTCCATGCAATGCCTTATTTTTCCATCTTACAGTTCTCACTTTTACTTGGTTGGTTTTGTATTCCAATTTTGTCTCCATGGGTTTAAATAAACCCTCTTTCCTTACCTCAATTAGAAATTTTTCCGTTGTTTGCTGCAGGTAATCATTGAAATTTCATTTTTCTTCTTCTTCAATAACTTGCTTCACTTGTAACAATCCTATACCTCCTTTTTTGCGTGATAGATATAGCCTATCAATGTCACTGCGAGGATTGAGGGCATGGTGCACTGTCATTAATTTTCGAGTTTTTCGATCTAAATCTTCCATCTCTAGTTGGGCCCATTCAACAATGTCTGCTGAATATCTCAGAACAGGTATTAATTGCTTTTATCAAATTTCCAGCATTAAGCATTGGCTTAAGGAGTTTTCTTAATCGTCTTATGTATTCTGCTCTAGTTCTTTCTTTGATATTATTGTGCAGGATTTGTGATGGTCCTAAAATTCCCAAATATTTAGCTCTCTTTGAATTTTATTGCCTTGATTATTTCACCATTGAGCAGCTCGATTTCGTTCAGATCTTCAAGCTTTCCTCTTGTTATTCCAGCAATTGCACATTTGTATAAGCCAAAATCCATTGATATATCTTGACTGAATATGTGCACAATGTTAAGCAACGATCCGAGTTCATTCTCTGATTTTGCATACAACTTCAAATCGTCCATGTATAAAAGGTGAGATATCTTTGCACTCTTTTGTGCAATTTGATAACCATGAGCAGTTTTATTTAAAATTCTAGTTAAGGGGATCAATGACAATATAAACAATAGAGGAGATAATGAGTCTCCTTGAAAGATGCCCCTTTTTATGTTTACCTCTCCAATTTCTTCTATTTATAACCAACGTTGTTTTCCAGTTTTTTCATGCTGGATTGCAAAAAGTTTTGCACGTTTTCGCTAATATCGAATAGTTCTGTGCATATATATATATATATATATACTGTATATATTAGAATATTTTTTTCAGACAACGTGAGGTGTTCATTTTGATAGTCACCGCTAAATAACAGACATCAACATATATAAAACAAACTAATGATCAATAGTTTGTTTTATAATGATCAAAAGATCAACACTACATTCCGGTGAATATTCAGCATGGTACTACCATGCTATTTTCGTAATGTATATTTCCATGATTAAATACGTCACGCTTACGTCAGATACAACTTCTACTGGAAGAATTTCAGATGCATACAAAAAAAGTAACTTTAGCTATGCAGGAGCCTGTGTAACTCATCAGTTTCGACGATGCCTTCTGATTGGCTGAAGAACCTTTATCAGAGATTTTCACATGAAGGCGAGTTGGCTGGTCTCATATGGCAGAGAAATTTTTTTCTCTCGGAAAGGAGGTTTTTCATCCCACAAGACAGGCAATCCGCGCACACGCAATAAACAAACACAGGAGACCACGGGACAAGTTTAGCCATTTATTCGTCAGATCTAGTTTCGAAAGCCTGTGATACCATTCGCATGAAACGGAAGAAACAGTTACGCACAAACCAAAACTCGCTTTCTGAATAGCAGAGTAGTAACATCACTAATAAACTGCAATTTGTAATTAACAAACAGAAGAATAAAGCATTCTTCTGTTTGTTTGTCTCTACAAAACCGAGAATGTGTCATAATAGTACTTTATATCGAAAATTGTCTGAGATGTCAAATATTTTGGGATAAACAACTTTCTAAAATTAAAACAAATGGAAAAGAAAAGTGCAGTATAATTTATAAGTTGTCTGTTTTTAATTTAGTTTAATCTCACTTTAAAAAAGAAAGAAAAAAGGAGTGTATGTTCAAGGATAAAAATACTTTTATTAGAGTATCTGTAGAGCTAATAACTGAACTAATCATCTGGAAATAAGGAAGATATGAATCACAAGGTTTCCGATGTACCTTCTTCGTCTCTGTCATAAGATACCTCTCAGATTGGTATTCTTTATTGTTCTACTTATAGAGTTCTTTTTTGGAGAAAAAGAATGTACCTAGAGAGAAAGAGCGTCTGAAACCTTTTAGTAATGTCTTTCTTTAGTTCTATTTTCATATCTCCATTTACTAATCTTTATGCGTTTTCGATACTACGTAGCATGAGCGTGCTTATTGATAAATTATTGTAAATGATTTTAGTTGGAGAAGAAGTGGAAGCCAAAGGTGAAACATTGTATAGGCTAACCACGAATGATGGATGAAACTAGAGCACGCAGGCTATCCTGGGAAGCAGATGATGCAGTTTGTAGCTAGAAACACATAACTTACCTTCCTACTCTAATACATTAAAGGCACTCTACCGGAAGAAAGGAAACACAGAAAGTTTTGTAATATTATGAAATGTATCAACTAATGCAAAAAATAGTTCAACTGAAGAGAAAGTTAAACGAAGAAGCTAGAGAAGAGCGATGGCTTTAGAAAAAGAAAATAACTCTCTCTCAGAAAGTTACTAGAGAAGAGCATGAACATCTAACAGAGTAGCCATTTTTTTTTGTTTGTTTTTGACAATTCTTATTAAAACATGATGTTGTAATTTGAGATTAAAACTTGCGCAGAACCTTTTTATGACTTACTTTGAGTTGCACAACAAATGTAATATATCTCCGTGATTTTAGTTAGACTCGTACAGGGAAATGTAGCTCACTTTTACAAGAACACAGATTTAATGTTATAACCATTCCACTTCTTAAATGGAAATAAATCATAGAGATTTCCTCAGGCACAAAATCACATTTCTGAACTCACTTCAGTTATAAGAGTGGAGTAAGGATTAGGTGACGAATTTATCTGATTAAACTAATTCAAAGTGGCTGAACACACATGGATTACAGTCATGAATACGTCCCAGCCATATGCCGGTCTCGAGGCCCGGAAAAATTGGGGGGGGGGGGGAAAGCAATAGTGATCTACCTGTAAAAATCTCACCAGGAATACTTTGTGGGCAATGCCTACAAAGCCACCTACGGTCGGTAACGACTGAAAGGGCAGTCAACCATCAGAAAAGGCAATGGAAGTTTTTCTAGGAAAAGATCAGATATTTCAATAATTTTAAATTATATTTCTTCACGAGGATGTAATATCTTCGTATATAACTGTCCAATATGCCTCTATACGATCGCTGAAAGTTATCCCCCCCCCCCCGAGGTTACTGGATATTTAACAATGCGTGAAAAGAATTGCTTCATCAGCATGAGCGGTGCTCAGGAGTCCGTATACAGTCGCCTATTATTAACTTTTGATTATTAGGAATTACGAATTTTTAAATTAACAGTGGTTATTATTGGTACATCATATAAAGTTTAATGATAAAATTATGCATATTCGCAACCAATAATATAAAAATATAGTTTGGAAATTTTGTAAAAAAAGTGTAATAAATTACTGCAAGTTTTGCAGAATGAAATCCATGTCAGATCCACTAGAGACTATTCAACTCCATCGGTTGAAAAGCTTTATGAAGGCTCTTGTGTCCTAGGTGGGATTCGAGTCCAGGTCGTCTCGACCAAAGGACATTGTCGATAGCAATTGATGTACGGAAACCACTAACAGAAAGCCGCGAAGCTACTTTTAAGATGAAAGTTTAGTTGTTAGCGAAAAAATATTTACATCTGCGTCTGGAACCAAGCAAACCTTTGTTTAAATAATTCCTCTCATTATTGAAGAGATGCAGATCCAGAGTTTTCCAACTTGGTGGTGTGCAATCCACCATTTAAGCTATCTGCTTTAGACACGAAATTTAAGACCGTACCATACGCCATTACAGCAGTGGCCTATAAGAAACGAAAATGGTCTGTTCCGAAGGATAGAAGCACGACCAGTGTATGGGATCTCCTTAAAACAAACTTTATGCTAAACAAACCGAATGACATAAGCATTTGGAATTTCAATAGCAACTTATTGATTTCTAGAGCGTTTCTTTTGCATTTTTCCAAAATTGGGTGGCACTAGAAGGAATAGTTCTATGAATCGACAGCAGTAGAATTCATAAAAACAATTAGATAAGATTGTAAGATATCATTTTACTAAATTATACTTTAGTAAAGTATAATTTAGCAAAAATAGTAAATTTCGTAAATTTAGTAGAGGTTACTAAATTAGTAAGGTTTACGATGATTATTGAAATATTTTAAGATTTAGAAGGTGAATGTCAATATATTCTGTTGCTTTAAGAAAGACTCAAATAAGAAAAATATCGGCAACTGCTTGTCAGAAGGTGAACTGGAGAATCGTTTTATGAATATGCTTGGAATGGAATTTCCAAGTTATTTGTAAATGGCAATAGAGAGAGAATTAGAAGTTAATTCTAACACTTGTTTCGCAAACAATGCTTGTAATTTCTTTCTTATAAAAAACATAAAAAAAGCATTAATTAAATTTTGTTTGACGTGATGTCAGTTTTCTAGATCACCCACAGAGGAACTAGAGAAGAAGAAGAAGAAGAAGAAGTAACATGGTAATGTTTGATTGTACTGATGATCTTTACTTTACCACGATTAGTAAAGGTTTGAAGTCTGGCGGGGTTGGCCAAGTAGAGAACTTGTCTACTCTCCAACCAGCAGATGTGGTGTACGTTTTGAATGGAATTACGTGGAATCAACGAAGACTATGAAGTCATTATTTAATGTCTTTTAATAGCGTTTGTTTTCTGGCCGATTTTCCTGTTTGGTTGGAGATGAAAAATTAGGCACTTATCTTCAATTGAATCTCCTTATGAGTGTTTTTTCAACTAACGCTGCGAGTTGGAGTAAAAGAAAATGATTACATTTATTCTCAGGAGAAGAGGTTCCGGACAATTTATTCTTAGTCCCTCTGCGTATCAATGTACAATATATTTACAACCTTTAGTAGGTGGTAGTCAAATAAAATTATTGCTGTTATAATGAATTAAACTTACAATCAAATACCCTAATTCACTAGACGCAATACTTCGTTTAACTTGCTGATTAACGTGAGAATGTAGAAACTATGTAACCAATCACTAATAACATGTATTTAAATTAATTAGATACACGAAGAGGCATAGAGTTTCTTCAGCTCAGCCGGTATAGCCGATGCTCTTAGTTTGGAAAGCCATTGGCTCGAATCTAGTCTACGACACAAAGAACCATTATCAGGAATTTTCGACTGAACGTGGGTTAGTCGGTTTTCATCCTGCAAAACACACAGTTTAGAATGATAGTACACAATGCAGATAGGATTAATCTTCCTATCATAAGCAGTATCCGTTTTCTAAGAAGGCCGAGTTGTTTGACCGTGATAGGCAATTAAGCCTAACACGAAAGGGAAGATGAGATTACATGAAGAGTTATTTCTTTTCAGAAATACAAGAACTATCCATGATGAACAGTAAAAACTTACTTAGCTAAGGGTTAGATAATCTGGGAGCTCTGCTTGAGCTTACATATCGTACTTTTCAAGTCACTTGTGGCCTCCAATATGCAAGGCAATGATTTCACATAAGGTATGAAAGTATGATCAACATCCGACGTTTATCAGCGACTGTCAAGTAATATAAAACTCACGTATGTAAAATGAGCCACACAAGTAGCAAGTAAAATCGATTAACAGTGGGTGAGCTACGTACTAATTATTCTCCATTGTGCACTGCTGTTGGATGAAATTGAGATACGCAAATATGAGTGTCTAAGACTATGAGTATCTTTCTCTCTCTCTCTCTCTCTCTCTCTCTCTCTCGCTGTGTGTGTGTGTGTGTGTGTGTGTGTGTGTGTGTGTGTGTGTGTGTGTGTGGGTGGGTGGGTGGGTGGGTGGGTGGGTGTGGGTGGGTGGGTGGGTGGGTGGGTGGGGGAGATGGGTATAAAAATTGATATTTACATTTACAAAAAACAATAATAAAAATTTCAACTATGCTGATTTTAAGTGGCAGATTCTTTTATTGTTCAACACGAGACCAAAGTCCTATTTATTGGAGGTAGTAATAACTGCCTCTGCTAATCCCGATACGTTCATTGATTAACCATGTCGACTGAGATTAATAAATTAACCTGTTGTTCTGCCATTTCATCGTAGGTGAAATTGCCAAACAACAGGTTAATTGTAAGTGACCTTCACTTGCTGCATTTACCCGATTAATACATAAAAATTTAAATCACAACAAAATCTTAGCGAAGTCATTTCTTCATTTGATGATATTATTTGACTAAGATAAAGATAAAGATAGGCCACAATAATTCAATATAAAGCACACTCAGTCGTTAAGACAATGAACCATTTTGCTCTTCGGTTAAAATTTGGCTGAGATGAGATACATTTTCATAAGAATTTTGCATCTGAAGGTGAGTTAGCAGGTCTCATACAAGAATACAGCGAACGAAGCTAAAGAATGAATAACTCGAAACTTCTGCACAACATGTCAAAAGCGGAATTTTTGAAATCTTTTCAAATCATTTCTTCATTTTGCGGGATGGTAGTTTCATATTAGGCGACAAAAATCACCTACCAGCCAAAGAGTTTCATATGCATTCCTACGGCTTTGATATCCAAAATCACGACTTACAATAGATTGAAAAGCAAAGTCGCTTTCCACTCGGCCGTCCAAGTTGACGAACAAACATGAATGTATTACCTCATATCTTAATTTGCTTTGGTTGCAATTCCAACCGACCAACAACTTGCGCCTCAATCATATAATAGCGCCTTGCTATTTTACAGATCTCTCACTGATCCTTTCTCCCCGCACTTAAACCATACGCAGTGCTAAATATTAGAGCTTTTAGTATTCATTTCTGACAAAGAGTTTTATTATAATTCTGAAGAATTCAATTATGCAATAAAAAAAAAGAAAGAACAAACAGAGTATTGGTCCAAATTAACGAGGCAAAGTTATGATTTCTTCAGAGAGAATCCAAAGATCCTGAATTTTTATGAAAAGATAACGTGTCAGATTTGACATTTAATATGTAAATATTAATTATTACTGAATTATTAACACTACATTATTACTTAATATTTATTCTGGAAAAAATATTACAAAACGCATCCACTGAGAGGAATTATTTCTAGCTGACCTAATTCGGTCAGTATGAAATCAATAGCAACATAATTTTATGTTGCTATTGTAAGCATACTGAACACATTATGAAGTGATGAAAAGCTAACTGATGCCAACTGACACATTAAACAACCGACGATGAAAGCTAATTTTGGCAAAGTCTAGCGTTCTTATTGCTTAGGAGGTGAAGGTCAAGAGGAGATGATGAAAGATATTGTCTGGAGCTTAAGGGTTAAGAATTATGAGCAATGTTCGTCTTTACCATGATTTAAACTGGAAAATTAATATTTTTATTTGAGTTTCTTTATAAATATTATATACTAAATAAAAGCTGTCCTAACAAAGAAAGACATTTTGCTTTGAATTATGTCTTATTTTACGTTTTGTTTAATTTCTTTAATCCATATCAATTAAACATATGATATGGATTTTAAGTTTTAATATACCTTCTAAAACTTATTAAAATATTCCTTCTAAAACACGGAATAGACCTTTCAGTGTATATTGATAAAAGTCGCTCTTATTAAAACCTCAACTATAATATAAAAGCCTTTTTCCTTTATATAAAGGAAAATAATACATCAAAGCATTCGTCAATTGAAAAAAAAAATTCCTGATGCAAATTAGACTACGATTTCGAGATATTAACGTCTTAGGTTCTCTATTGAAAGAAAAATATAATAATGTTAATAACTGTAATTGACGGTATAGACATCGGCTTAATTATGCAGTTGGGTAATCATTCGTGAAATTATGTTCTATTTGCTCCAACCGTTACAGTTATTCTGTTAATTGTTTATAATTATGGTAAGATCAGAAGAAATATCTCATTAACTAGTTATTAATACTAACAACCTTTTTTATTCAATTTCGGTATGAAATGAATAATTAGCCTGATTCTTTTTCTATCGGAAGCAAAACTATACGAATACATTTCCCATCTACCGAATTTCTTTATTCCGTGATATTCATCCACATAATGGCAAAGATTTATGTAATAGACCTCTATAGGCGACAACATGACAGTAAGATAATCACAGTAGAGGGAAGCATGCTGAGACCACTTACTACATTCAGATATTGTAATGTGGCGTAGCGTGATGCACGAGCGAATCAGAAGTACTCGCAATAAATATAAGGAAAGCTAGCGCTGCTCTCCGCCCAGCCAAGATCACAAAACCGAAGAACTTGATGCGGTTCACTAATTTTCATTTCGGCATTTGTACCAGTTTCCACAGGATCGTCAGTCCCACTTATGTCTGGTTTCCATGGAAACGGGAAGGTTTCGGTAAAACACGAACACACTACAGGAAGAATCGTTGAGCCTCTAAAGACGGAGTGCACATATCACTAAATCCAGTAATGAATTCCGATGTAAATTCCTGAGGTGAATTAAACAGTGTTGAACAGTGAAGTAAACAGGAAGTAAGAATTCATTTCTCAACAGTATTCAGTTGAGAAATGAATTCTTACTTACAAAATCATAAAAAAAAGTATGGCCAATTACAAAACGCCTTACCCTCTTTCTTTCATGAGTTTTCCAAGAAACCCAAAGCACTGATTAATCAGCAAATATCAATTAAAATGAGGCTTACCAGCTAATTTTTTTTGTTCACCTGAGTTAGAAGCTTTACGATTTTCCTCCGGGTTCTCCCGTTAGAAATTTATACCATTACTGTCTTAGACTTGTGTGCGTCATGAAGAAAGTAGATAAATTTGTTTTCGTACTTTTAAAGAAATATTTCTCAGATTTTGTTGAGACGATCCACATATTCCCGACATTTTTCCTGAATGTGTTAAAGATGACGTGTGAGATGAGCTGGAATATCAAATCATGGGGAATTTAAAATATTTCTTTCACGAAACTTGCATGTACGTCTTTGGTACAGCAAGCGTAAGAAGGATAAATTGAATAAGATGACTAAAAGTTCTTCTTCAAGACATAAATGATTTCAGAACTTCAGCTGAATTGCAACAACACATTTCACGGATGATCTTTATGTTGATTAGTTCAACATAAATATATGTTTTGCTTATCAGTATACTTAAATTTAGAATTTTTATATTCTAGATTAGTTTCTTTACTTAAGTAAAGATTTTTAAAATTTTTTACTTAAGTAAAATTAAGTTTGAGTATAAAAGACAGGAAGTGAAAAGAAAAAGACACCCATGGTAATTAAGAAATAAAAAAAAAAAAATTAAAACTCGCCGTTCTTTTTTTTGTGATTAATTCAAAAGTTAATCCTAACACTGTACCGAAGTTCATGCAGTGAATTAAACCTGCAATCCAACTCGGAAAATAATCTCCTCATGTTGCTTCTAGTTAAGTGCCATCTTCACGAAGCAGACAAACAAAAAAAGAAGAGGAAAAAACTAGAAATTATGCACTACATCATTCCAAATAATTAGGCCATATGTTGGAGCTAAGAAAGAAAGAAAGTGTCATTTTTCACGACTGCTTCTTTCAAGTGATGAAGATTTGTATTTCGTTTTCTTTCTAGAGAAAATATTATTTTCTCTAGAAAGAAAATAATAATATAAACTTGTTTTTAAATGAAACGTTTTTTTTAATTATCTAATCTCCTAATTACTTGAACAGATTCCCACTTTACATATTAAGTTTTTAATACTTAATTAAATAAGTGAGTTTTTATTCTTTAAATGAGCTATTTAAATTGTTTCTGGTAATAAAATACAAAAGAAAAGTTGAACAGAGAGTGACTAAATCCTTTATGCGTTTTCTGCCCTTACCTATAATTATCCAAATCAACTAAGACTACGACCTCACTTTATTGTTAATTGCATGTGTTCTGTGTCCGAATTGTGTGATTTGCGACAAGAAAAGTCTGAGTTTCTAGCAGGAGAGAAAACTTAACCACATCAGTAGGAGACCAACTAACTTGCCTTTAGTTGAAAAGGCCTTGTAAAGAGCCCTTGCCTTTCAGATGAGATTCTAATCCAGTTTTTATAAGTGGATACAATCATTCCTCTGACTGCATTACAAAATCGTCTTATTTTGTCTGTAGAGGTGTTTGAAAACTATAATACAATGTAATCAAACAAAAGTTTTCTTTAAGTGAAAGCAGACCATTTATTATTTTTTTTTTAATTCACACAGTTGAAACATTGGCTAAACAACAGATATTAATCCCAATAATCTCACTGTTGATACAGTCAATTCAATTCAGATTCTATCTAGAAATCATCAAATGTAGTTACCGTTGTAAATAAACTGTAATTTTCAGTTGATTTCTCTGGTTGTGCAACACGCAGAGTTGAGTCAGAGGTTCCGTCTCATGTCCAGGAACACCAACATCTGATAATGTTCATGATATGATCCCGGCGTCAAATGGACTGACCCAGTATGGATTTCTGCTTGCTTTTCGCCATTTAGGATGCTATGCTGAACACTGTTAATCTGGCTTTCTCAGAATGGTCCTTCCAGAAGGGCCAAAAGAGTAACTAAAGAACCAGAAGAGTAACTAATAGAAGTGCGTAGAGTGGCCCTTCTGGTAGTTACGATGTCTCCAAAGTTCAACATCACTGACGCACACAAGCCTCTTCGCATCAAAGAATGCCTTGTTCCTCGGGAAGCTCACTATTCTTCTTCTTCTTCTTCTTCTTCTTCTTCTTCTTATTGTTATTATTATTGTTATTATTATTATTAGTAGTAGTAATAATAAGAGTAGTATAGGGAAAATGAATAATAAGCAAACAAAAAAAAAGCAAAAAGGAAAATTTTTCAGATGCTGAAGTCTGTGATATTTCCTTTCTTCTCACAAAGGAGTCAAAATTTAATATTTATTATTCCATAAATTAATAAACTTGGTTAACTGAAATATCTGAAATTGAAATATTCAAATTCTGAATTACAATACACGAATATGATACATGAATATGATACATTAAACTTAGTAATTAAGTCAAGAATAAAATTTAAGTATCAAAATATATAAGCGGCTTGCTAAATACAGTTCGATATCGCTGTTCAAATACAGTTGAATACGAAATATCTGGAATTTTGTTCTTCTCTTAAGATAATAGTAGAATTGATATCTCCTTTTAAAACTGTTCTTTCATTTCAAGTCAGGACACACGTTTATTTGCATAGTCCTAACGATGATGGAATTTTTTTTAAAAAAGCACTCGTAACATAATCGTCAGTATATTTCTTTACATGAGTTTAATTAGTTCTGCTTGATCATAGCAGAGTAGTATGGGTGCCACCTCTGAAAAGATCAAAATCAAGATAAGGAATCGTGACGTGTTTGGTTGTTCATCAGATGACGTCAATGTGTGTGTGTGTATGACGTCATGAGTTTGGAAATTTTCTGGGGACCATCTGTGTGTGACGTCACGTTGTTTGTTTTGTTCGCGTATGGAATTGTGGGTATTTGTTAGAGATAACGAATCGTGTCGTGATTGGTGGGGCACTTTGAACAAGATCAAGAGCAAGATAAGATAAGGAATATATGTTATGAGATGTAGATCAGTAAATGATTTGCGTATGGCATTATTGGTAATGGATAGTGATAAGATAGTTTGGAATGTGTTTGGAAATTTCTGAGGAACATATATCTCTGTGACATCGCGTGGTGTTTTGGTTTGCCTATGGAAATGTGGGCGGTTTTTAGAGATAACATATCTTGTAAATTTCTACAGTGACTAACATGCGCCATTGTCATCTAGTTTTTTGTCTTTGGTTGTCTACAGATGGCAGTACTAATTTTCCAATACAGTTTGGGGTATTTCTTTGCTGTTAAAGACTACAGGAATTCTTAGAGTGGATTCGTGATGGTGGCAGCCTTTAGACATTTCTGAATAATTATATGCTGATGTCACTCAACCACAAACATGAGACATGAAAAGTTGCTAATGTATCCCATGTAATACTCTAGTGTATGTACCTTATGATCATTCTTATGGAAAAAAAAGACTATTCAGTATTAGAATTGCGCTTACCAAACATACGATCACTGTCATTGAAATTACAAATATCACATGCTATGTTTATGTTAATCAAAAAAAATATTAACTTACTTTTCAGAATGGGGCATCTTGGAACTAGTTAACTAGGTTATGAAAACAATATTTATTCCGAATTGTTGATTTTAACATATATTCACAGCACAAAAACACACAAAACATATGAGTTGAAAGAACGATATTTCTGTAAGTAACCCAAAAATCTAGTTGACTACTTTCTTTATATTTCCGTCCGTTTGGTAGTCTGCATTAATTTCTTCCCACAGTTGGTCATGTTATGTTTTCCCAAGCTTGGTGGGAAAGACTAAACCCGGTTTTTCTTTTTTTGAGGGTACTTGTTATTTCCTGTTTGGAATTCAGAGTACTCTTAGAGTATGGAATTCTGACAAGTGAAATGAGTTTTGTTTTGTTTTTTCACTTTACAGAATACACAAAACACTACAACACACAAACATTTTTTTTTAAACCAATACATCAAAACAAAAAAAAGCGTTTTTTTTTTTCTTTCGCTCTGCAGTTATCAGTATCAGTTGAAGGTGACATCACTAAAAGATATCCGCAAATGAGGAACTCGCTCATCTCCAATAGGCTGAGCGGACATCTTCTGGAGGAGAGGGGAGTTAGGGGGTGGGGAGATTTGTAAGGAAGACCACTGTCACCCTCTCACTACACCTCCACCACCTGCATTTTTTTATTTTTTATTTTATTTATTTTATTTTTTTTACTGACAGCTTCTGTAAGGTAGATGACGAAACACACTTTAGAGGAATGGAGTGGAAGATAAAGACTTCGATTGGAAGATAAAGACATGTAGAATTCCTCAAGATTTTTCGATAGGGTCTGTTTAAAAAATCGTTTTGCATTCTTCAAAATACCATACCATTAACAGACATTAATTACAACCTTATACATAATTATATTCAAAATGTAATTTATCTGTTGTAATACTTTTGGTTATAATATATGAATGGTCTTTCCTTTCATGCAGAACTACAAAAGGGTATGACAATGCATGATATGTTTCATGTACGTATGTATTCACCCAGCCTATTATTGTGATTTGTGGATGACATCTGGATCTTCCTGAATTACATTCTCGAACTTTGCTTATCAGTGCATGTGATTGCATACCTACGACTGTGTGATTAACAGAAAGACATTACACTTCACTTATTTCTTGCAAATAGAAAAATATTGCACCTTCTCCATGAATGCCTTACAGAAGCTCTAAAAATGTGCGATTTTCATTAGCTAACATATTTTTTATTTATTTATTTATTATTTATTATTATTTTTTTTTCAGGTAAATCACCGATTCCTGAATAACAACTGTACAGCTCCCCACTTTGCCATTGCCCAGATGCTTCCTCATCATTTAGAAGGTGATTCCTTTTCATACACGGAACAATTGCAAACCATGCAATACATGATCAATGCCGGAGAAGATGTAAACGACTCGTCAGGACCTGATGCGAATGAGTTCATATTTCGAACTGACCGATGTTGTGGAAAAATTGGTCATTGCTAACTACGACCTGAAGAAATGCAAAAGATGGCACACATCACCGTTATTTCAACTAGCCAGGAGCGGAAACAGGAGGAGTGTTATGTTGATGGTGGCTGCAGGAATTGATTTACAGAAGCAAACTTGGTTAAAAAACAAGTTGTTTCTTGATGCTGTCGATGACAGTGATTTAAAGAAGTTGTTGTTTGATCAGGTGTCATCATCCCCCTTCGCTGCTTCATCAAAGTCATGTTTCCATCAGAATCGCATTACGAAGAAATCTGAAGGATGGTGTCGAGAAGCTGGAATGCCCAAGCACTCTAATAAAAAAATATTTAGATTTAAGAGATGTTCTGGACAACATATGTCTTCAGGGTAATTTATGATTAAAAAAACTTTCGCACAAGCATTTGGAAATCATACCAATTTCTGAATGTTAGATTGAAAAAAAAGAGATAACTAAAGAGATAACATTGTAAATAATATTATACGCAAATAAAATGTGTAAATTTAAATGAACAAATTGGTTGTCGTTGATGTGTTATGCAAATTTAAGTAAGACCATTTTTTTTCTTGTGAAATTTCATGCCACAAACTAACCAGAGACTTTTTTTATTTTTTTTTTGAAAATCCACTCAGTGAATTATAAGTCTTATTTGTTCATGCAAGCCCTCAAATATTTCAAGACACTGTGTCAACTCTTGCAAGCAAAAGGAATTGGGTTTTAAATTAATAGCTAGAATTTTAATGGAGAATATTTCACCTGAAAAGTGACAATTTTTTTATTATATCTGTAGATACCTCCAACAGACTAGAAAAAAACAGTCATACTTAAAGTACGACTGTTAGAATTTGGTTATTTTACAGAGAGACATTAGATATTTTAACCCAACACGTTACTAAAACTCTTGAAAAGATTGTTGGGAAAATAAATAATAAATTATTTATTTTCCTTAGTGTGCAGATAAAATCAAGTGACTTGAGTACGAGTCGAAACTTAGTTCACAACATTTCACCCAAACATTCTAGTGCTGGGGGAATTAAAAACAGAGATCAAAGCAAATAACGGAATTGTAGTTTTGTGAATAAAGTACAAATGAACTTTATTCACAAAAAGTGACAATTTTGTTACTCCATCTGTAGATACCTTCACTGGACTAGAAAAAAACAGTCGTACCAAATTCTAACAATACGACTGTTAGAATTTGGTTATTTGCCGAGATACATTAAATATTTTAACCTATCAAGTTACTAAACTCTTAAAAAGTTTGTTGTAGAAAATAAAAAGATATCGTAGCATGCAAATAACAAGTGAATCAACATGCAAATATCAAATAATACTCGCCATTGGAAGAGAAAAACAAAAAAAAACATTACCGAACTTTATAGCCAGATTCGTTCTTCATTTAAATGATACCCAATGATGAAAACAATATGGGTAGGAATTTCAAACCTTTGAAAAGATGATGAATTTCTTGCTTGCTGTGATCATAAATATTTATTTGAAGGTAATCATTTTATTTTTCATTACAATTTTTCTTTCTTTCTTTTTTTTTTTTTTGATGGTTTACATTGTTACATATTGTTTTCAAGAAATATGGTAACCCTGCTTGCAGACACATGTTTAGTTTAATGTCTTAATTTTTGTTTAGTTAGGAATGTGAAAAAGACCTTGTTTGTCTCATTTTCGTTACTTTAACTTACTAATTCTAAAGAAAGAAAAATAAATAAGTTTCAGTTACATAAGTAAGTTCAGAGCTTTGGAATTAAAGTGCGATTGGTAGCATTTGGTGATTAGAAAATTGTCTAATGCTACCTTTTGACCTTGTTTGAGTTATCTGTAAACATTTCGTTTACATACTCAAACACCGAACTGATAATCTCTAACAAAATGTTGGTGTCATCATAAGAACACACCGCACAAAAGGGAGTATACATTGTATGCTCACGTAAGCATATCATATAGTCTAAAGTTTTAAATGATTGGAAATTGGTAACATGGATTTACAATTACAAAATACAGAATATTACTGAGCTAATATTCATTTGAAATACTAAGAAATAACTATTTATTTGTTGTGCTGGCAAAAAAAAAAAAAAAAAAAAAAAAACGTTTATAAAAGAAAACGCTAACGGAGAGTTCAAAACCATGTTTGTCTCAATATCCATTACTCAACTTGCTAATGCTAAAGAAAAATAAATAAATAAAATAAATTTCAGTTACAGAAATAGATTAAGAGTACAAGGAATCTAAGTTATTATAAAATTAATAGTCAGAGAAGGACAGTCAGTTATTTATTTATTTTTTTTTTGTTCAGTCATTCTGATTAGAATTATATGTATTGGTTTCAAAAAAAAATAAAATGTAAGCATTAATTACTAAAGTAACCCACGGGAACGAAGAGTTCCAACTTAAACAACGATTTCTCGTATCACCTCGAAAACATTTAGTCATATCAGAAATCGTGAGTAACACACAACCCTGGGAAAATGTTTACCTTTGAAGAATACCGCGATACATCTGTGAAAGGAAGTGATTAATTATTTACAAATGTCTAAAATAAAGTTCCCACACAAAAGAGAACAAAAACCAAATGAGCAGAAATGAGTCAGTCATCATCGAGAAGAGTCAGAAAATTTCACAAGTAGGCTCACCAAAAAAAGTGAAGTGAAATGACACAGTTTAAGATAACACATGAAATCTACAGTGTAGGGGAAAAGTAATTTACACAATTCATTTATTGATTAGAATTATATGTATTTTTTTTTTTAATTTGTGTGTTGTAGTGTTTTGTGTATCCTGTAAAGTTAAAAAAAAAACTCATTTCACTTGTCAGAATTCCATACTCTAACAGTACTCTGAATTCCAAACAGGAAATAACAAGTACTCTAAAAAAACAGGGTTTAGTCTTTCCCACCAAGCTTGGGAAAACATAGCATGACCAACTGTGGGAAGGAATTAATGCAGACTACCAAACGGACGGAAATATAAAGAAAGCATTCAACTAGATTTTCTGGTTATTTACAGAAATATCATTCTTTCAACTCATATGTTTTGTGTGTTTTTGTGCTGTGAATATATGTTAAAATCAACAATTTAGAATAAATATTGTTTTCTGAACCTAGCTAGCTAGTTCCAAGATTCCCCATTCTGAAAAGTAAGTTTTTGGTAAGCGCAATTCTAATAATGAATAGTGTTTTTTTTTTTTTTTTTATGAATAACCATAGGATACATACATTAGAGTATTACCATGGGATACATTAGCGACTTTTCATGTCTAATGTTTGTGGTTGAGTGACATCAACATATAATTATTCAGAATTGTCTACGGCTGCCATCATCACGAATCCACTCTAAGAATTCCTGTAGTCTTTAACAGGAAAGAAATAGCCCAAACTGTAATGGAAAATTAGTACTGCCATCTATAGACAACCAAAGGCAAAAATTGATGACTATGACGCATGTTAGTAACCGTGGGAATTAACAAGATATGTTATCTCTAAAAAAATCGCCCACATGATGTCACAGAGATATATGTTCCCCAGAAATTTCCAAACACATTCCAAACTATGTTATCACTATCCATTACCAATAATGCCATACGCAAATCATTTACTGATCTACATCTCATAACACACACACATCTACAACAATGACGTCAATTCTCCCATTCACCCTACCCCTGTTTGGTTTAAAGTGTCCCACCACTCCCACCACGATATCTACATCTCATAACACACACACACACACACACACACACACACACACACACACACACACACACACACACACACACACACACACACACACACACACACACACACACACACACACACACACACACACACACACATTCCATGACCACTGACATCTCTAAATCAATGATTGGTCGGTAATAATGACAGTGTTAGCGATAAGAAGCTGGATCGAGAGCGTCAGCGCTGTCGTCGTGACAATTTACGAAACTAGATGAAAAACAGAAAACAGTACTGTAAAAGCAAATACAGATTATTGTGACTGTGAACAAAGCAGGAAGTAATACAGGAACTAATATAATGTCTGACCAACTACTACTCCGATATTGTAACGATGAAATAATCATCATCACAATGAGACTCTGGAGTCCTGTAGAGCAGATATGTGAAGCAAGCGACCGTCCGAGAGAGGAGCTCACTACAAATGCAAAAAGGAGAAATTACGAAAATTTAACAACATTTATTTCAAAACTAAAAAAAATAAAAAAAAAAAAACAGAAAAAAAAATCAAAGGCAGATTGTTCTTAATTGTCGGATTCTAAATCATTAATTGTACTGTTAACAGTAATGTTTCTCTCTATTGTTGCAAATGGCCTGAAATTTAGGAATCTCCGTAACTCAACTGGGTCCAAATACGCCCTTTGGTTGAAAAGATCTGTGTTCGATTCCCGTTTAGGGCATGAAGACCTTCCTTTTTGTACGCTTTTCAACTGAAGGTGAGTTAGCCCATCTCATAAAGTGGTGGCGGGTTCGTCTTCTTGGGTATTTCGGGTTTTTCATCCTGCAATACAGGCAGATTAGCCAGAAGAACTCACGCAGTTAACAGACAAAAGACATCAGTCAAACAGCTTTAACTGCATCTATCAATTCAAAAACAACTATAACAATCACAAATTTCAATTTAGAATATTCGAAAGTGTTCTTGCTGATTTCATATACTGCTTCTCCTATTTCTCAAATAAGATGACTCGCATTTTCCGAATATATTTAACTCCTTTTCAGTCCACTTCTAGATTGCTTTCCAGTTATGAATATTAGAGGAGCATAAAAAATTATAGAAGACATGCTTCGGAAAGAATGCAAGTCAGATTTTAGCGTGTCCCTCATTGGTCAATAATTTAAAATCAATCTGTTGGTGCACCTAAGCAGAATAATTTGCATGAAAATAGTTGTCTGTTGTTGCTATCAGATCTTTGTTCATAAATACCGTAATTAAAAGTTAAACATTCTTGAGTATATGAGTCTTCTAAGTTGTTTATTTATCACTGGGAGGTTGTGAATCCAAACCACACTTATCCTTCCTTACATGTCTCGTAGTGAAATATGAATCGCATGTGTAAAATCAAAAATTTTATCAAATTTTTTGTATCAGATTTGTATCAAAATTATTGCTAAAGTGAAGGAGTATCGTATATTACTTTTCACTTTGATATCGAATATGTATAAAGACGCGTGTAAACTACATTGAATATACTTTGGATAAACTTTAGCTGTTTATGCAACAATGTTAAGTTAGATTTGTAATTATTCCATAAGCAGCGTTCATCATATAACAATGATAACCTGTCATTATCATGCCACAATAGTAGCCTGTTATTGCAAACAATGGTAACTAACCTGCTATTCGATAAAACAATGGTAACCTGTTTTTGCATTAAACAACGATATCCTGCAATGCATGCAACAATGGTAACCCGTCATTGTTGCATAGCAACAAATTTGTTTGTCTTTCGGTCGCTTAGAAAAACCGTTTCATTTTGCAAGCATGATAAACGGAAAAGAAAACAGTTCGCACGTCTGTACATCTCGTGCTATTCAAAAAATATACGCATCAAAATAAAGACACATTCTGGACCTCATAAATGAACCATAAATGCTTCCTACTAATGCACTTCTGCGTCCACAAAGAAAACTTTAACAGAATAACAGAATTTATAACCCATAAACCATCCCAAAACATCACGTTGGAATTCCCCTGCAGAAAATAGCTTTACAAAAGAACAAAACTAGCAAATGCATACGTCAGAGCTCGTAGTGCCGGTGACGATCTAAAGAAACATTTCTTCAGAAACGGCTTTAGCGACGTCAATGCCCGAAGGCATTCAGCTGACGCAGGTAAAGATCGTTCCTTTTATGTTATGCGAAGCTTAGTATGCTTTGTCTATTCTTTCTTGGAGAACATTTACATCATTTCTGATAGTAATATGAAGCTTTAAACTATAAAAATACGCACAACGAAAAGCCGATTTAATTTATCGCTTTCTTTGTATTCTTATTATAAATCTTCTTCTCTTTCAGGATTCACTTTTTACGTTTAGATTTTTCTTTCATTTGAAGTACTTTTTCATTGAAAGTTTTTTTGCTCAAATAGGCTTTAAGGGCAGAATGATAATATCAAACTAACTGCCGGCAGTTACGGAGTGGTTTGCTTTGCCACTAAGTATGAAATTGAATCGATGTTTGTTAACACCAAAGGAAAAAAAATGAAAAGAAAAAAAAATTAACTACGAATATAACTTACCCAGTGAATCGAACACATGGACCCTGTTTGTAGTGTAAAGTATGTTCGATCGAATTTACGATGTTTGGAAAAGTCTTTCCACAAATGACCGCGACACCACGACCTCTTCATGTTGTATGCCAAATAATTATGTACCGCTAGACATATGGCAGAGATTTCCTTGTAGTCTTTTCTTTGTTCGCAGGTGCACTTTATCTGTTGGTGACATCAACAACGAAGAGTGATGTAGGGACTAAAAATTCCCTTGTTATCGCATTACTACGGAGGAAAAAAGTGTTGTGCACTTCATGCATTATTCGATCTTCGAACACAAAGAATGAATACAAATCAAAGACGGAAGAAAAAATATTGCACGATTTTCAGCCTTGGTTTCAGCGAGTAAATTATTATTTATTTTTAGTTTTTATGGAAATCGCTATTCAGTAGTAGGGAAGTGACAATTTTTTTTTAATAAGTAGGATTTATTGTCTTGTGTTGTCTCCGATCTGTTGGTTTATCTTGATTACACGGTATATTATCCTACTGGAAGCGTCCGTCACACACAAATGGACTTACTTAGCTAAAGTGTAATATTCTGTTCTTGCTTTAATCTTAATCAAAGGTCTTAAGGAGTGTTAGAAAAACATGCTTGAGATCATCATTCGCTCGACAAGATCTCTCATTGTTGTGACCAAGCATGATGGATCCATGTCTTCGCTTTCTTGTTCCTTATTCTTCCATTCGAAATAAATAAAGGATTCGGGGTTCATCGCACCATGAGATCTCACTGGATAAACGATCCATGCGTTACACATTGCACTTGTTTCTGTTGGACAATATCTAATAGAAACAAGCGTACCCCGTCCATTCTAACAGACAACTGTTCCCGCTATCATTTCTATTCGAAGACAGACACTCAGATCACACATGATTGTAGATATTGTCATCGGGAAGATTTATCGATTTCCGTACCAAGCGTCGTTAATCACGTGTGAGAGTTAGATTTCATTTATCATGGATAATATCATCCTGTTTTATCCACTGAGTGCAATAAAATACCAATTAAAACTTGTGAGATTTTAAATGAGTCTGATTTTATAAGAAGCAAAAGTGGGTGTATTTATATAGGAATAACTCCAAATATTGACTTTCTACAGCTGTTGTCGGAAACAACTTTTAAGATGGATTCTTCTTTCATTGAAAGATTCTGTGGGCAAAATAGAAATCGCGTATGGGTTGAAATTTCATACTCATAATAATTGTAAATAACGGCACAGAATTCTCTGCGTGCATGGTGGCAACACACACACACACACACACACACACACACACACACACACACACACACACACACACACACACACACACACACACACACACACACACACACACACACACACACACACACACACACACACACACACACACACACACACACACAACGGTAATCGGAGCTTTCCTTGTAAACGAGTGCTACTCTCGCCGTGCGAATCTTAGAAGCTGCCTGATACATGAAATTGATTTGGCTACTTCGGAACTTTTCGGTTAGACTGTTTCTTCCGCAGAAGACGAAATGAGGTGCCTTTGTTCAGCAACAGTAAGTAATTACATGTTCCTTTCGTTCCATATTGTTATTATTTACGCGAAGAAACTCAATTCGTCAAACATAAACGTCTGTGTAACTACAACTTGGAAGTTTTTTGTGCGCCGTCTTTAATTAACTGACCCAGGTGATACTCCCTCCCTGTTATTTAGTTGCCCGTTCACAATCCATAGCACTCATTTGTGAGCACTCTACTTTTGATGGATAAATAAGCTCGCTTAAAGTTGCGAGAACATTTTCGCAGTGCACGTGGTCGTTTGTCTGCAATTCATACGTCTTTCTCAGCACTAATAACTCATTAGAGTGATGATGATCCGTGCCTGTCTGCAATTCCTTAATGTACAACTCGGCATTCGAACTTTAGCATTTATAACCGTGCAGCTTTATTTCAAATAACTGGTCGCAACAAATAAGGGTGATTTATTTTTATCTTGAATTATATATTAACTAAATAATAACAACTTAGTCATTCTCATTCGTTTTAGGATTTATAAGGACATATCCACAAAGCGATGACAGGCAGCCTCACATCGATTCTCTTCTTGGGAAGTCGAAATTTTTTACCCTAGTAAATAAAGCCCCAAAGCTCCATTGACTAATACTGGAATTGGTTGAAAGAAGAAGAAAAACTAGCACACTTTCCTCTAGTTGATGAATAGAGTCGAACATATAAGCTGTTATTTATTTTCAAATTTTGTTGATTCGAATTGTTTTTAACTGATTTTATTGTCTGTCGATTTACAATAAGACTCTTTGAAAAGTGTTGATCAGTTTATTGATGCACTTTATTAGTTAAAGCTCTTGTCGATGTCATCCGTTTCAAGGAATAGGGAGTTTGCATTCTTTCCGAAGGCAAACAAATATATTTTGAATTCTCATCCACGATAGGTTATATAAATCTGTAGTGCATTAGTACTGTAAGTGTACAACCATGGGTAAACTAAGGAGTTTTACTATTGTTATTAATTTTTCTGTTTTTTAGTTTTTATTATCCATGCTCACTGCCACAATGTTTGCAATTGTCTTGGAGGTTGGTTGTTGACTAGTAGGTGCGCTAACCATTAGGCGATCCAGATCTGCAATTATATATCCTCTACCCATTTCGGAGTTATAATATCTAACTTCGGAATCTGTGTATGCATCATTTTAGGAGATAAATGGTTGCCTCCTCCAGATCGATGTTAAAGCATCGGAAGTTCTTTTATGCTGTTATATTTAATGGATTACAGATTTCTTCTTTACAAATTTTGGTTAACACTTGTATCTATATTTGTACTTTTCTTTTCTTTTTCTTTTTCTTTTTTTTTTTTTTTGCCTGTGCTTTCTCTATTACAAGATAAAATGAGTGAACGTATGAAATATACCACTATATTGTGGGATAATAACAAAACGCACTCACTGCCCGTTACGTATGCATACTATATTCATACGTAACGAGTAGTGAATACTAATTCAGAATAAGCAATAGTGTACATTGCACTCTTATTATTAATTAAAATATTAAAACAATATTAAAATTTATGCTACCGGACACAAATCAGTTGAATCGACTACGTGAAGTCATTTAATATAAGTAATTAACATTAAATAAATTTAGAAAAAAAAAATAACGAGAAATAGTTTTCTCTTGACAAACATATAGATTATATAGATATCATTAACCATGCTATCATAGCATTCATTATTCTTTTAAGCCTAGCGAGCTGAGGGAAGATGTGATGAGATCTTTACACAGTTGGCGATTTTGCCTAAATTAAAACTGTTGTGTGTATTCAAGGGAATGTTTGAGAAAATAATAAAAAAATGCGCATTTTCATAACATCATTCATATATAATGACACCATTCATTATTACAATTGAAATTAGAATAAAAGGCATTTTGGTTTCAATTCGTCTGTACACTTGAACAAAAGAACAAAAAATTATATTTCAAATATATAATTTTGATATCACATATAACAAAATGAGATATTTCAACAAATCCTTTCTGATTTAGTACAATTCAATAAAATTTAGAACTTAGGGATAATATCCACGGTTTTATATACAGTACCGTAGCTAACATTTTGTCGCCTTTGGCAAATTCGTATCTAGGTACCTTTTACAGTGTGAAAATTTCAATAAATGGTAAAATATCCTACCAGTTGAATTATTGGTAACTGCCCTAATATATGGTGTTCCAACGCTGCAATCAGAACTAAAATGATCAATTTACGACTTCATTAAATTCCTCCACTGTAGTTGGTGCTTATTGGTGCTTATGCATTTTACGAAACATACCAAATTATATAGTTTATATTTTCAATAACCATCAAATATATGGTATTCAAAATTAAATTATCCCTGTTTAAGGCCTTATGGAGCGCTATCCAGTAATCCAACTGCCACAACATTTTACAGGAATATATTATGCGCCAAAGGGACGCGATATATGGGGGAAAAAAAAAAAAAACTGTAGCTTCAAAATTCACCACCAGAGACGTGGTAAACACCAAATGCATGGAATTTGCATATCATGCAACTCGGCAGGTGCCAGTAGGGTTTAAAAAGATGGACACGGGATTTTTCCCTTCATTCTGGTTGTTTATTAACAACTGTCCACAGCGATGGCACTAACCGTGCCCCAACGTGCTTTGCTCGTGAAGCTGTACTACCTAAACAATCGCAATGCTGTTGCTGCACTAATTTCGTCGCTGAACAAATATCGACGAGGTCCACTATCTCTATGTGCTCTGCGACGATGATTAGTTGTTTAGAAGAAACGGGATCGTTGGGAGTTAGACCTAACAGAGGTCGCAAACCAATCAGTTCACAACAAGCGAATGAAGTTAATACTGGTGTTGTAGAGCGGGCTATGAATAACAGCGTTGGTTCCTGCAGTGTACGTGCTCTATCAAGCCACATATGCCTTACATAACTCTGGAAAATTCTATGAAAGATTCTGTATTTCTACTGATTCAAGATAACCCTGACACAGGAGTTGCGCCCGCAGGACTTTGAAAGTCGACTGACATTCGCTTTAAGATTCCTTGCTCGAGTGTAGTTGGACGCTGCGTAGCCGTGGATGATTTTGTAGGGAGATGAGGCTCACTTTCACACGAAGAGCTGTGAATACCCACAACTCTTCCGGGTATGGGCTACCAAAACCCGCAAACAAATTCCTCTGCATTCACTAAAGTTATTGTCTGTGGCTTTAGAGCTTTGTTTATCATTGGACCAGTCGGGTTCTGTAACCTGCTCAGTTACTGCCGAGAGATATTGCTATATGATAAAAACAATTTTGTTGTTTCACAGCTACAGCAGTGCCTGTGCATGGATTCAGTCATTTTCATGGGAACTGGGGCCTCTCCACACATTGGTCGATCAGTACAGGAGGTTCTTCGAGAATATTGCACGGAAGCCATAGTGATCAGCCCTGCATTTCCTACTATATCGCCGTCTCGTTTACCTGATCTAATCCCCCGTGACTTCTGACTCTGGGGATTTCTCAAAGACAAGGTTTATCGGAATCATCTTGATAACATGCTAGCACTGAAAGACAGCATAATGCAGTGTGTGCACAACATCAGTCCTGACCAGCGGCTTTTTCTGCCGTTGAACACACTGTGCAACAGTTTGTGGCATACCGAGAAAATAAGCACATTGAACAGTACAGCCCGTGAATGCATAATGGAAATGAACAAAATGTGTTATGCTTGTGTTGCTTTTCTCCTTACACACACACACACAGAAAAATTTCTACATCTATATTCGGTACATCACACAGCGCCCCTTGGTGGTGAATTTTGGAACTACTTTTTTTTTCTTCCAGATGTCGCTTCCGCATGTATTCCTGCAAAAGGTTTGTAGCATTTGGATCACTGGGTGGAGCTCCACAAGGCCTAAACCAGGGATACTTTAATTTTGATCGCCCTATATATATATAAAATCACTCATGTGTCCACTATACGAATAAATGTTAATAGCAACAATATTAGACATCAGATGAAACATAATACTAATGAATGATAAACAATTATCGGAAAATGTTTATCTTTTTTTTTTTTTTTTTCAGAAATCATGCTAACAGTGTTTGTTATAAAATCTAAAAATTCAGAAATTAAAGAACAATAATTGATTCATCACTGTTTTCTGTCTACTGATTCACTAATTCATGTACGTCATGCAGAGAAATCACACACACACACACACACACACACACACACACACACACACACACACACACACACACACACACACACACACACACACACACACACACACACACACACACACACACACACACATCAATATGTTTACAGTTTTATTATGAAGATTGAATATTGCACTCTCACTTGTACTACATTACAATGAAATAAAATTCGAGTAGCAACTGAAGTTAAACACACTTATTACTGAAATCAGCAAAAATGTAGCCTCGTTCAAATTTACGTTCCCTCCAATCAATTAATAAATAACTACAAACGAAGACATACCGGATGAGCCACAAGTACAAGCATGATTACTCACGGAAAGCAATCCTTCCCCTTCACCGTTAACTTACTGGACCCGTCAGGAAGCTATAAATAGCACCCAGCCAAATCAATCTCTCCAGCATTCCTTGAAAGTATTTATTTTTTGCCCCTCTCGCTTGGCTTCTGCTTCATCTCTTTAGTAAATACGTATGTTTTCATTGGTTAACAATTCAAGAGTCTCCATTCATTCAATCATTAATAGTTAACTATTTATACGAAAACTAAAAAATTAATGCTGTGTCGTAGTAAGTCGATGGTTATTCCTCTATTGAACTTAATGAAAATAAAACGAATTCTATGAAGAATTAAAAACTGGAATTTTTCCGTGTGTGTGTGTGGGGGGGGTTAAATGATGAATCAATACGTTTACAGAGCACAGTTAACGATGCGGATATCATACTGTATCATTCTTAAATGTGCTCCATAAAATACCATCAATATATAAAACATGAAGCATTTTGCTGTAAAATATTCTACATTCTATAATATTATGCAAGGAATGCATAATATTGTAGAATGTATTCTAGAGCAGGGGTGTTCAACCCGTCGATTGCGATCGACTGGTCGATCGCGGAGCGATTTTTGGTCGATCTCTTGTGTATTCCTCCTTACAAATTTAATTAAAACTG